>NC_041387.1:610903854-610957853 GCF_002162155.2 Triticum dicoccoides | reverse complement strand
TCAAGCCCCTTCTGTGATGTCGCCCCGACGTCCGACTATGGCATTTATTTCCAAGCCCCTTCTGTGATGTCGCCCCGACGTCCGACTGTGGCATTTCTTTTCAAGCCCCTTCTGTGACATCGCCCCGACGTCCGACTGAGGTATTTCTTTTTAAGCCCTTTATGTGGTATCGCTAAGACGCCCGACTGGGGCATCTTTTTCCTTATATTTATTTGTTCACCTTTCGAGGCGTCGCTTCAGACACCCGATCGGTAATTATTTATGTTCTGTTGGGATTTCAGGCGGACTACCGCCGTTTCCCTTTTACTTACCTTGTTAAGTTAATTTTTTACTATACATTGGTGAATTAATCATGACGCATCCATGCATGCATTTGTTATGTCTTACGTCCGAACTGTCTTGCGAGTACTTTCAAAGTACTCACTGGCTTGTTGATTTGGCCAGATGCTGACGAAGGCGATCTCATGGATGAAGAGTTTGATAGCGAGTTCGACACTTAGAGGAGTCCCAGTCAGTCTCATGCGACCCTAGATTTGGTCACTGTTTTATATCCGCTTCCGCTACCAAATAAATTCATCGAGCCTCACCTCGACGCTCGATGAGATGATAGACTTAGAGTCTTGTATTTCTCTCCCCGCTGTGTTTTTCCACCACCGCCCTATCCTCGAGTCAGTAATATGTCTCCACATCACTGTGTCATGTCCGCCATTATGTATAATTATTGGCGTGCTTGTAATAATTTGGTTGAGCAACCGCAGTTCGACCCTGTAATATATTTTATGCTACTGGCTTATTGTATCAAGAAATTGTCTACCAGTGAGGAGGATTTCTCTCATACTGGACTCAAAAGATTGGTTTCTCAATAAATATTTTTATTGGAAAACCGGTCGTGACACGACAAGTGAATCCAGCGACAAGCAGGGGGCTTCTTCGACAAGCTCTGGCCCCGACAAAGTTGAATCTGCGCAGATGTGCAAGGAGGTGCAGAAGAAGATGGTGCAACGCCCAGTTTACTTTGTCAGCTCCCTTCTCCAGGGGGCTAGATCAAGGTATTCTGGCGTACAGAAATTGCTTTTCGGCCTTCTCATGGCCTCGAGAAAGCTGCGCCATTACTTCCAGGCACACGAGATCACAGTTGTCACTCGCTTTCCGCTGAAGAGGATACTGTAGAATCTAGAAGCAACAGGCAGGATTGTCGAGTGGGCATTGGAACTGTCAAGCTTTGGCCTCAAGTTTGGAGCACTGCAACGATCCAAAGCAGGGCATTGGCAGAGTTCATAGCAGAGTGGACGCCAACCCCAGACGAAGAAATTCCAGAGACGAGCATCCCCGTCAAGGAGACAAGCAAAGAGTGGCTGATGTACTTTGATGGTGCCTTCTTGCTGCAAGGCGCCGGTGCTGGCGTGCTGCTTATCGCACCCACCGGAGAGCACCTCAAGTACGTAGTCCAGATGCACTTTCCCAAGGAGCAAGCAACGAACAATACTGCAGAGTATGAGGGTTTGCTTGCCGGCCTCAGAATCGCAGCCGACCTTGGGATCAAGAAACTCATTGTAAGGGGTGACTCGCAGCTTGTCGTCCGCCAAGTGAACAAGAACTACCAGAGTCCATTGATGGAAGCTTATGTTGATGAAGTAAGAAAGCTATAAGCACACTTTGACGGCCTGCAAATGGAACACGTTCCACGAGCTCAGAATGACATTGCTGATTGCCTGTCAAAGTGCGCTGCACTAAAGTTGCCTGTGGAACCAGGGATCTTTGTGCTCAAGCTGACCCAACCATCCGTGACACCATCAACTGGACAGAATAAGAAGAGGAAGTTGGTTTCTGGTGACTACTTTCCGGCAGAGCTTCCCGAAGCCGCTGCCAAGAAGGTCCCCAAGATCGACGCCAAGAGTGCTGAGGAGCAGTCTGCTCCGGCGAAC
Organism: Triticum dicoccoides; assembly: GCF_002162155.2. Classification (NCBI taxonomy): domain Eukaryota; kingdom Viridiplantae; phylum Streptophyta; class Magnoliopsida; order Poales; family Poaceae; genus Triticum; species Triticum dicoccoides. The sequence continues at coordinate 610,955,928 of NC_041387.1, read as the reverse complement.
CTCTTGGTTTGTTCCGTTGAAGCAGACGCTCCCGACAAGTTTTGCTCCGGCAAGCTTGCCGGGGAATATCATGCTCCGGCCGAACCGCAGGTTCTTGCCGTAGAAGCAGATGTTCCCGCAGCAACAGATACGCCTTTAGTCCTTGTTGTCGAGCCACAAGCTCCAGCATGGGCGCAGCAGATTGTCCGTTTCCTTCAGACAGGAGAGCTTCCCGAAGAGCAAGAAGAAGCTAAAAGAGTAGCCCGGCAGTCAAGTATGTACAAGTTTGTCGACAACACACTGTACAGAATAAGACTCAACAGTGTGAAATTGAAGTGCATTCGCCGGGAAGATGGACAACAGCTGTTGGCAGAGATACATGGAGGCATATGTGGTCACCACATTGGCGCAAGAGCACTTGCCGGCAAAGCATTCCGACAAGGTTTCTTCTAGCCGACAGCCCTCCAGGATGCAACTGCACAAGTAACCAAGTGTGAAGCATGCCAGTTCCATTCCAAACAGATACACCAGCCAGCTCAAGCTCTCCAGACGATCCCTTTATCCTGGCCATTTTCGGTCTGGGGGCTCGACATCCTCGGCCCCTTCCCCCGAGCTGTCGGGGGCTTTGAGTTCTTGTACGTTGCAATCGACAAGTTCACAAAGTGGACGGAAGTGGAACCAGTGAGGAAGGTGACAGCACAGTCAGCAGTCAAGTTCTTCAGGTCGATTGTTTGCCGTTTCGGGGTTCCTAACAGGATCATCACCGACAACGGCACGCAATTTACGAGCCGCACCTTCATGCAGTACGTCCAAGATCTTGGCGCCAAGGTCTGCTTCGCTTCTGTTGCTCATCCGAGAAGCAACGGTCAAGCGGAGAGGGCAAATGCTGAAGTGTTGCGAGGCCTCAAGACCAGAACTTTCGACAGGCTACACAAGTGCGGAAAGAACTGGATCGAGGAGCTGCCGGTCGTTCTTTGGTCGATCAGAACGACACCAAATCGAGCCACTGGCCAGACACCCTTCGCTCTAGTCTACGGAGCGGAGGCAGTTCTCCCCACGGAACTTGTTTACGGGTCACCTCGAGTGCTCGCTTATGATGAGCTCGAGCAAGAGCAGCTGCGACAAGATGACGCGCTGCTCCTTGAGGAAGACCGTCTTCAGGCTGCTGTGCGAGCCACTCGCTACCAGCAAGCTTTGTGTCGCTACCATAGCCGCAAAGTTAAAGCTAGAAACTTCGAGGAAGGCGACCTTGTTCTTCGGCGCGTTCAGTCCGCCAAGAATTCCAACAAGTTGACACCGAAGTGGGAAGGCCCTTATCGGGTGAAACGAGTCACTAGGCCCGGCGCTGTCCGCCTTGAGACCGAAGATGGCATCCCAGTGAGCAACTCCTGGAACATTGAACATCTTCGTAAGTTTTACCCGTAAGGCGCGGTTGCCGGAAGCTTTTCTGGCAACCACCTTTTGTACAAGTCTTGTCGCTGTTGCATGTAATCCTTTGTACAAAGCCGGGTGCAGACCCCGTGCACCAGTAAAGCTCATGTGCCCCGCACATCTTGTCAGTTTTTTTATGCTATGATAATCTTTCACATATATTATCTGACACTTTGTGCAGCACCAGACCCCGGTAAGAGATAACGAGCCCAAGGCTCCATATCATTACTTTATTTCTCTGTCTCTTTCTCAAGAGAAGGAAGATTCCCTCGCCCACAAGGTTTACCAGGGGGGGAAGGAGAAGATAATGGTGTGGACCAGGCCGTTCAAGAAAGTTTCTCCTTGCCGGGAAGCGGACGACAGAAAAGCTAAGTTGCTAAAGTTTGAGCAATCAGTTTTTTAAGTTTTTGAGTTATTTTCCTTGAATGACCGTGCTTTGTATGGAAAACCTGTGCGCAGAGGAACCAACTCGTAGCTAGCTGCGCCCTTACTTTGTTTCGAGTCCGCTCAACAACTTAAGTGAGCTGCTAGCGCCCTTACTTTGCTTCGAGTCCGCTCAGCAACTTAAGTGAGCCGCTAGCGCCCTTACTTTGTTTTCGAGTCCGCTCAACAACTTAAGTGAGCTGAACTAGTTGCGACAAGGTTGCTTGCCGGTAGCGACCCCGCCAGCAGGCTGCTGAAGTTCCGCACTCGGCGCTCGCGGCAAGGGTGCCTGCACCGGCAAGTTTCCCTAGAAAGCGTAGGGCAGAACCATACAAAGCCAAGAGTCGAGTAAAGGAAGTAACACAGCAATTTTTTGCCTAAAATAGAGTTATATTACAAAAATAACTTGTCGCGCCTCTAATAAAGTGTTCCCATGACATGGCTGGCAGCGACAAGAAAAGAAGAAAACGGACGGCCTAATCTACGCGACCGTCGTCAACCCTTTTGACCTCGTTCACCCTGTCCACAATGGGTGCCACGAGGGCCTTAAGTGCGTCAAGATCAGCGTCCGCCGGCAGCCTCTTGAGGACGTTGGTGAGGTTGAGGCCCGGATTGCGGAAGGCCACCTTCACCAGCACCTTCTCCAGAACTCCGGCACAAATCGAGCGTGACTCGTCGGCCAACTGCTTTGGGATCCGCTCCCGGAGTTGCTGGAGCGCCGCCGCCACGCCTTTGAAGAACAGAGTGAGCTTGGCGCTGGGTTGGAGGTTCTCGTCGGAGGAGTACCCGAAGCCTTCCACCCCCAATTGCACCAGCTCCTCTTCGATGACTGCAGCAATGTTCACGAGGCCCTCCGTCCAGAGCTCCACAGTATCTCTGAGAAGATTCTGGGTTTCGGCGGCCCTCGCTAGCAGCACCTCGTTGGCCTCGATGTCCTTCTTCAAGTCTGCCTCCCGTTTCCTGGCGCTGTCCAACGTCTCCGTCAAGGTGGCCAGCTTCAGCGTCAGATCTGCGTTGGAATCCTTGGTGGCGCTCAGTTCCTTGCCCCTCTCGGTGAGTCGGCCCTGTAGCTCACCATGGGCAAGGGCGTCCTTCTCGCGCTCTAGCTTGAGCGCAGCAAGCTCTTCGCCACCAACCTTCAGATCAGCTTCTAGCTGTGCCACCTTTGCCTCCAATTCTTTCTTGGCGGCCTCGGCAGCCGCAGCCGCATCCTTTGCCTCTTGGAGCGTCCCGCCAAGTGCCCGTTCGCGTGCGGCAAGCTCCTCTTTGTGGCTGTCGAGGTTCACTTTCCGCTGAGTCAGCTCGCCTTCTCGCGCGTACAGCTTCTCGCCGGTGAGCCGCTGCTGCTCTTCAGCCTCAGCCTTCTCAAGGAGGAAGGCCTTCCGCTCCTCAGCAAGCTGCTCCCGCTCCTCCGCCAAGGCCCGGAGAGTTTCTTGGTGAAGACCCCGGAGCTCCTCCGCACGCTTCCCTATGCCCACGCTCACTCTCGCGACAAGCGCTTCCCGGGACTCCAACTTGACTTGGCGGGCGCGGTAGAGCGCCAGCAGCCTCCGCAGCAGTCGCACCTCCTCGGGCTCGTCACTGCTGCTTCCCGGCGCGTCAACGATCGACAACCCGGCGGAGGCGAGCACCTCCCCATCCAAAACTTCTCCTTCCACCGGCGCCTTGGAGCTTGACGCCCAGGCCCAAGGGAGCTTGATGAAGATGCCCTCGCCAGCCTTCAGATAGGCGCCGGGCTGGGGCTCCTCGGAGCCTGACGCTGCGGCAGCGGCGGAGGGATCGACGGTCGGTGCAGCGCCTGACGCTCCTGCGGCCTCAGGACCGTCAGTGCGATCAGCAGATCCCCCGCCAGCTTCTTCGGCAGCAGCCTTGGCGGCCTCTTCGCCGGCGGGCACGTCAGCGCCGGCTCCTTCTTCGGTGGCCGCGGCATCATCAGTATTGCCGCGCGCGTCCTCCTCGCCGCCCGCCTCGGTCTCCATCAGATCCGCGGAGGGTGGGTTTGACGACTGGAGAAGAAGGAGAAATCAAACAAATATCCGAGAAGAGAAATCAGCAGAAGACTACAAGGAAAGTTTCAGGCAAGAAGGACTACCTGTGCTAGGATCTGCTGTCATGACCTCCACCACCGGGGGATCGTTGGCGCTGTCCCTTGCCGGAGACTCCTCCCTTGCCGGAGGCTCCTCCCTTACCGGAGAACGCTCCCTTGCCGGGGAGTCCGCCCTTGGCGGCGTAGTCGAAGCAGACGACGAGTCGGAGGAGATCACCATGCCCTCCTGATGAAGCTGTTCTGCTCCTGCACAATCAAACCAGTGATCAGATGTCAACAAAGGAAAAGAGCAACCACGCGCACCCAGAAGCAGAAAGTAAACCATATGCTTACGCTGGGGGCTGCTCTGCGAAGTGATGGCCGGATCCGGCAAGGTGGTCTCGGGCGCGCCTCCTGTCGTCGCAGTGGGCTCGTCCTCGATGACCACCACCTGAGCCTTGGCCCTCTTCGCCGCCCTCTGGGCTAGAGTCCTGAAAAGAAGAGCCCAGGGTGGATCAGATCCGATGCAAGACAAGATCAGCAAGTTGAAGAACTACAAGAACAAGCAAGGGAATCTTACTCTTCTTCTTCTTCCTCCTCGTCGGAGCTGAGCGCGGAGAGGTCGAAGTTCGGCCCACTTCCGGCGCGACTAGGTGGAGGGGTGGGATCCCTTGGCCGCTTGGCGGGGACTGCGGCACCAGCCCGAGATGACCCCACCCCAGTCGCCACTACGGCGGGAGGCGCACCCGCGGCAACCGTACTTGCCGCGGCGGAGCGCGTCGCGCGGCGCTGCGGCTGTTGACCAGCTTGCCGCCCTGCTACGTCCCCGACCCTGCAGAGGCGCCTTCTTGGCTGCACTAGGGGCTGCGTTCCGGGCCCTGTTTCCGGCAAGCTCCCCGGAGATGGCGGGCCGCTCGCACCCTCGGCGGGCTCACTCAACTCGGCGTCGGGCGCGGCAAGCTATTCTTTGTCTTCGGGCCACTCCCGCTGAGCAAGACTCATCGCCGATGCCGCGTCCGCTTCCTCCACCGTGAACCCAAATTCACCCGCGGCTGCGGCTGCCTCTGCCTCTTCCGCCCTGGTGGCGATGCGCTCCATCTCTTGATCAGTGGTGTCGCAGGTGAGGAGCTTCTTCTCGTCAGCATTGACCGCCACCTCCACTAGGCTGTCGAAGAACTGCTGCACGACGTCGCCGGCGGGCTCTTGCCAAGTTGGAGCGATCCCGTGCGAGTCACACAACGGCATCATGGCGCAGATGCGGTCTCGCAAGGAGTTGTTACACAGAGGCACGACGCCTGCCGGCAACCTGAACCACTCGAGATGCTGCGGGTCGTGCTTGAATATTTCCTTAAGTATCCTGTCCAATTCTATGACGGTGAAATTGAAGTTGAGGCCTGGGCGCAACCTCATGATGTCTGCCGGGCCTCCAAATTCCCAGGCGGGTCTCCCCTTCGCCTGCAGAGGAGCGATGCGGCGGCGGAGGAAATCTGCGCCGACAGCTCCTACAGTCAACCCGGCAAGCCTGAGGCGCAAGATCCGGGTGGTGGCGATCTTCAACTTGTCATTGTCCGCGGACAGAGCGCTCCAATCATTGCCTCGCATTGTTGGGGCTTGGCGCAGGGCGGTGAACGGCTGCGGGTTCTCCTCTACAACCCAGCACCAGTTTGCTCTCCACTCATCCCACTTGCTGCGAAGCTCCCCCTCCAGATAGGTCTCCTTCTTGCCGGCTCGCGAGATCCAGGCGATCCCCCCGGCAAGGGTTTCCCCTCTCTCGACACGGGGCATGAAGAAATGGCGGAAGAGAGCTACGTTGGGGTGGACTCCGACAAAGTTTTCGCATAGATGGGCGAAAACTGCCATGGTCAAGACAGCGTTGGGGGTAAAATCAAGGAGGTGGAGCCCGTAGGTGTTCATGATATCACAAAAGAAATCAGAGAACGGCCGGCAGAGCCCGCAGTAGAAGAACACGGCAAAGAAAGGGTACCCGCCAACTGGAGCTTCTTGCGAGGTGATGGCGGAGAGTACCTTTGTGCGCGGATGCGCCCGTGTCTCCGTCGACCAGAAGAGATAGTACCACTCCCTCAGATCCTTTGCGAAGAGCTCGGGGAGGAAGGTAGCCCGCTCTTTCCGCAGCGCCTCAAGCCGCTGCGCTTCGGTCGACTTCACAGCTTTCGCGGCCTTCCCCTTTCTGGGCTTCGGAGCCATGGCGGAGGCGGTGGGGGAGATCGACGGCGCTGGTAGTGGCGGCGGCGACGGAAGCGGAGCGCTGCTCTCTTTCGACTTTGGAAGCGGAGGAGGGCGGCGGAGATTTCTGAGATTGCAGCAGCGAAGGGCGAAAGTGGGGGAAATGCCCCTGTTTCCCCTGCTTATAAAGAGGGACGGGGCGGACATTTCGGCCTTCCAAATAAACAACCTCCCACGATCTCTCCCACGACGCCGTGTTTGACGCGTGCCGTTCTGGACGTGCGCGGTGGGAGCAGAGAGATATGCGGCGTGACCTAGGCCGCGCGTGCCCGTGCACTGTTTTGGGCCTGGCCCAACAGCGCTCGGCACCGTGTATAGCCCAGGCCCGGGGGCTCCTGTCGGTGTACTAGAGTAGGGGTACCCTAGTATCCCGAACTCGTGCACGGGCAGTTGCAGCGCCCCGCGGCAAGGCTTGCCGGGTGACCACCAAGACCCTCCGTGGCTCCCTCGAAGACCATTCAAGAACAAAGTACTCAAATCAAGGCCCCGGCAAGAGGAGCTTGCCGGGAAGGCCAACCAAGGCCCCGGCAAGAGGAGCTTGCCGGGAAGGCCAACCCAGGCCCCGGCAAGAGGATCTTGCCGGGAAGAGACAAGACCCCGGCAAGAGGAGCTTGCCGGGAAGGCCACTCAAGGCATACCAAGAAAACTTGCCGCGATGCACCCTGCGTCCCGGAAAGGCCCGGTGAGCAACAAGCTCCCAAACACGACAAGACGACGACCGCGACAAGGAGCTTGCCGCGGGAAACCCCCACTTCGTGCCCGCGCTCCAGCACACCTGCTAACGTGTCGCTCTAGGACTCCCCCAAGCACACGTGGCAGGAGGCTGTGCAGCTAGGGGTGCGCGGTGGCAAGCGGAGATGAAGAGAAGGCCATCGTGGCAAACGGTGGCGCTCCTAACGGTCACTTTTTGCACTGTTTAGGCAACTCAGACAGGCATTTAATGACCTTGTCCCCTGCTGTCAGAGTTAGGTAGGGTGCACTATATCCACAGTAGCGGTAGCTGCACCTACCGCATCCTTTTCCATTTTTACCCTTCTAGTCTACGTTGCCACCTGTCGGTGACCCCTTGAAAGTATAAAAGGAGGCCCAAGCGCAACGTAGAGGGGGGGGGAGGTTCGTCCAGTTCGGCTCACTCGAAACACCAGAAACACTCTCACGCTCAGTCTAGCAGCGTCCATCGCTCCTGAGCAAGAATTGAATACACACAAACAAGCAGCAGTAGGGTTTTACGAATCCGTGCGGCCCGAAGCTGGGTAAAAAAACCGCTCGCGTGTACCGCCTCAATCCGCTCTTTGTGCGACCTCCGCCTCCCTCCGAACCGAAAGGGGCCCTGTCCCCATAGGTGTTGGTGGATCAGCCTCCCCGACAGGATCAAAGGGGTTCGTGATAGATTTTCTCAAGTCAACATCTTCTCTACACAATTCCACTCATATCCTATTCACCAAAGAAAATCCAAAGCCAAATAGGTTACCCTAATACATGATAAAACCTTTGCATATTTTGCATCCTCCATTTTGGTTCATCTTGGGTGGTTCTCTATGTGAGGACCTGGGTTTTTTTCATAGCTTCAAAACGAGCCCAAGATCATCAAAATCGGAGTCCGGATGTAAAAGTTGTGCCTGTTTCAATTTCTAGGCTGCAGCAGTTTGGTTTGGCCGGATCATCCGGGTCCTCTCCCATATCATCCGGGCTTTGCCCGGATCATCCGGATTATTCGTAAAATTCATCACAGAAGCTTATTCCGCTAGCCGGATCATCCGGCTACCCACCCGGATCATCCGGGAATTGCCCGGATCATCCGGCTATGTCCCCGGACATCCGGGTATCTACTTCACCACATTGTATATTGACCTTCCCGGATCATCCGGGCATTGCCCGGATCATCCGGGTATGCGTCCAGATCATCCGGGCAGGTCAACAACTGCGGGAAACGGCTCTATTTTCTTTGGGGGTATAAATATCCCTCTCCCACTCCGGGGGAGGGTTGAGCACTTCATCCCAAATCGTCCCAAGAACACAAGTGGCTCCCTCTCACTTCTCCTACACCAAATCTTAGATCCCGGAGAGATTAGTGAGTGTTCTTGAGAGTTGTTCCAATCAAAAGATAGATCCTCTCCCTCTCCCTCTTGTGACCAAAGCAATTCGTGATTTGAGCAAGTCTTGAGCATTTCCCCCTTGATCTTGTTACTCTTGGAGGTTGGAGACTCCTAGGCGGTAGGAGTGCTCCGGTGAGGAATCAACTTGTGATTTGTCCCCCAGAAAGTTTGTGAAGGTTTGGAGGCCGCCTCAAGGTCTACCACTAGTGGTTGAGAATTGCCTTCGTGGTGATATCTCAAGGAGAATAGGGTGAGCCTTCGTGGCGTTGGTGTGCCTTCGTGGTAACATCCACCTCTCTAACGGTGACTAGCTTCCCTCCAAGGAAGTGAACATTGGGATACATCCTCGTCTCCGTGACTTTGGTTATCCCTAACCCTAACTCCTTACTTGTGGTTTACTTTGGTCATTTGACCGTGCATTCACTATATCTTGTTGTCCTCATTATATTGTGGTGGTTGATTATATTGTGTTGGCTATTCCCTTGTAGAGATTATTTAGGCCTACACTTCATATTCCGCAATTCATACTTGCTACTATTGATATACATTGTGATTAGTGTGAATTGCTAACTTGTGTTATAAACTTCCATATATTGTGATATTGCTCAAGTAAGTTTGTGTAACTTACTTGAGTTTGCTTGTATCATTAAATTCCATATATTGTGATACAATTTGTGTAAGCTTGTATTGCTTACTTGTGGTTGTGTGTATTATTCATTTCCATACCTCGTGATATACACTGAGTAAGTTTGTGTGACTTACTTGTGCTTACTCATATCCTGTTGTTCTCATCTTGTTTATGCTAAGTTGTTGGTGCACTTAGTGAGCCTAGTATATTTAGGATTCGTGCTTGAAAACTATCCGCTTAGTTTATTTCCGCATTAGGATATAGCCAAATCCGTAAAAGATTTTAAAACGCCTATTCACCCCCCCCCCTCTAGGCGACATCGTGGTCCTTTCAGCCGGCCAAGGAGGGCGCGCCAAGGGGGGAGTCCTACTCCCACCGGGAGTAGGACTCCCTTCTTTCCTAGTTGGAATAGGAGAAGGGGGAAAGAGGAGGAAGAGGTGAAGGAAAGGGGGGGGGGGCGCCGCCCCCCTTCCCTTGTCCTATTCGGACTAGGAAGGGGAGAGGCGCGCGGCCCCCTCCTGCCTCCTTCCCTCTTCTCTCCCGAGGCCCATGTAGGCCCAATAACCCCCCGGGGGGTTCCGGTAACCTCCCGGTACTCCGGTAAAATGCCGATTTCACCCTGAACGATTCCGATGTCCAAACATAGGCTTACAATATATCAATCTTTATGTCTCGACCATTTCGAGACTCCTCGTCATGTCCGTGATCACATCCGGGACTCCGAACAAACTTCGGTACATCAAAACTTATAAACTCATAATAAAATTGTCATCGTAACTTTAAGCGTGCGGACCCTACGGGTTCGAGAACTATGTAGATATGACCTAGAAATATTCTTGGTCAATAACCAATAGCGGAACCTGGATGCCCATATTGGTTCCTACATATTCTACGAAGATCTTTATCGGTCAAACCGCATAACAACATACGTTGTTCCCTTTGTCATCGGTATGTTACTTGCCCGAGATTTGATTGTTGGTATCCAATACCTAGTTCAATCTCGTTACCGGCAAGTCTCTTTACTCGTTACATAATGCATCATCTCGTAACTAACTCATTAGCTACATTGCTTGCAAGGCTTATAGTGATGTGCATTACCGAGAGGGCCCAGAGATACCTCTCCGACAATCGGAGTTACAAAACTTAATCTTGAAATACGCCAACCCAACATGTACCTTCGGAGACACCTGTAGTACTCCTTTATAATCACCCAGTTACGTTGTGACGTTTGGTAGTACCCAACGTGTTCCTCCGGTAAATGGGAGTTGCATAATCTCATAGTTACAGGAACATGTATAAGTCATGAAGAAAGCAATAGCAATATACTAAACGATCAAGTGCTAGGCTAACGGAATGGGTCATGTCAATCACATCATTCTCCTAATGATGTGATCCCGTTAATCAAATGACAACACATATCTATGGTTAGGAAACATAACCATCTTTGATTGATGAGCTAGTCAAGTAGAGGCATACTAGTGACTATATGTTTGTCTATGTATTCACACATGTATTATGTTTCTGGTTAATACAATTCTAGCATGAATAATAAACATTTATCATGATATGAGGAAATAAATAATAACTTTATCATTGCCTCTAGGGCATATTTCCTTCAGATTGATCTTTCTTGCAACCCCTTTATCGCGTTGGGTGCAAGTATTTGTTTGTATGTACATGTGCTATCATTAGAAACTTGTGTGTTCCTCCTACTGGATTGATACCTTGGTTCTTAACTTAGGGAAATACTTATCTATACTTTGCTGCATCACCCTTTCCTCTTCAACAAAAAACCAACGCAAGCTCAAGAAGTAGCAGGAAGAATTTATGCGCCGTTGCCAGGGAGGTTGTACATCAAGCCTGCCAAGTACCTATCAGAAACTCTCATCTCTTGCATTTACATTATTTGCCATTTGCCTCTAGTTTTCCTCTTGCCCACTTCTATTTTTTCAGAAAAACACAAAAGTATTTTCCTTTTTATTTGCCTTCTTCTCATTCATCTTTTCATTTGTCTTTTGGTTGCTTGTGTTAGATCGCTATATTTGCTATCATGGCTAGTCCTTCTCTCGTAGCATGTACCCTGAAAAGTGAAGTTCTTAATTTTAAACAAAGAAGAGGAGAAATTTTAAACGATGCTTGGTATAGAATATGCGATGCTCAAAATAGATCTACTCATAAGCAATCCACCACCGTTCTTCTTCAAAAAAATTATGTGGGTGTTACTACGTGGTATAGATTCGTTCTAGACACTATGACTGGGGGTAGTTTCTTGGGTAGTCACCCTATGGATGCTTTAAATGCTATGAAAAATTTGGTAGGAACACCACCAATCGTTATTAATGAAACAACTTTAACCTTGGAACATGTGATGCAAAGGCTTGATATTATTGAGAATAAAATTTCTACCATAGAGCATATTGAAAATTTGGATAAAAAGATTCATAATCATATTACTCTTATTAAATAAAAGGTGGGAATTACTTTTAAAAATTTAAAGGATAAGGAACATATAATTAATGAGAGGATAGCTAGAATCGATAAGTTAGAGGATATTATTACCAATTTTGGGTTCTGCTTTTGCTTCCATCAAAACTACTCCAAAATTTCCTACTAATAAAACTACTAAGTTTATGTATGTTCCTAAAAATAAGGGTGAATCATCTAGCAAGGGAAACGAAGATCTTAAGATGATAAGTATTTGCCCTAGTTTTATCAATATAATTAAGGAACCTACTCTGACGAACACATTTCTTGCTCTTATACCTAGGAGTGTGCTTATTAATAAACCTAATGAAATCCTTAGGAAGTTTGTATTTGCAACTAAGGAATTGAATACCAAAGATAACAATGCCTAGATCTATGCAATATGCCTAGCTAGGGGCGTAAAAAAATAGCGCTTGTTGGGGGGTAACCCAATTTTTTTAAATGTTTCTGCTTCTGTTTTTCAATAGGTATGCAATTATACTGTTGTTATGATTATGATTTAGTATTTTAATTAGTGTTTGTGTCAAGTAAGACCTTTGGGATGATTTGGGTGATAGTTGATTTGATTCTGTGAAAAAAAAACATAAACTTTTGCCCTCGGTTCTGGAATTTTGTAAATTCACAGAGACATGTTATGGATCTGAATTTTTTTACACAAGATTGATATACAAATTTCTCATGTTGTCCTAAGTTTTCAGAATTTTTGGAGTTATAGAAGTTTGGCTAAAGTCCATATTACTACAGGTTGATTTGTTTTTTACGGATTCTGTTTTCATTGTGTTGTTTGGTTATTTTGATGAATCTATGGGAAGTGTCGGGGGGTATGAGCCATGGAGAAGTTACAATACAGTAGATATAACACCAATAGAAAATTGGAATGAGTTTACAATAGTACCTAAAAGTGGTTATTTGCTTTGTTTCACTAACGGATCTCACAATTTTTCTGTTGAGTTTTGTGTTGTGAAGTTTTCAAGTTTTAGGTGAAGTTTCGATGGACTATGGGATAAGGAGTGGCAAGAGCCTAAGCATGGGGATGAAAAAGGCACCCCAAGGTAATATTCAAGGACAACCAAGTGTCTAAGCTTGGGGATGCCCGAGATGGCATCCCCTCTTTTGTCTATGATCCATCAGTAAATTATTTGGGGCTATATTTTTATTCACCACATGATATGTGTTTTGCTTGGAGCGTCTTGTATGATATGGGTCTTTACTTTTTAGTTTGCCACAATCATCCTATCTATACACACCTTTTGAGAGGGACACACATTAATTATGAATTTATTAGAATACTCCATGTGCTTCACTTATATCTTTTGAGCTACGTAGTTGCTCTAGTGCTTCACTTGTATCTTTTTAGAGCACGATGGTGGTTTTATTTTCAAGAAATTTATGAACTCTCATGCTTCACTTATATTATTTTGAGAGTCTTATGAATAGTATGGCAAATTTCTTAGGTTATGAATTTAGTCCTAATATGATAAGGTACTCAAGAGGGATATAATAAAAACTTTCATGAAGATCATTGAATATATGATAAGTTTGATTCCTTGCATTTGTTTTGAGATATAAAGATGGTGATATTAGAGTCGTGCTAGTGAGTAATTATGTATTAGTTAGAACATTTGTGTTAAAGTTTGTGATTCCCGAAGCATGCACATATGGTCTCTCGTTATGCGATGAAGTTAGAGCATGATTTATTTTTGATTGTCTTCCTTATAAGTGTGGGTCGGGGATGAGCGATGATCTTTTCCTACCAATCTATCCCCTAGGAGCATGCGTATTAGTACTTTTTTAGCGCTAATAAACTTTTTGCAATAAGTATGTGAGTTCTTTATGACTAATGTTGAGTCCATGGATTATACGCACTCTCACCCTTCCATGATTGGTAGCATCTTCGGTACCGTGCATTGCCCTTTCTCACTTTGAGAGTTGGTGCAAACTTCGTCGGTGCATCCAAACCACGTGATATGATACACTCTTTCACACATAAGCCACCTTATATCTTCCTCAAAACAGCCACCATACCAACCTATTATGGCATTTTCATAGCCATTCTGAGATATATTGACATGCAACTTCCACCATTCCGTTTTATTATGACACACACCATCATTGTCATATTGATTTGCATAATCATATGCATGAGGCATTCATATATAGTCATACATTTCTTATAATATTGAGTTATAATTTTTGAGTTGTAAGTAAATAAAAGTGTGATGAACTGACAATCATCATTATTAGAGCATTGTCCCATGTGAGGAAAGTATGATGGAGACTATGATTCCGCCACAAGTCGGGATGCGACTCCTGACTTAAACAAATAAAAAGAGGCCGAATAGCCCAAATTAAAAAAAAGAAAAAAAGAGAGAAAAATGAATTAGAGAAAAAGAGAGAAGGGACAATGTTACTATCCTTTTCCACACTTGTGCTTCAAAATAGCAACATATTCTTCATGACAGAGAGTCTCCTATTTTGTCACTTTCATATATTACTAGTGGGAATTTTTCATTATAAAACGTGGCTTGTATATTCCAATGATGGGCTTCCTCAAATGTCCTAGGTCTTCATGAGCAAGCAAGTTGGATGCACACCCACTTAGTTTTCTTTTTAAGCTTTCATACACTTATAGCTCTACTACATCTGTTGCATGGCAATCCCTACTCCTTGCATTGACGTCAATTGATGGGTATCTGCAGAGTCCATTGATTAACCTCGTTGATGTGATACTTTCTCCTTTTTTGTCTTCTCCACACAATCTCCACCATCATATTTGTTGGAGATATGCCCTAGAGGCAATCATGTATGATGATATTTCCTATGTGTTTATGAATAAAGATAGTCCTTGGGTGTACTCAATGATACTTGTTGGCAATTACGTGACTTGTCTGTGACATCTTGTGTTGTATGATACATCCTCAGTTGTCCCTAGTCGCAAGTGACGTGTGGGCGCACGTCGGGCTAGACTATCATATGACACGATGGATGGCTCGGTCTCACTATCCATGGAGAATTGGGTGCTAACCGGATAATATGGACTCGGAAGGATCTGGTCGGATTTGACGTAGTCGAATCCGAGTCGAGATAAGGTCCATGTCGGACAGACCCAACTATGAGATGCATCGATATGTCATTTGTGAGTCTCTAGTACAACATACTTTCTATGTCCTAATAAGACCTGAGTTGGTGCATGTACTCGGGATGGTGATAGACCCGCTTTGGGCCGACCAAACACTAATCTGTGACTGGGTAGTTACAAAGGTAGGTTTTAGGCTTGTCCAGACCCATGCTGCGAGACATGGTCGAGCAAGATGGGATTTGCCCCTCCGATCAGGAGAGATATATTCTGGGCCCCTCATGTGATCCGACTAGGATAAACATGGCCATGTGACAAGGGTTATGAGATAATCCAGTTTGTGGTCGGTATCACTAGAACGAGAAAGAGATCGGCCTAGCACAAGGATGATAGTCTCGCCTTGAGCCCGACAACATATATCGTGAGGCAAAGGGAACATAAGTGTGACATGTTGTACAGGTTCGCCTAACCAGCTTCATAGTCTGCTTGGTGGTCAGCACGCCTTGCTATAGGCCGCTACCAACCGTGCAGGTCGGAGGTGATCCTAACTGTGACCAAGCCGACTTGAACCTAAAGGGTCGCACGCTTAAGGGAAGGAACCTACGCGGTCGGTTCGGAGGACACTGGTCGGATGTGATCCGAGCTGGACTTGGAACACGGCCGAGTAGACTTTGGGCTTTAGGATCCGTGTAAGGCCCAAGTGTTGAGACCGCGATGGATGCCTATAAATAGTGGAGGTGCGGCACACTCATTTGGTTGATCGCTTCGGCGCTGTCACTAAGGTTTGCATGTGTTGCGAATAGACACCTCCACTCGCTGCCTGTTGTGTGATCGGACCTAGCAGTCCGCCGCACGACATTCCTCTAGCACGTGCGGATACCGTTAGAGGCGGTGCACTTGCGCCTCTCCGACGAACCTGTATGACGGATCCGACGACCGAATATTCGAGGGAGATCGGACGAGGACGAGACGAACCACGCGGATGCGTTGCCCCAACTCTTCTTTCGCTGCACGGCACTACGCGTCTAGTGGTAACGACCTGTGATCCATTCCCGTAGCATGTTCCTGGTTGTTCTGCGCATAGGAGAATTTTAATTTGCAGTCGATGCACCCTACCGTAGAACCCAACAATATTCTATTCCACATATTGTGTTATATCCATGGCTCACACTCATGTATTCTGTGAAAGTTGAAAAGGTTTAAGAATGTCAAAAGTATGAAACAATTGCTTGGCTTGTCATTGGGGTTGTGCATGATAAATACTTTGTGTGATGAAGATAGAGCATGACAAGATTATATGATTTTGTAGGTATAACTTTCTTTAGCCATGCTATTTTGAGAATACATGATTGCTTTTTAGTATACTTGAAGTATTATTGTTTTTATGTCAATATTAAACTTTTGTTTTGAATGTAATGGATATGAATATTCATGCCACATAAAGAAAGATTACATTGATAAACATGTTGGGTAGCATTCCACATCAAAAAATCAGTTTTTATCATTTACCTACTCGAGGACGAGCAGGAATTAAGCTTGGGGATGCTTATTACGTCTCCAATGTATTTGTTCCATGCTATTATATTATCCGTCTTGGATGTTTTATAAGCATTATTATGCTATTTTATATCATTTTTTGGGACTAACCTATTATCCTAGTGCCAAATGCCAGCTACTGTTTTTCCTTGTTTTTGTCTTCTACAGAAAATCAATACCAAACGCAGTCCAAACGGAACGAAACTTTTTGACGATTTTTCTTGGACAAGAAGACACCCATGAAGCTTCGGGAGGAGGCCCGAAGATCCACGGGTGAGCCACAAGCTCACCAGGCGCGCCCTGGGAGGGGGGCGCCCTATGAGCATGTGGGGCCCCCGAGACTCCTCCAACCCTAATCTCAGCTCCATAAATACCCAACTATTCCGCGTATACTAGAGGGCACACCAAAAATACTTTTACGCCGCTGCAAGTTTCTGTCCTCATGAGATCCCATCTGGAGACCTATTCCGGTACTCTGCCAGAGGGGGATTCAATCGGAGGGCCTCTACATCAACCTTGCTGCCCTTCTAATGATGAGTGAGTAGTGTACCACAGACCTACTGGTCCATAGCTAGATGGCTTCTTCTTTGTGTTTGATCTTCAATACAATGTTCTCCTTGATGTTCTTGGAGATCTATTCGGTGTAATCTTCTTTTGTGGTGCGTTTGTTGAGATCCGATGAATTGTGAGTTTATGATTAGATTATCTATGAATGTTATTTGAGTCTTCTTTGAACTATTTTATGCATGATTAAGATAACTTTGTATTTCTCTCCGATCCATTGATTTGGTTTGGCCAACTAGATTGATCTTTCTTGCAATGGAAGAGGTGCTTTGTAATGGGTTCAATCTTGCGGTGTCCACACTCAGTAACAGAAGGGGTAGCAATGCCCATATTTGTATTGTTGCCATTAAGGATAAACATGTGGGGTTTTCATATTGATTGGATCTATCCCTCTACATCATGTCATATTTCTTAAGGCGTTACTACATTCTTGTTAACTTAACACACTAGATGCATGCTAGATAGCGGTCGATGTGTGGAGTAATAGTAGTAGATGCAGGCAGGAGTCGGTCTACTTGTCACGAACGTGATGCCTATATTCATGATCATTGCCTTAGATATCGTCATAATTATTCGCTTTTCTATCAATTGCTTAACAATAATTTGTTTAGACATCGTATGTATTCCTTGAAGAGAGAAGCCTCTAGTGAAAACTATGGCCCTGGGGTCAATTCTTACATATTATTTTCAAATCTATAAAACCAAAAACCCGAAAATACCTTACTGCAATTTATTTATCTTTACTTTATTTTGCACTTTTATTTATCTTTTATACCTATCTCTATCAGGTCTCACCCTTGTAAGTAACCGTGAAGGGATTGACAACCCTTTATCGCGTTGGGTGCAAGTATTTGTTTGTTTGTGCAGGTGCTATCATTGGAGACATGTGTGTTGCTCCTACTAGATTGATACCTTGGTTCTTAACTGAGGGAAATAGTTAACTCTATTTTGCTGCATAACCCTTTTCTCTTCAAGGGAAAAACCAACGCAAGCTCAAGAAGTAGCACCTGATACGTCTCCAACATATCTATAATTTTTGAAGTATTCATGCCATTATATTATCATTCTTGGATGTTTTACAATCATTTTATAGCAACTTTATATCATTTTCGTGGGACTATCCTATTGACCCAATGCCCAGTGCCAGTTGCTGTTTTTTGCTTTTTTTTACATCGCAGGAAATCAATATCAAACGGAGTCCAAACACCGCATAACTTTTTGGAGATTTTTTATGGACCAGAACACTCAGAATGGGCCAGAGAAGCACCTAAGGGGTGCCCCGAGGGGGGGCACAACCCACCAGGGCGCGCTTGGGCCCCCAGGCACGGCCAGGTGGGTTGTGCCCACCTCGGTGGCCTCCCGTACCCCTTCTTTGCACTATAAATTCCCAAATATTCTGAAACCCTTCGGGGTAGCCCTAGATCAGAAGTTCCGCCGCTGCAAGGCCTTTGTATCCACAAGATCCAATCTAGACCTTGTTCCGGCACCCTGCCGTAGGGGGAATCATCTCCGGTGGCAATATTCATCATCCCGGCGGCCACCACGATGAGGAGGGAGTAGTCCACACTCGGGGCTGAGGGTTTGTACCAGTAGCTATGTGTTTGATCTCTCTCTCTCTCTCTCATGATCTATATCATGGGCTTTGTTAATATAGTCGGATCATATGATGTTTCTCCCCTCTATACTCTTGTTATGATGAATTGAATCTTTACCCTTCAAAGTTTTGTCTTGTCGGATTGAATACTCAGAGATGAGAACACATGATATATGTCTTGCAATATGAATACTTGAGGTGACAATGAGGTATCTTATTGATTCACTTGATATGTGTTATGGCATTCAACTCGCGGATTCCCGCGGTGATATTGGGGTAATCTATGCATAGGGGTTGATGCACGTTTTTCTCCGACGAAAACTTTGGGGTCTCTTTATAGTTCTTTGTGTGGATTGAGTATTATGAATATGAATTTGCTTCGGTGTTATTCTAGTACGAACTGTAGGATAGATCGAACGGAAAAAAATAGCTTTGTGTTATTTTAGCACGAACTCTTGAATAGATCGAACGGAAAGAATAGCTTTGAGGTGGGTTCGTGACCTACAAACAATTCCTATCTTTTGTTCTCCGCTAATAGGAACTCAGGAGTGATTCTTTATTGAACTTTGAGGGACAATCATATGATCCAACTATGTTAGCATTGTTGAGAGGTTGCACTAGCAAAAGTACGGACCCTAGGCCTCATTTTTAAGCATTGCAACACCGTTTTTGTGCCCATTTACTATTTGCTACCTTGCCATTTTTAATTATTCAGATTATAAAAATATATTTCTACCATCCATATTACACTTTTATCACCATCTCTTCACCGAACTAGTGCACCTATACAATTTGCCATTGTATTGGGTGTGTTGGGGACACAAGAGATTTCTTGTATTTGGTTGCAGGGTCGTTTGAGAGAGACCATCTTCATCCTACACCTCTCACGGATTGATAAACTTTAGGTCATCCACTTGAGGGGAAATTGCTACTATCCTACAAAACTCTGCGCTTGGAGGCCCAACACGTGTCTACAAGAATAAAGTTGCATAGTAGACATCAAGCTCTTTTCTGGCATCGTTGTCGAGGAGGTAAGGAAACTGGCACTCACACTCCGGCAATGAAGCTCTTTCTGGCACCATTGCCGGGGAGGTGAGTGATTGAAGTTATATCTTTAGATCTTGCAATCAAATCTTTTAATTTCTTGTTTTATCACTAGTTTGGTTATAAAAGAAAACTACAAAAAAATGGAATTGTGGTTGCATCATATTATTGATCATCTTTATAATGTCTTTCGTGAAAATGATGGAAAGGAAAATTGTGCTCAATTGGTAGAAGAAGAATTCAATAAAATGTTTGGCATAAATGATGAGCATGATTGCAATTTTGCTAGTATTAATTCTTTGAATATCCATGATGCTAGTGATATGCAAAGCCGTAAGCTTGGGGATGCTATGTTTGATGAAGATGATATTTTTAGTCCCCCAGGTTCTTATGAGCAAGTTTATTATGACGAAAGCATGCCTCCTATCTTTGATTATTATAGTGATGACATGTATGCTATATTGAATAATGATAACCATGAAACTTGTCATCATGATTTTAATTTTCAATCACATGATAGTTACTTTCTTGGGTTTACTCCCACTATTATGAATGAGAAGAAACTTGCTTATGTGGAGAGTAATAAAATTTCTATGCTTATGCATCATGAAAAAAATGCTTTATGTGATAGTTAATTGTTGAATTCATTCATGATGCTACTGAAAATTATTATGAGAGAGGAACATATGCTTTTACATATCTCAGTAATATCAAGTTTCCTCTCTGTGTTGAAGGTTTTGAAGTTGCACTTGTTTTTCCTTCGTATGCTAGATGATTCTTGTTCCCATGAATTATTTGCTCACAAAATCCCTATGCATAGGAAGAGGGTTAGGCTTAAATGTGCTTGTCATATGCTTCATGATGCTCTTGTTATGATTCAATTCTTATTTTTATGTGAGCATCATTGAAATCATCATGCCTAGCTAAAAGGCATTAAATAAAAGCACTTGTTGGGAGACAACCCAACACTTTAATCTACTTTTTTGTGTGTTCACATGATTATGCTACTGTAGTAATCATGTTTTATTGTTTTTGTTTCAATAAAGTGCCAAGCAAAGCCTTTGGGATCATGTTGGGTGATAGTTTATTTGATCTTGCTGAAAAACAGAAACTTTTGCACGCACGAAAATAACTCTCATAATTTTTGGAGTAGCAGAAGTATGGTTTGAGTACAGATTACTACAGACTGTTCTATTTTTGACAGATTCTGTTTTCAATGCATAGTTTGCTTGTTTCCTAGTTTCTATGGCTTATATTGCTCAATATAAATTGTGGAAATTAGCTACAGTAGGCATTGTGTGGAAACAATTATGAATCTTGTCTTTGACAGTACCAAAAGTGAAATGGTTTGCTCTTTATCATACTAACCTATCTCACAAGGTTCTGTTAAGTTTTGTGTGGTTGAAGTTTTCAAGTTTTGGGTGAGATGTCGATATGAGGAGAATAAGGAGTGACAAGACCCTAAGCTTGGGGATGCACAAGGCACCCCCAAGGTAATATTCAAGGAAGATCCAAGCAACTAAGCTTGGGGATGCCCCGGATGGCATCCCCTCTTTCGTCTCCAACATTATTGGTAACCTCACTTGGAGCTATGTTTTCATTCGTCACATGATATGTGTTTTGCTTGGAGCGTCAATTTATTTTGCTAGGATTTGCTTCCTGTTATTTAGAATAATATTTTGCATCTTTTATTTCAATAAAAGTGGCAATGATAGCCTTTGCCATGCTTATTTTGCAAGTATACTTGTTGCTGTTTGAAAACAGAAAGTTTATCGATGTTGCAAAAATTCCCTATAAAAGTCAGAATATGATAAATTGTTGAAACTTTTTGAAAAATAACCTCTGATAAATTTTCTACAACGTATATTTTTCTCATAATTTTTAGAGTTAGGGAGTATGATGAATCTTGCATTCTTTACAGATTGTACTGGTTTGGCAGATTGCTGTTATGTTTGCATTGTTTGCATATGTTTGCTTGTTTAATGATTCTATTTGAGGATAGGAGTATTAAATGTGCAGAGGCATTTAGTATGCAATGTTGAATAATAATTTTAGTGATTTGTTACAGTAGATAATGATAAGGTTTTGCACTGATTTATACTAACTTATCTCACGAGTTCTTGTTGAGTTTTGTGTGGATGAAGTTTTTGAGATTTAGGGAAACCGTGGTATAAGAGGAATTAAGGAGACACAAAAGCTCAAGCTTGGGGATTCTCAAGGCATCCCAAGCTAATATTTCAATAAGTCTCAAGCATCTAAGCTTGGGGATGCCCCGGTAGGCATCCCACCTTTCTTCTTCGGCAATTATTGGTTAGTATCGGTTGAGCCTAAGTTTTTGCTTCTTCACATGATGTGTGCTATTGTTGGAATGTCATTTTATTTTGTTTTTGCTCGCTGTTTTAATAAAATACTTAGATCTGAAAGTTTTTGAATAAGAGAGAGTCCTCAAATAGCTACCTATTTACTTAACTACTCGCATGATCTTCACTTATATATTTTTGGAGTAGTTTGTTGTCGGTGTACAAAAGTATGGGTACTTATGTGCCCCTTACTTGTGTACAGATGGTCGCAGCCACCCCTACAACAGGGCTTGGCAAAGCAGAGGAGGACGGCAGGAGACAAGTACAAAGAACATTAAGACAGATGCCCAGAGTAGCAAGCAGCAAGAGGCAAGCAGGGCCACACCCGGCAACAAGCCTTGCCGAGGCAACCTGCGAAGCCCCTGGCAAGCCCCTTGCCAGGGAAGCTTGTGAAGAGACCAGTAGGGCCACCACCCTTGGGGTTGAGAGCTCTGACACCATCGACAATGTAAAGACCAAGATCTGGAGAGCACATGCCTGGTAGCATGCAGCCCCTCATAAAGATTGGCAACCCACGAACCCATGTGCGATCAGAAGACGAAGACCCCCGACAAGGCCCTTGCCGGGGATGACTCCATGGCCCCCAGCAAGCCTTGCCAGGGACAATCGCCAGGCCGTGGGCAGGCCCGTGCCCGGCAAGGTTTTGCCACCTCACCACCACTCCAACGCGACGATAAGCATGCCAGCTAAGCAGGCGCCTGCGTGACGACATGCAGATCTTCGTGGAAGCCTACCGTTTCGCCAATACATTAGCTGGTTGGCCAGCATGGCACTGCATGCCTTGTCGGCCCGGACGCATGGTGAGGCAGGGAGTAGCGGCGAAGGATGTGATGGCCTCTGTTGCCGTCCCTAATAAAGTGAGAGGACACGTAGGCAACGCATTAAATGCGCCTGTCCTACGTTGATCGAGCGATAAGCTCGTATCATTGTAGCTTGCCACCTCCTGTGTGGCACTGTGGCAACCCCCTTGTGTATAAAAGGAGGCCCCAGGTGCACAGAGAGAGGATTCGGATTTTTGGACAAAACATGCACCGTAGCTAGTTCAAGAGCTCAAGAACACACATATAACCAGATAAAGCAGGACTAGGGTATTACGCATCTTCGTGGCCCGAACCCGGATAAAAATCCTCTGTGTGCTAACGACTCGACCTTCTCTTCGTGCAACTAACCCCCCGCGGAACTTAGAAGGGATCCTTGTGACCCCATAGGTGATCGGTTTCCCCGACATCTTTGGCGTGCCAGGTAGGGGGTGCTTAGTTGTGAGAATCTGGTCTGTAGTTAGTACAGTAGCTCCTTCGTCACCATGGCTCCGAAACAAAAGCGAGCGGCGGCACCCACGGCTGCAACGATGATTCGCACAACAACAAAAAGCTAAGTTATCTTAACTTAGAGTAATTATTCCTTTTCATGAGGTTATCAGCCGCCTAGTTCTTCCAAGGGCTAGTCTGCCGTGCCAAACAGGGTCATCACCGACAACGGCATGCAGTTCACAAGACGCACCTTCGTGTAGTACACCCCGGACCTCGGCAGCAAGGACAACGATTTTGGACAAGCTACGCAAGTGCGGAAGATGCTGGAGTGATGGGTGGCCCGTGGTTCTTTGGTTAATCAGAATGATGCCAAATCGAGCCACCGACCAGACGTCCTTCTCCCTCGTATACGGGGCAGAGGTAGTTCTCCCCATGGAACACATATACGGGTCACCTCGAGTGCTTGCTTATGACGAGCTTGGGCAAGAGCGGTTGCGGCAAGATGACGCAACGCTCCTTGAGGAAGATCGTCTTTGGGCGGCTGTGCGAGCTGCACGCTACCAGCAAGCCTTGCGCCGCTACCATAGCCGCAAGGTTCATGCCCGAAGTTTTGAGGAAGGCGACCTTGTTCTTCGGCGCGTTCAGTCGGCCAAGAATTCCAACAAGTTGACGCCAAAGTGGGAAGGCCCTTACTGGGTAATATGAGGCACCAGGCCCGGTGCAGTCCGCCTACAGACCGAAGATGGTATTCCGGTGGGCAACTCCTGGAATATTGAACATCTTCGCAAGGTTTACCCATAAGGCGTTGTGACGACCGGTTTTCCGGGTATTAATTTCCAAGAAAATGGCCTTTGTGCTCACCAGCCCCAGGATTACTGTTAGCTGATGAGGCACCAACTTGATACAGAAACTCCCAAGCAAAATACATAATATGTAGTACAAGACCATTCTGGCCTGCGAGTACAACATAAGGTTGCTAGTAGTTGATGGCGGAAGCGGTTTGTGGATCACCAGCGTTATGGGACTCCATTTCCCACAGGAACAGCTGACCAGGTTAACTCCTATCTTCGCGAGGCTGTTGTCACCATTGCGTGGGTTCTGGGGCTGACATCGCAACGCTCCTCTCCAGGCTAGAAATCTGGCCAAGACAATAGCCAGGGACAAGCCAGTGAGTACTTTGAATGTACTCACAAACATGATGAACACAGGTATAATATAACAAATCATGTTCTGAAATATTCTATGATCACAACGTCAGTCAGAAAATAAAAATCTCTGAGGCATGCAAGCAGGTTATTTATATGCAACATGAATATGTAGTAATAGAGTAGTAATAATATGCACCAATCGGGTGTCTGAAGCAACGCCTCGAAAGGATAACAAATAACGAGCATGCCTCAGTCGGGCGTCTGGGCGACACCACATAAAGGGCTTATAGAGTAAATAATTAGTAGCATGCCGTAGTCGGGCGTCTGAGCGACACCACATAAAGGGCTTATAAAGTAAATAAATAACAGCATGCCACAGTCGGGCGTCTGAGCGACACCACATAAAGGGCTTATAAAGTAAATAACAACATGCCACAGTCGGGCGTCTGAGCGCCACCACATAAAGGGCTTATAAGAAAAACAATCGCAGTGAATATCCAGGAGGTAGAACCGTCCCAGGGATACTCAATACTTCAAATAATATAAAGGGGTTAGTCCATAATAATAATAATCATAATCATCATAAGTCACACGACATGATCCATATTCTGGTTTAGTAGTTTCTCCTTCGAAGACCGACACTAAGACCGACACTTGACCCAACCCAGACTGTAGTCCTTAACCATGGACACGGCTATCCGAATAGATGTTTAATCTCTGCAGAGGGTGTACTCTTTACCCACGAGTAACAGATTCCTTTAGTCAATCGGGACTAATTCCGTCTACGGTCTTTTAATTGAAAACACACCTGACTTGCACACACCAGCTTAACTTACCGGTGTCTGGAATCACCCACGACACCTGTCAAGCAAAACTCTAAGTGGGGAGGCTACAACCTCGAATAGCATGGGATCAAATTTATATCGCGCGCTCTAAGGGGTGGCCTCCCCTCTCGGTCCCAACCGGAAACACCCATGCCCCCGGACCAGGTGGCCTGCCTACCAGCTACAACCGGTATCTTCCACCATGGCCTCTCTGTACGGTGTGTGCTAGAAAGGGGTTGACAACTTACTGAACCGTACCCTACCTATGGCAGGGACAAGTGGTAGTACGAAACAAGTGTGGGGGTAACCGGAACAAGACTCGATCTATGGTTGACTCAGGAGGTTTAAGTATTCCCTGCATGATTAGCATAACGAATATATATATCATCCAACAGACAGAATCACCACTCATCATACCCTATCATGCCATACCAGACACACTCGTCTCGACGAGGAACTAGGGACAAGCTCAGGTCTACCCAAGATAGAGACTTTCTCGGCTTCCTTCCGGCAGGCACAAAAAGCATACGAGGATGATTACTGTCACAAGCATGACCATTTCCAACAGCAAGGAAATCTCCAATATGCATGAGATCATTAATATGCCCTCATGAGTTTGAACATATCATCACATAAAATAATGGACACTCCGTGTCGAGGTGGTATTGTAACCGTGTTAGACAACACACACAAAATTATGCCCGAGTTTAGAATACTTGCCTTCAAGTTGTGGGGAAGGCAGGGTGCACTCCAAAACTTTTGGAAGCTTTCTCCTCTCTCCAAAAATCCTATTTAAAATATTTTTGAATGAACACATAGTTTCAAAAAAAGGACCAAAAAGTTGTCTGAATTTTTTTCAAATAAATCTGAAAATAAACTAGACAATATTTGAGAGAGGTAGGAAAAAGAATCAACTTATTTGGAGTTATATTTAAAAAGTTATGGTCAGTCAAAGTTTTGGTCAAAATCTGTTTTTAAAATAAAATAGAAAAAAGGAAAAAAAATGTTTCAAAAACTGACCACGTCGAAGGCGTATTCCGAGTTTACGTCTCCACTTATCCAGCGTGGACCACGCGTGGGTCACTGACAGTGGGTCCCGCGGGCCCACTAGTCAGGTTTGACTAGTCCACACGCGCGCCGTCTCCTCCGACCGAACAAAGGCGGAGGTCCGGTGAGGCTCACCGGTGAACGGAGGCATCCCTTGGGGATCTGAGCACGGGGATGGATCCGCCACTCCAGGGCGGTCCTCCCGGTGGTCGAGAGGGTGGCGCGGATGAAGGGAGTCGCCGGCGGCGAGCTTTGCGGCAGACGGCAGCTTCGGGAGGTTCGGGGGTTCGGGCTATGGTGCTTCCCGATCGACGCTGAGAAGGTGGGCGGCTCCGCACGGTTGAGGGGAGTAGGATGGAAGCACGGGAGGGGTTTGGGGCCCCGGTCTTGGCCGGATTTCACCGGAGTGTGGCGGTGGCCGGACCTGTCGGGGACGAGAAAGACGGCCATCATTCGCCGCTTGCTGGCTACGGGGGGACTCTAGAGGGGTGGTACGAGGCTGCCTCAGGGGACTCGAGCGAGGCCTGGGGCTATATATAGCCGGGGAGGGTCGGTTCCGCCTTTACCGGGGATAAGATCGCCGGCCGACCGCTTCTGTTGCGGCAGAGAGACGTGGCGATGGCCGGAGCAGGGTCGGCGCTAGCGAACGGCTCGGAGATAAGGGCGGCCTGCTCACGAGGCCAGATGGCGAGGAGTTGTGGCTCGGGCGGCGCCGTCCGTGGCAGAGGCGCACTGTGGTTGGCCGCTAGCCGCCGTTGCCGACCTGACGGCGGCGTTGTACGCCCCCAGGGGAGAGCTGGCGTGTTCTGGTGAGTGGCTGAGGCCGAGGGTGGCTCTGCAGGTGAGCAAAGGCCAGGGGCACGGGCGAGCGAACGTGGTGGCTCGGTTGTGCGCGCACGTGCAAAACGTGTGCTCTGGGCGCGCCCAGAGCACGCGCACCAAGTGCTCGGCGAAATGCCAATGCATGCCACAGGGCTTGGGTGAGGCTGGCAATTAACAGGACTAGGCTAGGGTTTGCAAGGAAGTTGATGGACAAGGGGGTTAGGCCAGGAGACCAAGCTTCTAATACTGACTAAAAACCATGCCAAAACTGGCCATGCACACAAGGTGTTTGGCAAAATGCTAAAGGCATCTAGGCAGTTCTTAGAGTGGTCAAAATCTCCAGATTGCGGTCTCTTTAGGTGTAGGTGATTGTGGCCAGGTTAGTTTGCCAAGAGAAGAAATTTGTTAGTGCAAATATTTGAGAAAACCAATTCTGGACAGAACCTAAAGGCTGTCATTTCATGGACCAAAATTATTCCAATGGGTTCATGCTCTTGGACTTAAGGGTTTTGTAGGAAGGACTACAAGCAGGAAAAAGAACCATGGGTAAAAGAGCAAGCAAAGATATGGTTGCAGTACAAATTCTCAAGTTGGACCAGAATGAAAATGAGGTTGATTCACTCAAAAAATTTAAAAGACATAACTAGGTTTTTGCATAAAGATGGATAATATACTCCTACTGACCTCCCCTAATTTTTGTGGAAGTTTTAAAGAAATATTTATATACGTTGTAGTGCAAAATTGCCCACTGGACAAGATTTGAAAACTTGGTGTAGGGCTCAAAATCTCCAATGGACAGAAGATATTTTTGCATAAGAGTGATTTAGAAATATCACATGACATCCCCAAATTTTGGTGAAAATTTTAGATGCACTTATCAAATGGTTGTAGTGTAAAAGAGGCTTCAAAACTAATGAAAAATCATTTTAAAAGAATAAAGCTCAGGAAAAACAATTATGCAAATAAAACCACTGATTAAGAATTGTTTTATTGAGTGAGCATACAAGTCCAATAATATTTTTGGAAAGTTTCCACTTAGGGTAAAAACTCCTCAAGATTAAAGAAAAGGGGTTCTGAAATCAAAAGAAAACCCAGAAAGCAGAATTTTTAAACTCCTGGCAACATTTTAATAATTCAAAACATGGTTAAATTTTTGGGGTGTTACAACACTACCCCCCTTAAAAAAATCTCATCCTCGAGATTTGGTAAGGGTTGTTTGAAATTTTTTACTCCTACCATCACAAAAATAACCATCCTGCTCCTGTAATTAAATCGTAGCTACAGTGAGAGGGCAATAAGTGGTGAAAAACTACAGTGTGGCATACTGATGTTGCTTGGAAAAATTTACGGTCGGTTTCTACTATTGGTTACAGTAAATTTAGAATAAACTTCTAAATTACTAGAAAAAATACGCTGGTCGTACCCGAGAGCACAGTGCTCTCTGCGGCTGACAGGTGGACCCGGGGCCCACTGTCGGCCTCTTCCTCTACCTCTGGCTCTCTCTTCTTCCTCTCTCCCGTGCGTTTACCCGCGCTTTCTCCACCGGTGACGTCTAGCTCGTAGGGAATCTAGGCTGTACTACGGTAGTGCACTGCGTGCTAGCTGCCGGCGCAGCGTGCACTCACCTCGCAGGCCAGTGCACTGTCGGCACTGCTCGCGGATTTGCCTCCGAACACCAGCGTTCAAGCAACGAGCGGCGCTGGTGGACTTCGCCCACCGTACACCGATCTCGAGCTATAAAACAACCGCGGTGCTCCTTCTTCTTCCTCCACCTGGCCTCGCATCTCCTTCTCCTCCCTTCTCCTTCATTTTTGTCTGCAGGAGCTCGAGACGAGGCTCTAATGGCGGAGGTGATGCCGGACTGGTACGTGATCCTGATGTGCGGAGGGTTGGCGGCATTGCTGGGGTTCTCCGTGCTCCTGTGCGTGATGATCCTTGATGATCGTCGTGATGCGGCCGCTCGAGTGTTGGCTCTCCGCGGTGGCGGTGATCACGATGATTACGTGCGGTGTCAGGTGCTAACTGCTGTCAGGGTGCCGGGGTAACTTGTACCCGAGTAATTACTCACAAATCTCTCTCTCTCTCTGAGACTGTGGGGGTGTTAGGGAGGTGATTAGCTTGGTGCAAAAAGTGCACGTGGATCTGCACCAGATCGCGTGGTTGGGGTCGTGAGACTGTTGTTATGGTGCTGTACGAAATAAAAATCTATGTCATGAAGAAATGTATGTTGCAACAACTCCGAGAAAAATCTCACTTCAGGATTTACTGAGAGTGAAAACAGCTAATAAAATTTTACCGTAGTAAAATCACTCACATTGATTGAAACTAACGATTTAATTCATTGCACAAATTTAGGATACCACACACGAGTTGCAACACATAAATAAATGCAGGGACCATAAACACAGCAATGACTTCTACAACGATAGTGGTAAATGGACAGGGTCCTGAGAAAAAGTCTCTGGAATCGGGACACACTCTCCTTCTATTGGGGGAAGTGGATTGACCAGTCGATGAATGTGCCTCTCCTGGTTGGGCCTCAGTGGTCTGCCGATGGCGATCTGAGGATTCAAATCAGCGAGGCTCTGAAGATAACCCATTACTCATTGGGTCAAACGCTCTTGACGATGACATACTGGGCAAGATTGGCCAGTACTGGGTCTCTCTCGATTTGTCCACCGGGAAAAGATGCTACTTCTCCGAGTGCTGCATGACTCGGGAAATAATAATATCCCCGTTCACTGGCATAGGGGACCGCGAATCGAAGATGAGTAAGCGACTCACATGCAGCAGCTTCTATGGCCATATGCGGAGTCGGCATAGATTTCCCCATGAAGGAAGCTTCCGTGGGGTCTTGGTTTGGGTTTGCGGGAGGGACGTGCACCACTGCCCAATATTTCGAGGTGGAAGGGGTGATCCTCGATTTGAGCAACTCATACTGGGGTGGATGGGTGGCACTCATGGTACTGCAGGTAAAGTCCCACAAAATTTTAACAAAGCTGCCTGGAGTTGCGTCTGGAGTTCTCAGATAGATACTAGGGCTCGGCATGGCAATGGAAATAGTTGTGCGAGTGGTGCTCAAGGTGAGGGGTGCTTGGTAAGATCACGGGGTGGCCTTTATATAGCATAGGGGTGGGTTATTTACCGCGGTGAAGGGTAACTAGTCTATCGATTCTGCTCCATGGGGTCGGGGTCAATGCTACAGCTACGCATATCTCGTAAAAGTGACGTATTACTGTGGGAGTCATCGGTGTGGTTTTGGTAGCTGTGCCCAAAAAAAGTGCAACCGCATGCTAACGTATTTAATGCAAGGCTACTATTTAACAACAGAGGCACACAAGCAAGCTGCGATTTGTTCAAGTCGATGCAATATTACATAATTACAGGGCGTGGGCATACTAAGACTCGATACTACTCGATTGACTTAGTCTACTTCGTTTATATCTAAACGAGCCTGCCTTGAGGACGTCGAGGCTTCTCCACGGGTTTCGCCGTGGGGGTTAGTGGGAGGGGGTTGAGGAACTACCGGGTCGGGGTAGCGATGATGACCATCCCGGGGATTGTTGGCCACAATCCCGCTGGAGCGTGTTCCCATGAGGCGTTTAAGCACTTCCGGGGACACCAAAGTATTGTGGTCGATGGCTGGGGCAGACCTCAAGGACTCGATCGGATGTCCGAACAGCACGACTGGGTTGTCGGCGTCGGGCTCATCTTCTCCTCTTGCCGGGGCTCGGCGAACCAGCTCTCCACGAGCTGCGATCAGATCAAGGGTGATTTGATCGAACAGTTCCTCTAGTGCACTTACATAGCGCACCAGATGCAATAATGCAGGATCCGTCTCGTGGTCTCCGTTGACAACCTGAGGTGGCCTACCATACCCACACGGCTGGGGTAGTAGTAGAACGAGCGACATTTAACTCTGGGCGACAAGTGTCAGAGTTGAACTATAGCCTCTCGAGCTGTTAGTTGGATGGCTTGTGGTTCAAAGGAAGCCATCCTTCCGGTGAACCGGTAGGTGCGTTCGGGCGATAGTCCCCTACCATAGATGTGCACAGTGGCCCAGAATTGACGGCTCTCACCGCTCATGGGTCCTTGGTACACAACATATTCTGGGGGCTCTTCTAATGCAAAGGCACGGCGGGTGAGGTTTGCGAGCATGGTCACAAAACCTCCAAGGTTGTTTGCTGTGGTCTCATTGTGCACGACAGGGCCAGGCATTTTAGCTCGGTATGGGGTAGAGGTTGGGTTGTGCTGGGTTGAGGCTAGCATGTTCTTTTTATAGGAAAAGGGGATGGAGTCTTCCTCCGCACGCTTGCGAATGAGACAATTTAGGTGTCGGTCACTGGCGCATGATCGACAGGCTAGGCTGATAGGTCGGGCACCTACTGCCAAAAAGGTGTCGGGGTCACTGTGGGGCAAATCTTACGCGAGAAGCTTGGCCGGGGTTAGGTTATGGTCTGGTGGTTTGGTTAACCTAGGTTTATTGACCTGGCTAAGATAGGATTAGCCAATGGTCAGCCTGGCTCTGATACCAAGTCTGTCACGACCCATTTTCCGGGTATTAATTTCCCAGAAAATGGCCTTTGTGCTCACCAGCCCCAGGATTACTGTTAGCTGATGAGGCACCAACTTGATATAGAAACTCCCAAGAAAAATACATAATATGTAGTACAAGACCATTTTGGCCTGCGAGTACAACATAAGGTTGCTAGTAGTTGATGGCGGAAGTGGTTTGTGGATCATCAGTGTTATGGGGCTCCATTTCCCACAGGAACAGCTAACCAGGTTAACTCCTATCTTTGCGAGGCTGTTGTCACCATTGCGTGGGTTCCGGGGCTGACATCACAACGCTCCTCTCCAGGCAAGAAATTTGGCCAAGACAATAGCCAGGGACAAGCCAGTGAGTACTTTGAATGTACTCGCAAACATTATGAACACAGGTATAATATAACAAATCATGTTCTCAAATATTCTATGATCACAACGTCAGTCAGAAAAAAAATCTCTGAGGCATGCAAGCAGGTTATTTATATGCAACATGAATATGTAGTAACAGAGTAGTAATAATACGCACCAATCGGGTGTCTAAAGCGACGCCTCGAAAGGATAACAAATAACGAGCATGCCTCAGTCGGGCGTCTGGGCGACACCACATAAAGGGCTTATAGAGTAAATAATTAGCAGCATGCCGCAGTCGGGCGTCTGAGCGACACCACATAAAGGGCTTATAAAGTAAATAAATAACAGCATGCCACAGTCGGGCGTCTGAGCGACACCACATAAAGGGCTTATAAAATAAATAACAGCATGCCACAGTCAGACGTCTGAGCGACACCACATAAAGGGCTTATAAGAAAAACAATCACAGTGAATATCCAGGAGGTAGAACCGTCTTAAGGATACTCAATACTTCAAATAATATAAAGGGGTTAGTCCATAATAATAATAATCATAATCATCATAAGTCACACGACATGATCCATATTCTGGTTTAGTAGTTTCTCCTCTGAAGACCGACACTAAGACCGACACTTGACCCAACCCAGACTATAGTCCTTAACCATGGACACGGCTATTCGAATAGATGTTTAATCTCTGCAGAGGGTGTACTCTTTACCCACGAGTAACGGATTCCTTTAGTCCATCGGGACTAATTCCGTCTACGGTCTTTTAATTGAAAACACACCTGACTTGCACACACCAGCTTAACTTACCGGTGTCTGGAATCACCCACGACACCTGTCAAGCAAAACTCTAAGTGGGGAGGCTACAACCTCGAATAGCATGGGATCAAATTTATATCGTGCGCTCTAAGGGGTGGCCTCCCCTCTCGGTCCCAACCAGAAACACCCATGCCCCCGGACCAGGTGGCCCACCTACCAGCTACAACCAGTATCTTCCACCATGGCCTCTCTGTATGGTGCGTGCTAGAAAGGGGTTGACAACTTACTGAACCGTACCCTACCTATGGCAGGGACAAGTGGTAGTACGAAACAAGTGTGGGGGTTACCGGAACAAGACTCAATCTATGGTCGACTCGGGAGGTTTAAGTATTCCCTGCATGATTAGCATAACGAAAATATATATATCATCCAACAGACAGAATCACCACTCATCATACCCTATCATGCCATACCGGACACACTCGTCTCGACGAGGAACTAGGGACAAGCTCAGGTCTACCCAAGACAGAGACTTTCCCGGCTTCCTTCCGGCAGGCACGAAAAGCATACGAGGATTATTACTGTCACAAGCATGACCATTTCCAACAGCAAGGAAATCTCCAATATGCATGAGATCATTAATATGCACTCATGAGTTTGAACATATCATCACATAAAATAACGGACACTCCGTGTCGAGGTGGTATTGTAACCGTGTCAGACAACACACACAAAATTATGCCCGAGTTCAGAATGCTTGCCTTCAAGTTGTGGGGAAGGCAGGGTGCACTCCAAAACTTTTGAAAGCTTTCTCCTCTCTCCAAAAATCCTATTTAAAATATTTTTGAATCAATACATAGTTTCAAAAAAAAGGACCAAAAAGTTGTCTGAATTTTTTTCAAATAAATCTGAAAATAAACTAGACAATATTTGAGAGAGGTAGGAAAAAGAATCAACATATTTGGAGTTATATTTAAAAAGTTATGGTCAGTCAAAGTTTTGGTCAAAATCTCTTTTTAAAATAAAACAGAAAAAAGGAAAAAATACGTTTTGAAAACTGACCACGTCGAAGGCGTATTCCGAGTTTACGTCTCCACTTATCCAGCGTGGACCACACGTGGGTCACTGACAGTGGGTCCCGCCGGCCCATTGGTCAGGTTTGACTAGTCCACGCGCGTGCCGTCTCCTCCGATCGAATAGAGGCGGAGCTCCGGCGAGGCTCGCCGGCGAACGGAGACATCCCTCGGGGATCTGAGCACGGGGATGGATCCGCCACTCCAGGGTGGTCCTCCCGGTGGTCGAGAGGGTGGCGCGGATGAAGGGAGTCGCCGGCGGCGAGCTTTGCGGCGGACGGCAGCTTCGGGAGGTTCGGGGGTTCGGGCTATGGTGCTTCCCGATCGATGCTGAGAAGGTGGGCGGCTCCGCACGGTTGAGGGGAGTAGGATGGAAGCACGGGAGGGGTCTGGGGCCTCGGTCTTGGCCGGATTTCACCGGAGTTTGGCGGTGGCCGAACCTGTCGAGAACGAGGAAGACGGCCGTCATTCGCCGCTTGCTGGCTACGGGGGGACTCTAGAGGGGTGGTACGAGGCTGCCTGAGGGGACTCCAGCGAGGCCTGGGGCTATATATAGCCGGGGAGGGTCGGTTCCACCTTCGCCGGGGATAAGATCGCCGGCCGACCGCTTCTGTTGCGGCAGAGCGACATGGCGATGGCCGGAGCAGGGTCGGCGCTAGCGGACGGCTCAGAGATAAGGGCGGCCTGCTCACGAGGCTAGATGGCGAGGAGTTGTGGCTCAGGCGGTGCCGTCCGTGGCAGAGGCGCACTATGGCCGGCCACTAGCCACCGTTCCCGACCTGATGGCGGTGCTGTGCGCCCCCAAGGGAGAGCTGGCGCGTTCTGGTGAGTGGCTGAGGCCGGGGGTGGCTCTGCAGGCGAGCAAAGGCCAGGGGCGCGGGCGAGCGAACGCGGCGGCTCGCTTGTGCGCGTGCGTGCAAAGCGTGCGCTCTGGGCGCGCCCAGAGCACGCGCACCAAGTGCTCGGCGAAATGCCAATGCATGCCACAGGGCTTGGGTGAGGCTGGCAATTAACAGGACTAGGCTAGGGTTTGCAAGGAAGTTGATGGACAAGGGGGTTAGGCCAGGAGACCAAGCTTGTAATGTTGACTAAAAACCATGCCAAAACTGGCCATGCACACAAGGTGTTTGGCAAAATGCTAAAGGCATCTAGGCAGTTCTTAGAGTAGTCAAAATCTCCAGATTGGGGTCTCTTTAGGTGTAGGTGATTGTGGCCAGGTTAGTTTGCCAAGAGAAGAAACTTGTTAGTGCAAATATTTGAGAAACCCAATTCTGGACAGAACCTAAAGGCTGTCATTTCATGGACCAAAATTATTCTGATGGGTTCATGCTCTTGGACTTAAGGGTTTTGTAGGAAGGACTACAAGCAGGAAAAAGAACCATGGGTAAAAGAGCAAGCAAAGATATGGTTGCAGTACAAATCCTCAAGTTGGACCAAAATGAAAATGAGGTTGATTCACTCAAAAAAATTTAAGAGACATAACTAGGTTTTTGCATAAAGATGGATAATATACTCCTACTGACCTCCCCTAATTTTGGTGGAAGTTTTAAGGAAATATTTATATAGGTTGTAGTGCAAAATTGCCCACTGGATCAGATTTGAAAACTTGGTGTAGGGCTCAAAATCTCCAATGGACAGAAGATATTTTTGCATAAGAGTGATTTAGAAATATCACATGACATCCCCAAATTTTGGTGAAAATTTTAGATGCACTTATCAAATGGTTGTAGTGTAAAAGAGGCTTCAAAACTAATGAAAAATCATTTTAAAAGCATAAAGCTCAGGAAAAACAATTATGCAAATAAAACCACTGATTAAGAATTGTTTTATTGAGTGAGCATACAAGTCCAATAATATTTTTGGAAGTTTCCACTTAGGGTAAAAACTCCTCAAGATTAAAGAAAAGGGGTTCTGGAATCAAAAGAAAACCCAGAAAGCAGAATTTTTAAACTCCTGGCAACATTTTAATAATTCAAAACATGGTTAAATTTTTGGGGTGTTACAGGCGCGGTCCCCCCCCCCCGCGGCAGACCACTTTTTTGTACAAGCCTTGCCGGCAAGGCATGTAACCTTTTGTACAAAGCCAGGCGCAGACCCTGAGCAACAGATAAATAAATGAAGCGTCGGCGCCCTAAGTATTAGCATGCATGCTAGGTCGACTCTCTCTCTCTCTCTCTCTCTCTCTCTCTCTCTCTCTCTTTGTTAGGGTTGATAGTGCTTAGCAGCGAATAACCCCTAGCGCAGTGGTCGAGTACGCATCTCTCTGTCCCTTCCGGTCCTTTTTGGTTCACAGGCTGCCTAGGCGTTTCTGCCAAACCCTTTGAAGGAAAGGAGACAGACCGGCGTCCCGACCCCGGCAAGCCAAGGTTGCGGGGGCTGCAAATTCAAGCATCCAACTACAGCAAGCCAAGGTTGTCGGGGGCTACAGACTTAGATAAGTCTTTTGTCCCATGCTATGTACTTCCGTATGGAACTTGGACGTATGAAACTTTGTTCATCCCTATACCACCGTGCTCCCTCTCTCCCATACCCCAAAACACTTCTTTGGGCTGGAACTTGGTTGTAGTGCGGTGGGAAGGAAACAAATGAAGGTCCTAATCCTACTCCACTCCTACCTCCGCCAAGGGCATAAGTGTGGACGAGCTATGGAGCGGGAGGACGGCAAGGTCTATTGCCGGGTGACGATGTTTATCTTAAGATAACAAGGACTCGTTCCTTGGTGTGAGCCCTGCTCATGCACTAAAGAACCCAGCAAGCACCCTTTTCTTCATTAATACATTGCTAACAAGTACAATTCATACAAAATGTAAAGCTAAGCAAGGGATTGCAAAGTCTAAATTCGACAAGTGCTTGTGGGCTTAAGATTCAAAAAAAGATAAGGTGCCCATAATCCCTTCCTTGTCACTCTCCTCAGGAAGCAGACCGGAACAGCAAGAGGGCAAAAAGAGCGCCTAGGCAAGGTACGAGCAGCAGAAGACACCAAGAGAACCTCCCGGCGGCCGTCCAGAAGAGGGCTGGTGATGATAGTGCCGGGGAAGAAGCTGGAAGATGAGGCAGCGGTCCACCAATACGAGACAAAGGCGTCGGTGCCATCGTACTCCGACTTGACGGCCTGCCACCCGCCTTCTTCGTCTTCTCCAGCCCTCCGGCGCTAGCCACAAAAAGCGGCAACCCTGAGAAGTTCAAGGAACTGGCTTGGGAAGCCACCGCCAAGAACTACCCCCGGCAAACCACTCTGCTGGGAAGGAGGCCAGGTGCAGATGATGGTGCTGCCGGCGTCGCCCAGGGATGGTGTGTCCGACACCTAGTCGGACCCGTCATCCTCTCGCCCGCTACCCCTGTCGTCGTCGTCGCTGTCCTCCTCGTCGCTGTCGCTCGAGGAAGAGCTCTTGTCATCGGTCGAGCTCTCTGCACAGCATCCTAACCTGTGTCCCGAGCGCCTAAAGACCTTGACGGAGAGCAGATCGCTCTCCACTAGTCTGAAGTGGAGAACGTTCCCCTTCATGAAGCAGTGGGTGCATGCGAAGGTTTTCCAACCCCTGCGAAGGAGCATTACATGAGGGACAGGGAACCTTGTGTTCGCCCACATGTCGCCATTACAACACCCCTTCATGTGAAGCCTCGGCTTTGGTGGATGGTCAATCTCCATCACTCTTGCGAACACCTTGGGAAGGCGGAGA
The DNA here is from genome assembly GCF_002162155.2 of Triticum dicoccoides. NCBI lineage: Eukaryota > Viridiplantae > Streptophyta > Magnoliopsida > Poales > Poaceae > Triticum > Triticum dicoccoides. Next base: position 610,918,936 of record NC_041387.1, on the reverse strand, counting down.
CGGCTACGCGGCGGCTCGTGCAACTGCAAGATGAACTCCAGCGTCGTGTCTCCGACATGGCCACTCAACAAGGCAGGAGGAGATGGAGGCGGAGAAGGTGGCGCCACGGATGTACCCCTTCCATGCCCGCCTCTGCCTCGACCACCTTGCCGATCGCGGCCCCGTCTGATGCCTTCTCCTTGAGCATCTGGCTCTTCCTTAACCGCCGCAGCTTTCTGGCAGGAAGAAGATCTAGTCGCCTCCGTAGAGTGACGATAACGGCCGCCCCCTCTCAGCATGGTGATGGATGGAGGACGGGGGAAGGGAGAAGACGCGAGAGGATGCCTCTCCTCCTCCTCCTAGACCTCTTTTTATAGCCAAAACAAGGAGACTGAAGGCTGGCTTTGCGCTTCTGAAGAACCCTCTCAAATCCTACTCATTAAAGCCAATGACGACGAGCGAGACCGTCGACCGCCCTCCCCGTGCCAATCAAAGGCGCATGAGTATCGGCCATGGCGCGCCTTCCCACATCCCATGCGTCTGTCACCTACCCCGCGCCATGCATGCGGCGTACATGGCGAGAAAGGAGGACGTGGTGGGAAACATGGAATGGCGGCTCCAAGTTTAAGGACGGCAAGGAGAGTAAATGAGCAGCGGCCCCGCGATCCCCCCCTCTTTTTTAGGCGGGCGCGGGCCGCCTCTTTACTATTCACCATGGGGTGACGCAAGCATGCTGCAATCACTCCACGCGCGACCCCCACGTCACGCGCACGACGCGGGTCATGAGGAAGCGCAAACTGACAAAGAGATCGTGGTGGTTCGCCTCTGCCACGCCCGCCCGCGCACTGCTTTGGGTCTGGCCCAACTTCGCCTTGCGCTTACGTGTGGCCCAGGCCCGGGGGCTCCTGTCGATGTACAAAAGTATGGGTACTTTTGTACCCCTTACTTGTGCACGAACGGTCGCAGCCACCCCTACAGCAGGGCTTGGCAAAGCAGAGGAGGACGGAAAGAGATAGGTACAAAGAACATCAAGACAGATGCATAGAGTAAGAAGCGGCAAGAGGCAAGCAGGGCCACGCCCGGCAACAAGCCTTGCCGAGGCAACCTGCGAAGCCCTCGGCAAGCCCCTTGCCAGGGCAGCTTGCGAAGAGACTAGCAGGGCCACCACCCTTGGGGATGAGAGCTCTGACACCATCGACAACATAAAGACCAAGATCTGGAGAGCACATGCCTGGTAGCATGCAGCCCCTCACAAAGATTGGCAACCCACGAACCCACGTGGGATCAGAAGACGATGACACCCGAAAAGGCCCTTGCCGGGGATGACTCCAAGGCCCCTGGCAAGCCTTGCCGAGGATGATCGCCGGGCCGCGGCCAGGCCCGTGCCCAGCAGGGTTTCGCCACCTCACCACCACTCCAACGCGATGATAAGCATGCCAGCTAAGCAAGCGCCTGCGTGGCGACATGCAGATCTTTGTGGAAGCCTACCATTTCGCCAACACAGCAGTTGGTTGGCCAGCATGGGGCTGCATGCCTTGTCGGCCCGGACGCATGGCGATGCGGGGAGAAGCAGCGAAGGATGTGATGGCCTCTATTGCCGTCCCCAATAAAGCGAGAGGACACGTAGGCAACGCATTAAATGTGCTTGTCCTACGTTGATCGAGCGATAAGCTCGTACCACTGTAGCTTGCCACCTCCTGTGTGCCATTGTGGCAACCCCTTTGTGTATAAAAGGAGGCCCGAGGCGCACAGAGAGAGGATTCGGGCTTTTGGACAAAGCACGCACCGTAGCTAGTTCAAGAGCTCAAGAACACACATATAACCGGATAAAGCAGGACTAGGGTATTACGTATCTTCACGGCCTGAACCTGGATAAAAATCCTCTGTGTGCTATGACTCGACCTGCTCTTCATGCAACTAACCCCCCGCCGAACGTAGAAGGGATCCTTGTGACCCCATAGGTGATTGGTTTCCCCGACATTTGTCATTTACTCTTGAGCACTTATATCCTATGAGTAAATTGGTGAATAAATTGAATGTCATGAAGTTGAAATTATATCATGCCTAGTGGTAGCTTCAGATTGGGTTTAGAAGTGAAATCTTTTGTGTCTTGAGAATCACAATATTGGTCATACAAGCAATTCACGAATAATTAGTATAAGGAAGAGAACTTTCACATGCAAATACACTATCTTCGAAATCTTTTGTGATTGTGAGCACCGATCAAAATATTATATGCCAAAATTGTTGAGTTAGACAAGGAAGACAACGTAATGATTTATGTTTGTTCATATTCACATAGAATTTATATTTTCATAGATCCTTCAACATGTGGTGCTTGCCCCCATCTTTGCTAGCCAAAAATTCTGCACCAAGTAGAGATACTACTTGTGCATCCAAAAACCATTGAACCCAAATCTTGTTTTGAGAGTCCACCATACCTACCTAAGGATTGAGCAAGATCCTTCAAGTAAGTTGTCATTGGTGCAAAAAGGCAATAAAAATTGCTTCTAAAAGTGTTAGATCATTTAGTGTAAGAGAAAACTGAGCGTTGTATGTACTTGTGATGGCAAAGAATAAAAGTGACAGGCTACATAATAAAGGTTGCTATCATAAGGGGCAATATAACGTGAAGTTCTTCTGCACTAAGGGATTGAGCATACAAACAAATAAGCGCATGGCAACCTCTGCTTCCCTCTGTGAAGGGCCTATCTTTTACTTTTATGTATTTTACTTTTATGCAAAGAGTCAAAGTTTTTCTCTCTATTCCTTTTTATTTTTCTCCTTTGGCAAGCATCATGTGGTGAGGAAAGATCTAGGCACATATGTCCAGTTGAATATGGGTAGCATGAGTTATTATTGTTGACATCACCCAAAGGTGAATACGTTGGGAGGCGAGATTACAAGCCCCTATCTTTCTATGTGTCTGGTTGAAATGTTTTGCTCATGTGTATGCGGTGAGTGTTAGCAATCATAGAAGACTATATGATGGTTGAGTATGTGGAGCTCTTAATTAGACTCTGTTGAATAAGTTGAATTGCAATTGCTTGGTGACTGAGAACATAGGTTGTTGAGTTTCAAGAGAGTTCATTGTTTGAACCTTAACATGTGAATTGGTTGCTACTATAACATGAGAAGTTTTATAAGAAAGAATTGATGTTATGATGCTATAAAAGGTGATTGAAATTATCATTGATCAAACTTATGCACTTTGCTCGCATTCACACTTCATAAACTAATTTTTTTATCGTTTGCCTACTCGAGGACGAGTAGGAATTAAGCTTGTGGATGCTGATACGTCTCCAACATATATATAATTTATGAAGTATTCATGCCATTATATTATCATTCTTGAATGCTTTATAATCATTTTATAGCAACTTTATATAATTTTCATGGATTAACCTATTGACCTAGTGCCGAGTGCCAGTTGCTATTTTTTGCTTGTTTTTTACATCACAGGAAATCAATATCAAACGGAGTCCAAACACCGCGTAACTTTTAGGAGATTTTTTGTGGACCAGAACACTCAGGATGGGCCAGTGCAGCACCTGGGGGTGCCCTGAGGGGGCACAACCCACCAGGGCACGCCTGGGCACCCAGGTGGGTTGTGCCCACCTCGGTGGCCTCCCATACCCCTTCTTTGCACTATAAATTCCCAAATATTCCGATACCCTTCGGGGTGGCCCTAGATCAGAAGTTCCACCGCCGCAAGGCCTCTGTATCCACGAGATCCAATCTAGACCCCGTTTCGGCACCCTGCCGGAGGGGGGAATCATCTCCGGTGGCCATCTTCATCATCCCGGCGGCCACCACGATGAGGAGGGAGTAGTCCACCCTCGAGGCTGAGGGTTTGTACTAGTAGCTATGTGTCTGATCTCTTTCTCTCTTGTGATCTATATCATGGGATTTGTTAATATAGTCGGATCATATGATGTTTCTCCCCTCTATACTCTTGTTATGATGAATTGAATATTTAGCCTTCAAAGTTTTGTCTTGTCAGATTGAATATTCAGAGATGAGAACACATGATATATGTCTTGCAATATGAATACTTGAGGTGACAATGAGGTATCTTATTGATTCACTTGATATGTGTTATGGCATTCAAATTGCGGATTCCCATGGTGATATTGGGGTAATCTACGCATAGGGGTTGATGCACGTTTTTCTTCGACGGAAACTTTGGGGTCTCTTTATAGTTCTTTGTGTGGATTGAGTATTATGAAAATGAATTTGCTTTGGTGTTATTCTAGTACGAACTCTAGGATAGATCGAACGGAAAAAATAGCTTTGTGTTATTTTAGTACGAACTCTTGAATAGATCGAACGGAAAGAGTAACTTTGAGGTGGTTTCGTGACCTACAAACAATTCCTATCTTTTGTTCTTCGCTAGTAGGAACTCGGGAGTGATTATTTATTGCACTTTGAGGGATAATCACATGATCCAACTATGTTAGCATTGTTGAGAGGTTGCACTAGCGAAAGTACGGACCCTAGTCTTCATTTTTAAGCATTGCAACACCGTTTTTGTGCCCGTTTACTATTTGCTACCTTGCTATTTTTATTTATTCAGATTATAAAAATATATTTCTACCATCCATATTACACTTTTATCACCATATCTTCGCCGAACTAGTTCACCTATACAATTTTCCATTGTATTGGGTGTGTTGGGGACACAAGCGATTTCTTATATTTGGTTGCAGGGTCGTTTGAGAGAGACCATCTTCATCCTACACCTCTCACGGATTGATAAACCTTAGGTCATCCACTTGAGGGAAAATTGCTACTATCCTACAAAACTCTGCGCTTGGAGGCCCAACATGTCTACAAGAATAAAGTTGCCTAGTAGACATCAGCACCCCCTGGTAGGCATGCCGCCACTGGAAGGATGACGACAACGTGAAAGACGGACGTGGCGACAACCTAAGAGGCCATGCCTACGAGGTCATCATGTGATACCTCGCTTAGTTTAGTTTAAATTTTGTTCAATTAGTTTACTTTGTTAGGTTTGTCTATTTTGATTGTAAATATTTTGAAATTTAACAATTATTGTTCGGTTTGCATGAATTTCGTCCATTTTTTGAAATGTCAGCTGTCGATACACACATCTGGGGTGCTAATATTAGTGTGTCCGTTCTGATGAATTGCGGTTGGGTTGCCCTTAGGGCAACTCTAACCGCCCCATAAAAATAAAGGAGGATCCAACGGAGTAAACCCTTAGTGGAGTATATTTACTCCACTAAGTTTTGGCCGGACATAGACGATCCCCTATAAAGGAGTAAATTTTTGTTTTTTCTAAACTTATACAATTCTAGTATACCGTGCAACTGCATATTAGCACACATAGAAAAACTAAACATGAATATGAATGTTCAAGCAAATCACAAATATAGTTTACAAACCGAATTCAGAGTTTACAAATCAAATTATTCAAGTTTAAACACACTGAATGGTCCAAATGTAGCAAATAACATGTGATAGAACAACTAGGAAACGCTATAAAATTGCCCGTGATGCTCAGTAAGATCATGTTGGATCTGAGCATGAACTTGTTGGTTCTCAATTTGAGCAATGCTCTTCAAGGAATGCTCTTCAAGGATTGTCATGATCTGCCATGGAACCTTGGAACTCCAGTACTCGGCAGGGCCACGAACAATTGCAAAGCGCTTTTGAAGTACACCAAAGGCCCTCTCCACATATTTCATAGCATCTTCTTGACATTGGGAAAAGTGAATATTTTTGTTATCTTTTGGACACGGAATTGTTTGACTAATGTGGCCTATGGTGGATAGATGCCATCCGTAAGGTAGTAACCCATTGAGTAGTTGTGCCAGTTGACCGACTAGTTGCATCGGCCGAACACCCATATGCCCCACTTCATTAGTTGGCTTGCACTTATCTCTCCACTTGCATTTCTCCCAAGCTTGAAACAGTCATCATCCTTCTTAACAACTTTAGCAATGGTGAGAAAAAGACTTTTGTGCATCCGAAAGCGCCAACGAAAGTACTTATCTAGATAGGTTGGATTTGGAGCAAAGTAGTCTCTCATGATCTTAGCGTGGTTGTTGGGGATATAACTATTAGGTATGACCCGCCTAGGAGGGGCCAAGTTATACCTATGGCGACTCAAAGGTATGAAGCCCAAAACAACACTTGAAGATGGCGGTTCAGTTAAGGGCCCAAAGACCAAAGGCGATTTAAGGCCCGTAGAGATAAACCGCCATATGTATGTAACTTGTATTGTAAGACAGTGATAGAGAGAGACCGAGCCGGACACTGTTTATGAGCTGGCCGGGACTCTGAGAGCCACTGGGCGTCGACCTTTGTATATAAAGGGATGACCCAGTGGCGGTTCAGAGCAAGTAACATCAGATCGAGAACTAGGTCAAGCGGATTCACTCCCTAGTAATCGAGACATAAGCAATCCCACTCAAAACTGGATCGTAGGCTTTTACCTTCACCGTAAGGGGCCGAACCAGTATAAACCTCATTTCCTTTGTCCCAATTAACCCCTTTAAGCTTCCTAGTTGCGATGGCTCCACGACTAAGTCCTTTCACTAGGACATCTGGCGTGACAATTCCACGACAGTTGGCGCCCACCATGGGGCCAGCGCATGGTGGATTTGAGTTCTTGAAGGGCAGTTTCGAAGGGCTCAAGGGATACGTTGTGGGCCAGATGACTAAGAGTCATCGCGGTAAGCTCTACATTGACGACGCAGGCTGGGCCCCGATGCTGGCTCAATTGAGTAGGGTACCGGGTCCCTTCGGCAGAATCCATGTCTTCATCGGCAAGATCGGCGAGCCGGGCCCTAAGCCAGACATCTGCACCGACATCATCGAGACGGCTCAGCGTGCGAGACCCGCCTAAGCTCAGCCTACCGTGAAGCGTGCCTTCATGGGATGCATCCACGGAGGGGGACTTTCTGAAGGATCTTTATTTGGCGGTGAGATGGCAATCTACTCTGATGGTGAGTCGTCTTGGGGGCTGTTCCAATGGCAGCAGTATTCCGGACCTCCTTGAGCCGCCGAGCAGAGTTGGGATCTTCATGGCTGGCACGCAACCCATTCAGAACTCTACGGCTGTGGTAGCGATAACCTCCGGGTCAGCGGCGACCGGAGCAGGAGGCCCTGCGCGCCCGTCGACTCAGGTGCTGATGGATCTCATGGATAAGATGACAGCTCTATTAACCGCCGTGTTCAACCCGGCGGATCAAGCTCAACATGATGCGGAAGTGGCGCAGTTAAAGCAGGATATAGTGCAGGCTAAGGAAGACCTGGCGGTAGAAGACGTCAGGATGACCGCAGAGCGGGCGGCTCTGGTCGCTCAAGCTCAGCAGATTCAGTCGTAGGCTTTCCAGCTCACGATGGATCAGAACGCGTCAAATGAGGTCATGAGGAGAAGGTACCAGAAGACTCAGTTTCGTCTGCCTCCGGTTTATGATCCTCGAAACCTCTTTCGGACACCCGGTGCAGGGCCCAGTAACCCGTCGGAGGTAAACCAGGTCGCAACGCCCGGGGCTGGGACGCCGGCTCAACCACGGGTGATGGAACCTCCTCGTATGAATACTGCTCCACCTCCTTATGTACCAACACCACCGGGTCATTATTCTAACCCTTTGGAGAACATGATCGCTACGGCGGCATGATTGGCGACTCTCCCGGTGGAGGGCGACTCTCCGACGGCGGTTGAAACACGAAGGGTCAGAGAACTTCTTCAGACGGCTCTGGCGTAGCAGGAGGCATATTCTTATAGTCGAGACCGGATCCATTCGACCCCTTGCCCAAGCCGGAGCCCGAGTTATAGAAGGCACATGGATTCAACAGCCGTTTCAAGCAACGCCCGGCGACGCGACCAGCCGTGCAGGCATGGCCCGACGTGTGATGGAGCTCTTAACTTGGTTGATCAGGACAGGATACGTCAAGAGGCTGAGCGGGTGGCTGAGCAGGCGGCTGAGAAGGCGGCTCAACGGGCGGCTTACCAGTCTTTTCTGGTTTATCCGACGACTTCTGTTGAGGCAGGCGTGACCACTAGGACCAGAGGTGTCCCTTGTCTGGTGCCAGCTCTGCGTAACGAGCGTTTGCCCAAGGATTTCAAGGGGCCTCAGAAGGTACCTAATTACATGGCCGACTTACAGCCTGGGGCATGGATTGAGAGCTATGAGATGGATATGGAGTTACTGGAGGTCAGTGATGCTGCGATGGCCAAATACTTCACCATGATGTTGGATGGAACGACCCGCACTTGGTTGAAGGGACTGCCCCCTAATTCCATCGATTCATGGGCAGAGTTAAAGGCCCGGTTTATTCAGAACTTTAAAGATACATGCAAGCAGCCCATGTCAATTGTGGATTTGACTAATTGCAAGCAAGAAGAGGGTGAGTCCATGACCCATTGGGTGCGCCAGGTCAAAGCCATAATACATTCGTCTGATAAGATGGACGCCGGCTCTGCAGTCTTAATATTGGAGAAAAATTGCCGGTTTACGCCTCTAAAAATGAAGCTGGGGTGGCTCAAGCGCGATTGTAATGACATGGGCCAGCTGATGGCGGCTCTAGTCAAATACGCCGACTCTGATAGTACCAAGGATCCTGAGTCTGAAGATGAGAAGACAGGGAAGGGAAAGAAGAACGGCAACGCCAAGGGTCCTCAGCATAACCCGGCAAATCAAGGAGGTAATAATAAACGTAATGATGATGGTAGCTCGAAGTTTGTGGCTAACACCAATGCGCAGGGCAACAACCAACGACGTAAGGGGAGACCACCTCCTCGGTCCGGCGGGTCAAGTCCCACTCTTGAGAAGTTGGTAAATGAGCCCTGTCCAAGGAACGGTACTCCGCAGAAACCGGTCACTCACATGTGGAAGGATTGTACGATCATGAAGGCTTTCAAGAATTCTAACATGTTTGACAACAATCATGGGCCAGGCGGCGGCGGCTTTCATGGCCCGGACGGTGGGTCAAATTCCAATTTTCAAGGCTCTCAAGGCAATCAAGGTGGTTATAAACAGCAATCTGGCCAGGGAGGTCAGCAGCAGCAGCAATCTGGATATCAGAGTAATCCAAAGCAGCTGAATAGTGGACAATATCATGTGTTTACCACCAGTTTGTGCAAACGGGACCAGAAGCTTCATAAGAGGCCTATGAACGCTGTTGAGCCGGCAGTTCCTCGTTATTTGAGATGGTCTGAGCAGCCTATTCTATGGACTAGGGAAGATCACCCTCCTCGAGTTGACAATCCGGGCCACTTGGCCTTGGTAGGTGCGCCTCAGGTTGGTGGGTATAAATTCACTAAGGTGCTAATGGATGGAGGCAGTAGCATCAATATCCTCTATTATGAGACTTTTCGTCGCATGGGGTTGACTGATAAAAATCTCAAGACTTCTAACACTGTTTTTCATGGAGTGGTCCCGGGTAAGTCGGCGTACCCAGTCGGTAAGATTGAGCTGGAAGTGGCCTTTGGAGATGAGCATGATTCTAGGGCTGAGAAGTTAACCTTTGAGGTGGTCAAAATCAAGAGCCCGTATCACGCCCTGTTTGGACGGCCGGCTTATGCCAAGTTCATGGCATGGCCGTGTTATGTTTATCTGCAGCTCAAGATGCCAGGTCATTGATACGTCTCCAACGTATCTATAATTTTTGATTGTTCCATGCTATTATATTACCCCTTTTGGATGTTTATGGGCTTCATTTTACACATTTATATCATTTTTGGGACTAACCTACTAACCGGAGACCCAGCCCGTATTGCTGTTTTTTTGCCTATTTCAGTATTTCGAAGAAAAGGAATATCAAACGGAGTCCAAACGGAATGAAACCTTCGAGAGCGTGATTTTTGGAACGAACGTGATCCAGAGGACTTGGAGTGCAAGCCAACAAGCAGTCGAGGCTCCCACGAGATAGGAGGGCGCGCCCCCCTGTAGGGCGCGCCCCCTTGTCTCATGGGCCCCTCGGGCGGCCACCGACGTACTTCTTCCTCCTATATATACCTACGTACCCCGAAAACATCCAGGGAGAACCCGAAACACAATTGCCACCGCCGTCACCTTCTGTATCCGCGAGATTCCATCTTGGAGCCTCCACCGGTGTTCTGCCGGAGGGGGAATCGACCATGGAGGGCCTCTACATCAACATCCTTGCCCCTCCGATGAGTTGTGAGTAGTTTACCACAGACCTACGGGTCCATAGTTATTAGCTAGATGGCTTCTTCTCTCTTTTTGGATCTCAATACAATGTTCTCCCCCTCTCTTGTGGAGATCTATTCGATGTAATCTCTTTTGGCGGTGTGTTTGTCGAGATCCGATGAATTTTGGGTTTATGATCAAGTTTATTTATGAATAATATTTGAATCTTCTCTGAATTCTTTTATGTATGATTGAGTTATCTTTGCAAGTCTCTTTGAATTATCGGTTTGGTTTGGCCTACTAGATTGATCTTTCTTGCCATGGGAGAAGTGCTTAGCTTTGGGTTCAATCTTGCGGTGTTCTTACCCAGTGACAGAAAGGATTGCAAGACACGTATTGTATTGTTGCCATCGAGGATAACAAGATGGGGTTTATATCATATTGCATGAGTTTATCCCTCTACATCATGTCATCTTGCTTAAGGCGTTACTCTGTTCTTATGAACTTAATACTCTAGATGCAGGCAGGAGTCGGTCGATGTGTGGAGTAATAGTAGTAGATGCAGGCAAGAGTCGGTCTACTTTTTATGGATGTGATGCCTATATACATGATCGTGCCTAGATAATCTCATAATTATTCGCTTTTCTATCAATTGCTCGACAGTAATTTGTTTACCCACTGTAATACTTATGCTATCTCGAGAGAAGCCTCTAGTGGAACCTATGGCCCCCGGGTCTATCTCTTATCATATTTGCTTCCAATCTACTTTTTATTTGCATCTTTACTTTTTGCATCAATATTATAAAATACCAAAAATATATTTATCTTATCATACTATCTCTATCAGATATCACTTTCGCAAGTGGCCGTGAAGGGATTGACAACCCCTTTATCGCGTTGGTTGCGAGTTCTCAGTTTGTTTGTGTAGGTGCATGGGACTTTTGAGGAGCCTCCTACTGGATTGATACCTTGGTTCTCAAAAACGGAGGGAAATACTTACGCTACTATTCCTGCATCACCCTCTCCTCTTCGAGGAAAACCAACGCAAGCTCAAGACGTAGCAAGAAGGATTTCTGGCGCCGTTGCCGTGGAGGTCTTCGCTCAAGTCAAGACATACCAAGTACCCATCATAAACTCATCTCCCTCGCATTTACATTATTTGCCATTTGCCTCTCGTTTTCCTCTCCCCCACTTCACCCTTGCTGTTTTATTCGCCCTCTCTTTCCCAATCTCCTCCTCTCTTTTCGCTTGCCTTTTTCCGTTTGCCCGTGTGTTAGTTCGTTTACCTTGTCATCATGGCTAGCTCGGTCTTTATCCCTTTGTCTCCCGACTTTAAAGTTCTTCACTTCAAGCAAGGACAAGGAGAAAATCTAAAAGATGCTTGGTTTAGGATGTTAGAATCTTATCACAGTTGTGCCGTGGAAGGAGATTTCAAGATTTTAATGCGCAATTTTTATGTTGGGTTAACCCCATCCCATAGACAACTTCTTGATTTTGCCGCAAAAAGATGTTTTATTGATATTGATCCTAGTTTCACTTATGAAATTATAGAAGGGATTGTAGGAGTACTTCCCCTTAAAAAAGGGATCATCCTTCTCTCTTGAAGGAACTCAAATTTTAGAGAAACTTTGTGAATTGCAAAAAATTGTTGAACCACTTAAGAATATTGGTGGGAGTATCAACCGCATGAATAACCTGACTATACTTTGTAATAAGCGGTTGGATGCTTTGGATCAAAGGATCTATGATCATGAAGGGAAATGCAAAGAGCCTCCCGGACCTGAGCACAACTCCATAAAAAAGTTGAGTGCCAAAGAAGGCACTCGTTAGATCTATCTTTGCTTTTATGCCTAGCTAGGGGCGTTAAACGATGGCGCTAGTTGGGAGGCAACCCAATTTTTCTTTATGTTTTTTGTTTTTGCTTCTGTTTCATAATAAATCTTGCATCTAATCTCTGTTTAGATGTGTTTTTATCTTTTAATTAGTGTTTGTGCCAAGTAGAAACTATAAGATAAACTATGATGATAGTTGATTTGATTCTGCTGAAAAACAGAAACTTTGCGCTCACAGAAACAATTCAATAAATCACATAAACGTGATTTTGCATTGATTCTTTTTTCTTCTGATCAATAAACAAATTTTCTAGTACTTCCTATTTTGGTAGGATTTTTAGAGTTCCAGAAGTTTGTGTTAGTTACAGAGTGCTACAGACTGTTCTGTTTTTGACAGATTCTGTTTTTCGTGTGTTGTTTGCTTATTTTGATACATCTATGGCTAGTAAAATAGTTTATAAACCATAGAGAAGTTGGAATACAGTAGGTTTAACACCAAAATAAATAAAGAATGAGTTCATTGCAGTACCTTATGTGGTGGTTTTGTTTTCTTTCACTAACGGAGCTTATAAGATTTCCTGTTGAGTTTTGTGTTGTGAAGTTTTCAAGTTTTGGGTAAAGCTTTTATGGACTATGGAATAAGGAGTGGAAAGAGCCTAAGCTTGGGGATTCCCAAGGCACCCCAAGATATTCAAGAATAGCCAAAAGCCTAAGCTTGGGGATGCCCCGGGAAGGCATCCCCTCTTTCGTCTTCGTTCATTGGTAACTTTACTTGGAGCTATATTTTTATTCGCCACATGATATGTGTTTTGCTTGGAGTGTCGTGTATTATATTAGTCTTTGCTTTTTAGTTTACCCACAATCATCCTTGCTGCACACACCTTTTGGGAGAAGCCTATTTGATTAGAATTTGCTAGAATACTCTATGTGCTTCACTTATATCTTTTGAGCTTGATAGTTTTTTGCTCTAGTGCTTCACTTATATCTTTTAGAGCACGGTGGTGTCTTAATTTTGAAGAAATTTCTAGTCTCTCATGCTTCACTTATATTATTTTGAGAGTCTCTTAGAACAGCATGGTATTTTCTATGGTTACAAAGTTGGTCTTAGAATGATGAGCATCCAAGTTGGGTATAATAAAAACTATCATAGAAAAAGAATTGGATGCTATAATCAACTTGATGCTTGATAATTGTTTTGAGATATAAAGGTAGTAATGATAGGGTCATGCTAGTGGGTAATTATGAAATTGAGAAATACTTTTGTTGAAGTTGGCAAGTCCCGTAGCATGCACGTATGGTAAAAGTTGTGTGACAAATTTGTTGCATGATGTGCTCTTTTGATTGTCTTCCTTATGAGTGGCATTCGGGGACGAGCGATGGTCTTTTCCTACCAATCTATCCCTCTTGGGGCATGCGTAGTAGTACTTTGCTTCGAGGGATAAGTAGACTTTTGCAATAAGTATATGAGTTCTTTTTTGGCTAATGTGAGTCCATGGATATACGCACACTCATCCTTTCACTTTGCTAGCCTTTATTATTAACGCGCAAGTTTCGCCGGTATCATAAACCCTTTATTTACCTTCCTCAAAACAGCCACCATACCTACCTATTATGGCATTTCCATAGCCATTCCGAGATATATTGCCATGCAACTTTCCACCATTATGTTTATTATGACATGTCCCATCATTGTCATATTGCTCTTTTGCATGATCATGTAGTTGACATCGTATTTGTGGCAAGGCCACCTTCATAATTTTCATACATGTTGCTCTTGATTCATTGCATATCCCGGTACACTGCCGGAGGCATTCATATAGAGTCATATCTTGTTCTAGCTTTGAGTTGTAATTCTTGAGTTGTAAATCCATATAAGTGTGATGATCTTCATTATTAGAGCATTGTCCTAGTGAGGAAAGGATGATGAAGGCTATGATTCCCCCACAAGTCGGGATGAGACTTCGGGCTTTACAAAAAGAAAAAATGAGAAAAGAAAAAGAAAAAAATGAGAAAGGCCAAAAAGAAAAAAGAAAGGCCAAAGAAAAAAAGAAAAAAAAGGAAAAGAAAGAAAAAATGAGAGAAAAAGAGAGAAGGGACAATGCTACTATCTCTTTTTCCAGACTTGTGCTTCAAAGTAGCACCATGATCTTCATGATAGAGAGTCTCCTATGTTGTAACTTTCATATACTAAGTGGGAATTTTTCATTATAGAACTTGGCTCGTATATTCCAATGATGGGCTTCCTCAAAATGCCTTAGGTCTTCGTAAGCAAGCAGGTTGGATGCACACCCACTTAGTTCTTTTTATTGAGCTTTCATATATTTATAGCTCTAGTGCATCCGTTGCATGGCAATCCCTACTCACTCACATTGATATCTATTAATGGGCACCTCCATATAGCCCGTTAATACGCCTAGTTGATGTGAGACTATCTTCTCCCTTTTTGTCCTTACAACCACCACCATATACCACCATAGTGTTATGTCCATGGCTTGCTCTCATGTATTGTGTAAGCGTTGAAAAAGCTTAAGCGCGTTAAAAAGTATGAAACAATTGCTCGGCTCATCATCGGGGTTGTGTATAATGGGAGTATTTTGTGTAATGAAAATGAAGCATGGCCTAACTATATGATTTTGTAGGGATAAGCTTTCTTTGGCTATGCTATTTTGATAGGACATGATTATTTGTTAGTATGCTTTGAAGCATTAGTACTTTTATGTTTTATAAGCTTTTATTTTGAATCATTTGGATCTAAACATTCATGCCACAATAAATAAAATTACATTGAGAATTATGCTAGGCAGCATTCCACATCAAAAATTTATTTTTATCATTTACCTACTCGAGGACGAGCAGGAATTAAGCTTGGGGATGCTTGATACGTCTCCAACGTATCTATAATTTTTGATTGTTCCATGCTATTATATTACCCCTTTTGGATGTTTATGGGCTTCATTTTACACATTTATATCATTTTTGGGACTAACCTACTAACCGGAGGCCCATCCCGTATTGCTGTTTTTTTGCCTATTTCAGTATTTCGAAGAAAAGGAATATCAAACGGAGTCCAAACGGAATGAAACCTTCGGGAGCGTGATTTTTGGAACGAACGTGATCCAGAGGACTTGGAGTGCAAGCCAAGAA
>NC_041387.1:610889920-610903430 GCF_002162155.2 Triticum dicoccoides | reverse complement strand
CCGTAGGGCGCGCCCCCCTGTCTCGTGGGCCCCTCGGGTAGCCACCGACGTACATCTTCCTCCTATATATACCTATGTACCCCGAAAACATCCGGGGAGCACCCGAAACACAATTTCCACCGCCGTAACCTTCTATATCCGCGAGATCCCATCTTGGAGCCTCCGTCGGCGTTCTGCCGGAGGGGGAATCGACCATGGAGGGCCTCTACATCAACATCCTTGCCCCTCCGATGAGTTGTGAGTAGTTTACCACAGACCTACGGGTCCATAGTTATTAGCTAGATGGCTTCTTCTCTCTTTTTAGATCTCAATACAATGTTCTCCCCCTCTCTTGTGGAGATCTATTTGATGTAATCTCTTTTTGCGGTGTGTTTGTCGAGATCCAATGAATTGTGGGTTTATGATCAAGTTTATCTATGAATAATATTTGAATCTTCTTTGAATTCTTTTATGTATGATTGAGTTATCTTTGCAAGTCTCTTCGAATTATCGGTTTGGTTTGGCCTACTAGATTGATCTTTCTTGCCATGGGAGAAGTGCTTCGCTTTGGGTTCAATCTTGCGGTGTTCTTACCCAGTGACAGAAAGGGTTGCAAGGCACGTATTGTATTGTTGCCATCAAGGATAACAAGATGGGGTTTATATCATATTGCATGAGTTTATCCATCTACATCATGTCATCTTGCTTAAGGCGTTACTCTGTTCTTATGAACTTAATACTCTAGATGCAGGCAGGAGTCCGTCGATGTGTGGAGTAATAGTAGTACATGTTGACATGAGTCGGTCTACTTGTTATGGACGTGATGCCTATATACATGATCATGCCTAGATAATCTCATTATTATTCGCTTTTCTATCAATTGCTCAACAGTAATTTGTTCACCCACCGTAATACTTATGCTATCTCGAGAGAAGCCTCTAGTGAAACCTATGCCCCCAGGTCTATCTCTTATCATATTTGCTTCCAATCTACTTTTTATTTGCATCTTTACTTTTTGCATCTATATTATAAAATACCAAAAATATATTTATCTTATCATACTATCTCTATCAGATATCACTTTCGCAAGTGGCCGTGAAGGGATTGACAACCCCTTTATCGCGTTGGTTGCGAGTTCTTAGTTTGTTTGTGTAGGTGTGTGGGACTTTTGAGGAGCCTCCTACTGGATTGATACCTTCGTTCTCAAAAACTGAGGGAAATACTTACACTACTATTGCTGCATCACCCTCTCCTCTTCGAGGAAAACCAACGCAAGCTCAAGACGTAGCAGTCATAAGGGCACCATCACAGTGCATGGGAGTCGGAAGATAGCCTTAGAATGTGAGGAACGCGATGTTGGTTACGCTGAATCTGTTTGTGCAACGAGGAATTGAAGTTCTACAAAGACAATGTTGACCCGGCGGACATGACGTCTTTGAAGAAGCCAACCACAGAACACGAGTCGGTGATGAAGTTTAAAGCTGCCGATGACACCAAGCTTGTTGATTTTGTTCCACGCGACTCATCTAAGCAGTTTAGTATCAGTGCTAATCTAGATCCCAAATAGGAAAGCATGCTCATCGAGTTCATCCGTGAGAACCAGGACATCTTTGCATGGAAACCTTCTGAAATGCCGGGTATACCGAGAGAACTCGCTGAGCACACTCGTCCAAAATTTAAGCCGGTCAAGCAGTTTCTTCGGCGGTTCAATGAGGAAAGGCGTAAAGCCATTGTTGAGGAAGTGGCCCGGCTCTTGGCGTTTGGGTTCATTGCTGAAGTTTTTCATCTGGAGTGGTTGGCTAACCCGGTGCTTGTGCTTAAGAAGAACGACACCTAGCGTATGTGTGTGGATGACACGGACTTAAACAAGGCTTGTCCCGCTGATCCTTTCGCTCTCCCTCGTATTGATCAAATCATTGATGCTACGACGGGTTGTGAGCGTTTGAGCTTTTTGGACGCTTATTCTGGTTATCATCAAATCAAGATGGCAGTTAAGGACCGGGAGAAGATGTCTTTTATTACTCCGTTCGGAGCCTTCTGCTATGTGTCTATGCCTTTTGGGCTTAAGAGTGCCCAGGCGACTTATCAGCGATGTGTGCAGAACTGTCTTCACAATCAGATTGGGCGCAATGTTCATGCTTATCTGGACGACATTGTGGTCAAGTCCAGAGAGAAGGAGACCTTGATAGATGATCTGAAGGAAACCTTTGATAAAATCCGGGTCTATAAGATGATGCTTAACCCGGCCAAGTGCATTTTTGGTGTGCCAGCAGGCAAGCTTTTGGGTTTCCTGTTTTCCAACAGAGGCATTAAGGCTAACTCGGGAAGATCAAGGCAATCACCTCTCTAGCTAAGCCGGCGTTTATCAATGACGTTCAGCGTTTGGCGGGTCGTATTGCCGCTTTAAGCCGGTTCATAAGCCGGTTAGGTGAGAAGGCCATACTGCTGTATCAGATGATGAAGAAGACAGACGGCATTGTCTGGAGTGATGCTGCTTATGCTACCTTTGAAGATTTGAAGAGACAGCTAGATGAGCCGCTAGTCCTTGCTGCTCCCATTGATAAGGAGCCATTATTGTTATATGTGGCTGCTAACACACGTGCCATCAGTGTGGCCATTGTGGTGGAGCGCAAGGAGGCTGGTAAGGAACATCTGGTTCAATGGCGGGTTTACTACATCAGTGAGGTACTTATTGAGTCCAAGCAAAGGTATCCGCATTGGCAGAAGCTCGTTTATGGGGTGTTCATGGCAAGCCGGAAGCTTAAGCAGTATTTTCTGGGTCATCCATCACTGTGGTCAGTTCTGCTCCTTTGGGAGATATCATTCAAAACAGAGAAGCCGCGGGACGAGTCGCCAAGTGGGCCATTAAACTTGGGCCTCATGGTATAAAGTATGTGCCACGCACTGCTATCAAGTCTCAAGCACTGGTGGACTTTATCAACGATTGGACAGAGCTGCAGATGCCTGAAGAGAAGCCGGACAACACATATTGGACTATTCACTTTGATGGGTCCAGGCAGTTGGAGGGCTCGGGAGCTGGAGTTGTTTTAGCTTCCCCTTGAGGTGACAAATTTTGTTATGTGCTACGGTTGATGTTTCCCTGTACTAACAATGCAGCTGAGTATGAGGCCTTGCTCCATGGTCTTCGAATGGCTAAGGAGACGAGCTTAAGACGGGTAAGGTGCTTTGGCGACTCAGATTTGGTGGCTCAACAAGTATCAGGCAAGTGGGATTCCAAGGATCCTCTCATGGCGGCTTATAGCCGTGAAGTTGATGCCATTGTTGGACACTTCAAGGGTTACCAAGTGGAGCACATTGATCGCAGAAAGAATGAGACGGCTGATGCTTTGAGCCGGCTGGGGTCTCAGCGTAAGCCGGTGCCACCTAATACCTTCTTGGATATTCTACATAACCCTTCTGTCAAGTTGCCTATAGAGGAAGACTTGGCCGTTCCTGGCCCGAAAGCGCAATTGGTGGCGGTTCTTCACGTCATCCCAGATTGCACAGTGCCATATTTGGCTTACATGACTCGGGGCGAGTTGCCTGAGGATGAAACCTTGGCCAGGCAGATAACCCGGCGGTCTAAGTCAATGTCAATTGCCAATGGTGAGTTGCATCACCGCAGTGTCACTGGGGCGTTTCAGCGTTGTGTTTCTCCTAAGGAAGGTCAAGAAATTCTTCGTGAGATCCATGAAAGAGATTGCGGCCATCATGCCGGTTCAAAGTCTCTTGTGGCCAAGGCTTTTCGTCATGGGTTTTATTGGCTGATGGCTCACGCTGATGCGGAGGATCTGGTCAGTAAATGTGACGGTTGTCAGAAATTCTCACGATGGTCTCACGTGTCGGCTCAAGAATTGAGGATGATTCCAATTACTTAGCCGTTTGCAGTCTGGGGACTTGACATGGTTGGGCCTTTCAAAAGATCCAAAGATAAAAAGACCCACCTCTTGGTGGCGGTTGACAAATTCACAAAGTGGGTTGAGGCAGAGCAAGTTAGTAAGTGTGATGCAGCCACAGCGGTTCAATTCATGAAAAGGTGATCTTTCACTTTGGCTTTCCACAGAACATTATAACTGACAATGGTACTAATCTGTCCAAGGGTGCCATGGAGGAGTTCTGTCAACGTGAGCATATCCGGCTTGATGTTTCATCAGTAGCTCACCCTCAATCCAATGGTCAAGCTGAGAGAGCCAATCAGGAAATCTTGAAAGGCATCAAACCCGGCTTATGGTTCCTTTGCAACGGACACCGGGTTGTTGGGTGGAGGAGTTACCTTTTGTGATATGGAGCATCAATACTACCCCCAACAGATCTACGGGTTACATGCCATTTTTCATGGTTTACGGAGCAGAGGCGGTTTTACCTAGTGACATCCGTCATGACTCGCCCCGTGTGGCGGCTTACGTTGAAGCTGATAACGAACAAGCCCGTCAGGATGCACTTGACTTGTTAGATGAAAAGCATGAGTTGGTAGCAGCCCGCTCGGTGATTTACCAACAGGACCTGCGCTGTTATCACAGCCGCCGGGTTAAGTCTAGAACCTTTCAAGAAGGTGATTTGGTGCTCCGGCTCATCTAGGATCAAACTGATGCACACAAGTTATCCCCACCTTGCGAAGGGCCCTTTGTGGTTAGCAAGAACTTGAACAACGGGTCATACTATCTCATCGATGTTCGAGAGCACAAAGACTCACGTAAGTCGGAGGAAGAGACCCGTTGGCCATGGAATATCGCTCATCTTCGGCCTTACTACACTTGAGCCACCGGCTCTCATGATGTATATATTATGACAAGTAATAAAGCAGGACCTCTATCCTTTTCATCCTCAATGATCATATGTCTTCATCATCATCATTTCAAACGACCAATTGGGGGCTGATCGTATTCGAATCTAGCTTAACCCTCTTGGTCCGGCTCATGATCGTATTCGAATCTAGCCGTTAAAACTCATGATCACTAGGGGGCTTCCTGTTCAAACATAGGTCATATTCAAACCAAAAAGAACATAGCTGTCAGTACCCTCTTGATCCACACACTACGAAACTCACTAGGGGGCTTCTTGATCGTATTCGAATCATAGCTTAACCCCTTTTGGGTCTGACTTTGATCGTATTCGAATCAGAGTCGTTAAAAAAACTCTCAAGGTCATTTGGGAGCTTCCTGTTCAAACATAGGTCGTATTCGAACCAAAGAGAGCATAGTTGTCGGTACCCTCTTGATCGGTGCAACGCCAAAGCCACTGGGGGCTACATGATCGTATTCGAATCCTAGCTTAACCCCTTTGGAATGGTTTACTGATCGTATTCGAATCATAAGCCTCGATTTTTTCTTTCTATTTGGCTCAAGTTTTGTTTGAAGCGACCTTTGTTTTGTCTTGAGACCCTTTTTGTTCAGATCTAAGTATTAAGTGTGGTTTTAATTTAACCCGCCTTGGTTTTTGGACGATAAGTCGCTAGCGTATAACAATCATCATACATTTGGAAGTGTTGGCTTCTAAGGATTGGGTTATCACCCTTACTGTTCAGGTCAAATAAACCGATAGTACAAATTCAACATCACAGTTATGATATTATAGTTGTTTCAAAGCTATAATTTACAACAGGCTTATCTGTGACTCTTTTTATATTAGGGGTTATAAGTAAGATATTATGACCCGCCCTGCGGTAAGCCACCAAGGGTTCTGGTGATCTATTTCTGTGTGCAGGACAGTTCAAAGACTTTCTTAAGCATAAGGAAAACATATGATAAGTATAAAAAGGGGTGAATATAAGATGGCGGCTTAACAATGTTGAGCACCAAAACATGCACGATGGCACGGCAAAGCAAAGTCATTTCTACCCTATTACATGACTCCCCGAGTCCAAATGATTAAATTGTTTTTTCAGCGGGTTACAAAGATGAGCCGCCCGACGGATCAATTTTCTTGTTGGCCCGAAGCTTCCGGATCAACCCTTTTCGCTCCTCCGCCCTGTTCCCTGTCCTGGAAGGTTGATGATGACCAGTCAATGCCATTCAAAGCTTCAAATTCAGCTTCATCATCAATTAGTCCGGCCGGGTCAACTTCAGGGGCGAAGGTATGCTTACGGATTGGTGGAATCAGGCTGGTCACTTTATAATGCGACGTTGGAATCCTCCGATTCTCCGCGTCATAACCTGGCTGGTACATGGTGAGATTCGCTTCATCAGCAATCAGGGTGGCCACAGGGCGTATCTCCTTCACACAAGTGGCGAAGTCTTCCTGTTCAAAGGGAGTGCCATCCTCCTTAAGGCTTGGATAACCAATGGCGATGTCGGCCGGGTCTAATCCGGTAGCCAAGCTTTGGCCCGACTTAAGGCAACTACGGCTCCGGCTCTCGCAGATGATCGCCTTAGTTCATTGAACCGCTGGGGCAGCACAGAAAGCTTTTTTATTACATCCACCAGGAGGGTGGAGACTTCATTTGACAGGGCAACTATAGCCAAGGCACGCTGAGATCTAGTGTACAGTTGCTCCACGAGCGTGTAAACTGCCTTCAGCTTCACCAGCATGTCCTGATTACGATTTGTGCTCCTGGGGCCTGCATAGAAATATCAGACGAGTTAGTGACAATTCATATGATCATTATAATGATTCAAGTATTTGACACTTACAGGGTGACTTGCCAAAGATTGCTGAGACCATCTGAGATACATGGCGTTTTAAGCCAGATAATTCGACGGTTGCCTCTTCAAGAGCCGCCTCTGCCTTTTTAGCTCGATTGGTCAAAGCGATCTTTTCTTCAGCCCAGGCCTTTTTCTACACTTCAAAGTCTTTTTTCAGTTTCTCTTGTTCAGATACACTGAATTCAATTTTGGAGTTGGCTCTTTGGGTTTCAGTCTCCTGTGCTTCCAGGCGGTTCTTCAAGTCAGACACTTCTGATTGAAGTTGAGTGGTGGTGGCCTGTACAAATACCGGGTCAAAATCATGACTGTTAGCATACAATATTAAGTCCCAAGCCTTTTGCAAGCAACAACGCTTGGCACTTGGGGGATAATGTCTACCAAAGAATTGTATCTAGGTGGCGGTTCATGAGAGTAAGTCCCAAGCACCTTGCAAGCAAGAGTACTTGGCACTTGGGGGCTAATGCATATTGCTGTTAAAGTTTTACAAATATTTTATTCTATACAAGCACATGAAGGACCGGCTCATTCATGCTGATTAAACCGGCCCTTGGGGACTATGGGGTAAGCCGGATTTTTTCCAAATTTTATCAAAATATACTACTAATGCTCATAAGTTTGTTCTAAGTCTACATCATATTCATCATAAGGAATAGACTTGGGGGCTGGCATAGTAAGGATAATTCAATGAAGGGAAGAGTTTATACCTCAAATTTCTGGTGCATTTGCTTCACCATGTCAACTTTGAGATCACGACTGTTGTGCACTTGACTAAGATAGCCAGAAAAGACTTACCCAATACTCATGTGAGTATAATCAGCAATATCAAATCTGACCTTACGGCGTTCCAGGTACTCCTCCTTGGTAGAACACTTGGCCAGCACACTAGGTCTCCCCGGCTCAGTATAGCCAGTCATGGTAATTTCAACATCAGCGTCTTGGGGGTCGTCTGTCTTGGCCGGGCTAGAGACTTCAGGATTTTCAGAGCCATCGGCGGTTTGCCCGGCAGGCGGGTCAACAGTTGGTGTTGGTGTGTCATGAGCCGGTTCAGGTGGCGGCTCAAGAACAGAGGCCTTAGGCGCGACCGTCTGGAGTTCCGGCTCTTTGAAGATTGGTTCTTCAGTCGTTTTGTTCTTCTTCGCCTTCTTGCTAGGCTTTGCTTTTCCGCTGCATAAGATCAAAAGATCAGTATAAATATAAAGAATTGAAATGAATATAGGATAAGTCAATCATCATTACCCTGGAGCGGTCTTGAAAGCCGGCAAGTTGGACTGGATTGAGCCGCCAGAGGAAGGTGAAGTTTCCTGATAATTCGAGTAAGAAGAGTTGAGTGGTTGATGAGTGAGACCCGCCAAAGGACAAAAGGGATTTAAATCGGAGGTGACCTTGTTCCGACGCTTCTTTGGTGTATTTGGTAAGCCAGAGGAGAGTTCCGCGTTTTTGCTGGTCCGGTTCTGCCTTGGGCTCTCATGAATCTGTCGCTTCAAAAGAAATTGAGGATCTTGATAAGCTAAGGGATGTGAAAATCTTACTTTCCGGGTTACTCTTTGGATTTTTTGCCTTGGCAAAGGCTCTAAGTCGGAGGAAATAATAGTTACCTATTCATCTACCTCATGACTCATTCCCGTGTCATCCTGATCATAATTGGTATCAATAAGGTGATTAAAGAATGAGCCAAGAGAGTCAAGGGCTACCTCTGACTCAGAAGAGTCCTCCAGTTGAAACAGCTTAGAAGTGCTAGACTTTTTTCCTCTTTTCTTCGCGGCTTCTTTCCTGGCGTCTCTCTTGGCATTCCTGGCTTTCTTTGCAGCCTCATGATCATACTTCTTCTTCCAAAATTCATCATCAGCCTGTAAAAATCAGCAGAAGTTTGAGTAAAGACAAAACATCAAGGATAAAGGTAAAGTTATTCAGTTTGGCGGCTTACCGCTGGAGCTGGGTTAGCTTCGCGGAAGGGGCTTAAGCCCACCTTACCACAATCTGCTAGACTTTCATTTAAGAGTGACTTTGTCATGTCATCAATGACGTGGTCATGTAAATCATCGGGACTGTGTCGCAGAGGGTCATTCTTCTTGCCCGTGTAGGTGCACATCAAACCAGGGCGGCGGCTTAATAGAATGATCCGCCAGGCAAGCCTAAACCGGACCAAGTCGATACCATTTAGCCCATTCCCCAAAAGAGCCTTGACTTTAGCCATGGTGGGGGCGAGAGTCCGGCGTTCGGCGGCTGTCACCTTATCAGGAAGCGGATGATTGGAGTCAAGACGCAGAGCACGAAAGTCGAGCAGAGGATTCTCATCAGTCGGAGAAGTGTCTTGGCAATAGAACCATGTTTGGTTCCAGTCTTTAGGGTGACTTGGTGGATTTGCATAAGGAAAAATGACGTCTCTCCCTCATTGGATTGAGACCCCGCCAAGCTCCAAGCTAGGTCCATTGGCACATTCGTTCTGGCGATTCAAGTAAAATAATTCTCTGAAGAGTAGTAAGTTGGGTTCGGCTTTTCCTCTGTTGGGTCAGGAGCACGATATGACATAACTTCCTTCTTTGGCAGATAGCCAGTCTTCACAAAGTCCTCAAGCGTACTATCTGTGACGATGGATTTGACCCAATTGCATGAAGTGGGTTGTTTGGGCGGCATTGTGATGGAAGCCTAACAAAGAGTAAAATTTCCGGTTCAAATTTAAAGCTGGAGAGAAACATTACGGTGCATATTCAAGATGTAGGCTTATAAAGGGGCCTAATGGTATATGGCTAATTATGTCAAGTTATTTAAGCCGCCATGAGCGCCATGAGCAGTCAAGTTATCTAAACCGCCATGAGTGGTTAAGATTATCAATTGAGCATTGCGATTTTAAGCAGGTGATAAGAGTCGTCATGGCTAGGTGGATCTAATAAAATATAGTTTTTTGCGTAAGTGTTATGCAAACAAGTTTTCACAGGCTGCATCTATTATTTTGGATCAACGGCTGTTTAGAAAAAAGAAATAAACTAGACCTAAAAAACCAGTTCAGATAAGTTCGTGAGTTCTAATGAGGCCTCTTTACATAAAAAGGGATCCGCTAGTATAAAAAATGGACGCAAAACAACTACCGCATGAGTTTTATATTACTTTTGGATCAAAGGAGGCTGCAGTGGAGGAACTACGAAGAAACAGTGAAGAACACGAAGAACAGGCAAAAACCCTAATGCGGATCTAAGGTGCGGGAAAGCAGGAACTTACAACTGCAGATCTACTGCGGAGGGTCGCCGCCGTTCTCTGGATCGACTCAGGTTGATGAAGCGGTCTGGACCAGGACGCCGGTGTGCTCTGCGGTGGCGGCGGAGCTCGAGTGGCAGAAGGGTGCGAGAGGTGGAAGACGATAGAAAGGGGGAGAATGAGGAAAGACCGGTCGGGCCTATTTATAAGGAAAGGCTCTTAAGTGGGCGCGAAAAACGAGGAGGCTGAAAATATAGTTATCCAGCTACTAGGACGCCTCGATTCTTGGGATGATCATTAAGATAAGGATCCATTGAGATATGTTGGACAAAGCGTGCGTTAATGGAAGATGACGTCATGGAAGGTTATCACAAATCCAGAGGATGACGTCATGGCGGGTTATAAAGCTCCTGTACAAATGAAGAGCAGAATTTTTTTTCTAAGTGTTGAAGATTGACATGAACTCGTTCAAATCAATCTGGGGCCTAATGTTGGGGATATAACTATTAGGTATGACCCGCCCAGGAGGGGCCGGGTTATACCTTTGGCGACTCAAAGGTATGAAGCCCAAAACAACACTTGAAGATGGCGGTTCAGTTAAGGGCCCAAAGCCCAAAGGCGATTTAAGGCCTGTAGAGATAAACCGTCATATGTATGTAACTTGTATTGTAAGGTAGGGATAGAAAGAGACCGAGCCGGACACTGTTTATGAGCCGGCCGGGACTCTGAGAGCCGCTAGGCGTCGACCTCTTTATATAAAGGGATGACCCGGCGGTGGTTCAGGGCAAGTAACATCAGATCGAGAACTAGGTCAAGCGGATTCGCTCCCTGGTAATCAAGACATAAGCAATCCCACTCAAAAATGGATTATAGGCTTTTACCTTCACCGTAAGGGGCCGAACCAGTATAAACCTCGTGTACTTTGTCCCGATTAACCCCTTTAAGCTTCCTAGTTGCGATGGCTCCACGACCAAGTCCTTTTACTAGGACATCTGACGTGACAATTCCAGGACAGTGGCCCTCCGCTCTATCACGGGTGATGTGTATGTGGCCAAACTGCGATCCTCTCCTAGGGGGCGAATATCATTATTGAAAATCATCCTAAAACGGTTTCGAAGTCTTCATCTTCTTCTTCCTCTTTAGATGACGACGAGTCCTCGAAGACCATTTCCCTCAGACCTCTTCATTTGCAATTCAAACAACTTTGGTTCAATCCATACAACTTGGTTCAAAAACAAATGAACGAAAAAACTCATCTAGGCAATCCGTGGAACACTTGCGGTGTCGTGGTGATGCACCGGCCATCCGTCGTCGTTTCAGCCAAACCGGTGGGCGGCGAAGCGTGCGAGTGACTTGCAGTGGCGCACAAGCAAAGTCAGATGCGGCGCCGCGAAAGAGGAAGAAAAATATGAAGCAATCCGACGAATCGGTTATGACGACAGTGGCGGCGTTTCACCTCGTTTCCGGCAACAGCGACGAGGGCCGAACGGGCTCGACGTCGGGCAGAAGGGCGGCGAGGGCCAAGGAGGGCGTCGAGGTAGCGGCGGGGCCGGCGGGCGGTCCCCAGCAAAAGAGGCAGTGGCGGGAGGAGAGGCGAGAGTTTTTTCTCCGAGCGATAGCGGCTAAAGATGGCAACGGGGCCCCGAAACCCGCGTCCCCGCGGGTTTTTACCCCATTAGGGGACGGGGATGGGTGTTTTTCTAACTCCGTGGGGCTGCTGTTGGGTAAAATGTAAAACCCGGCATGTTTCGCGGGTTCACACCCGTTTCATCAATACCCGAACCCGAAACCCGGCCTACGCGCGAAAATACTACACAACGTATTGGGCCATGCAGCCTGAACTCACATCGGCCCAAACATCTGCAGCGTCTGAGCCCCCAACCTCATATCCACTCGACGCACCCCAGCCTCGCTAGATCTTGTACACCACACAGGCACCACTCCCTCGATCCCATCTCGCACACCACACGGGCACCACTGTTGAACTATCTACCATTGTTTTTTGTTGAAATTTGCTCAAACTATGCTGCTAAAATGTGCTTGTTTTGCTGCTGAAATGTTATTCTTTGTCGCCACTATGTTTGTTTAAATATTTTGATTTTCTCGTGGGTTCCCGTGGGTTCTCCGAAACCCGATGGGTTTAGGGGACGGGTGAAAAACTAGCCCCGCGCATGATGATAGGGACGGAGACGGGTTTACGATTTTCTCGTGGGGATGGGTTTGGAAAGGCAAAACCCGATGGGTTTCGTCCCCGTTGCCATCTGGAATAGCGGCGGAGTAAATTTAGGGCGCGGAATAGATGCCAGAGGATAAATTTTCCCCGCTATTCGTTTTAGGGGATCGGCTAGATATCGGTTGGAGAGGAAAAATCAAAATTATCTTTCTTTAACCCCCCCGATAGGGGTTCGGTTAGAAATGCCATTAGCCCTTGCTGACCGCGATCGCTGCAGGGGCAAGCAGAACGCTAGTCCAGCACGCACCATTGCCGTCCGGTCGGGGGAAAAGATCGCACGCACCTCCACCGTACTACGTTATGCAGCCGGAGGGACGGGGGTGACGCGCAGAGATCCAACGCGCCTCTCAAAGATCGAGCAAAGAAATCAGTCGCCGCTAGCAGTGCGTGCCGTAGATGGCACCCTCGATCGGCCTGAGATCCCGAGCTCGAGACAGAATAGAGTAGTCGTACTACTAGCTAGCTAGCTACTCCAGCTCCGTGTCAGCTCCGGGTGTGCAGCGCGAGGAGCGCCATATGCGCGCGGTCCCTGGGAACCGTGTGTCGATGGAGGCCATTGCCGGTCAATGAGCACGCAGTTGGGACTTGTGAGTCGGTGGAGACAGTACCGGTGCAGGCCCAAAAATTTCTATACTACTTAGAGCATCTTCAGCCGTTCGGTCCCACACGGGTTTGAAATAGGGGCGTCATGGGGCGCGCCGGCTGAAAAATCAGCATGGAGGCCATTGGGTTTCCAGCCGCTGCTCCCAAGTCGTCCTCAGGTGTCGATTTCGGTCCACTGTCAGCGTAAATTGGCTCACTTTTCAGCCCATTTTTGATGCAAATTGGCCCATTATTGACGCAAATTGATCAATTTTGGTCTGTATTCGGCATGCTTCGGCACAAATTGAACAGAAGCTATTTTTATCACATAGTTCATCATAGAAAATAAGTGGAAATCAAATAGTTTAATACAAATTATATAGTTCAACAAATAAAAACTCATATTTCATCACACGTCGAGTTAGGCATTGTCCTTGAGCCTCCAGATGTACTCCACCAGATCCTGTTGTAGTTGTTGATGCCCCAGTGGGTCTCGGATCTCCTGACGCGTATTGAGAAAGGCCGTCCAGGTTGCCGGTAGGTGGTGATCAACTTGGGCAAGAGGACTCTGCCTGTAATATCGTTCAGTGTCAAACACTGGCTCTTCCACCTCGCTCTCAATGATCATATTGTGCAAGATGACACAACAGCGCCGCGAGCGCCTCCTCGTCGTCCAAGTCCATCGCCGAACACCTGGCGGGCGCAGTAGGCGTGCAGCCGCCGGTATCCCACCCTGCATGGCCGAAGCGCCGAAAAGCTCGCCCAGGAACGGGGTGGACGATGCTGCGGCGGAACCCTCTCTCTTTTCCGGCGGGGGAATGGCCTATCTAGCAGTGGTGGGGGGGGAGGGTTCGCATCGGGATCGGCAAGGTGGCGGGAGGGC
>NC_041387.1:610886140-610889658 GCF_002162155.2 Triticum dicoccoides | reverse complement strand
CCAGTGCATTGGGTTCGGCCTGGGATCGCCGGACCCAAAAACAGGCCGAGCCGGTGAATTTCGGCGTCTTGGGTGCGCGACTGGGGTTTTTCCGGGCGCCGGCGCCCTAGGGGGCCTGTTGGGGGCGCGGCTGGAGATGCTCTTACGGATCCAAACCACTAGCTGGATTTCTATATACACGCTCGAGGATGCAGACTTTCCATCCAAGGATCCAATGAATCGTCGAAAGTTGGCAGTAATGCATCTCCCAGATTAGATCCCCGGTCCAATGTGCATTTCTAATTTAAATTAATGTTCATTTCTATTGATACACCATGCATGTGCACGTGCAGTCCCCCGGCCGGCTCCTTCATTTCCTCGCGCCTAGATTCGATCGATCATTGACATGGTTAATGCGGAGCATCTCTCAAGTCAGAGCTGTGAGCTCTCAGATAACCACGTATGCCGGCCAGCGATATGCAAATCACATGGATGAATTCCCATCTCGAGACTCCCCGCGCTTAAGTTAGTCAGAGTGGACTCCGAGACCTCAACTCCGTCGGGGACACGTACGAGAGCCAGCGTGTGCGTGCGTGACTCGTGGGGTGACCATGGAGAAGACGACGGCCGCGCACGGCGGGGGCGCCCGCTGGCTGCCTCGCCTCGTCCTGCTCGCCATCCTGTCCGCCACGCCGTGGCTCCTCATCGTCTACTGCCACCGCGCGGCGCCCGTCAGGGCGCCGCGCCAGTCGCTCGTCACCGCCGCCCCCGCGTCCGGCCGCGAGGACGGCGCCCAGCCGCGCTTCCCATCCGTCCAGGAGCAGCAGGTCAAGAAGCTCCTGATCGCCTCCGCGGCCGGGGGCGAGGTGCGCCGGAGCAGTGACGTTGGCGTCGCTGGGGAGGACGCGTGCCGCGGGCGGTACCTGTACGTCCATGACCTGCCCCCGCGGTTCAACGCCGACGTCCTCGCCGACTGCAAGCATTGGTACCCGTGGATCGACATGTGCCAGTACCTCGTCAACGGCGGCCTCGGCGAGCCCCTGGACAACGCGGACGGCGTGTTCGCCGACGAGGGCTGGTACGCCACCGACCACTTCGGCCTCGACGTCATCTTCCACGCCCGCGTCCGGCAGTACGAGTGCCTCACCGACAACTCATCCCGCGCCGCCGCCGTCTTCGTGCCGTTCTACGCTGGGTTTGACGTCGTGCGGAACCTGTGGAGCAACAACGCCACGGACAAGGACGCCGCGGCGGTCGAGCTCGTCGACTGGCTGACGCGGCGGCCCGAGTGGCGCGCCATGGGCGGGCGCGACCACTTCTTCATGTCCGGGAGGACGGCGTGGGACCACCAGCGGCAGACGGACAGCGACTCGGAGTGGGGAAACAAGCTGCTCCGTTTACCGGCGGTGTGGAACATGACGGTGCTGTTCGTCGAGAAGGTGCCGTGGACGGACTTCGACTTCGCCGTGCCGTACCCGACCTACTTCCACCCGGCGAAGGACGCGGACGTCCTCCAGTGGCAGCAGCGGATGCGAGGCATGAAGCGGGAGTTCCTCTTCTCCTTCGCCGGCGGCGAGCGTCCCGGCGATCCGAACTCCATCCGGCACCACCTCATCCGGGAGTGCGGCGCCTCCAGCTTCTGCAACCTGGTGCAGTGCCGGAAGAGCGAGAAGAACTGCCTCGTGCCCAGCACCTTCATGCGCGTCTTCCAAGGGGCGCGCTTCTGCCTGCAACCACCGGGCGACACGTACACACGGCGGTCGGCGTTCGACGCCATCCTCGCCGGCTGCGTGCCGGTGTTCTTCCACCCGGACTCCGCGTATAGGCAGTACAGGTGGCACCTCCCCGACGACCGCGACTCTTACTCCGTGTTCATCTCCGAGGAGGACGTGCGCAGCGGCAACGCCAGCAGCGTCGAGGAGACGCTCCGGCGGATCCCGCAGGAGGTGGCGGAGCGGATGACGGAGACGGTGATCGGGCTGATACCACGGCTGGTGTACGCGGACCCGAGGTCGAAGCTGGAGACGCTCAGGGACGCCGTGGATGTCACGTTGGAGGCGGTCATCGACAGGGTCAGCGAGCTTAGGAAGGAGATGGGTCATGGCGATCTGACGCAAACGGGGACGAAGGTTTCTAGCAAAGTCAAGGCAGATAATTAGGGAGGATAATCGATGGTGCAACGCAGCGATGCATTGTGACAGAACATGTTGAGCTTGTTTGTACTAAAAGTCTACTCCCTCCGTTCCTAAATATTTGTCTTTCTAGAGATTTCAACAAGTGACTACATACGAAGCAAAGTAAGTGAATCTACATTCTAAAATATGTCTACATACATCCGCATGTTGTAACCATTTCAAATGTCTAGAAAGACAAATATTTGGGAACGGGGAGAGAGTATTTGACCATCAAATTTTGCAAACCCCTCTAACATTTGTTGATGATTATTTTCACAAAAATTTAGCTTTTTTCAAAATGTTTTGATATGGTTTTTTACGTGGGTGCACCGTGGATGCACCAAGAGTGGGTGTAGAAGAACCACTCTCTTTGAGCAAAAAAATAGTACAATCAAACCTTTTCTTTGACCCTACTCTATTTCTAATCGATAGGGTTTGATCTGACATGGATAACTTGATTGGATGATGGTTAGAGTTGTAGCAGAAAGCTATAAACCATATCGAGAGCAATTATACAGTCCAAAAGCATGCAAAAAAAAAGAAATCTAAAAAAAATGAAGCTCAAATTTGAGAAGGATTTTCAGTTGTGGCCCAACTACTATGGACAAAGAGGTGCAGGACCAGCCAACACCACAATGGACGCAACGGTCAATGGCCAGACCGCCCAGGCGCACTTCAATAGAACCATCTCACTTCTAAAGCTCATCGTCTCCAACAGTCGAATGCCAAGATGTCTGATTGCCTAATTAGGATTGGAGTTACAGGGAGTGCCTAATTTTTACTCCCTCCGTTCCGAATTATTTGTCGCATGTATGGATGTATCTAGATGTATTTTAGTTCTAAATACATCCATTTCAGCGACGAGTAATTTGGAACGGAGGGAGTATATATCTAGCTTAATTCACTTTTCTTCAGGTTCTAGCTCTCGACCAAGTAATATAATGCAGGATGTCGATTAGTGTGTTATCTCTGCTCATAGCATTTTTCACATCTAATATATCTTGTATGTTTTCATATTATATTTAGCTGAACCAGATTTTTACATAATGCTACTTTTTAGGAGACTGCATCAGATGATTCTTTTGAAGATGCAGGGCATAGGGAGCATCTTTGCCTTGCCATGGTCCTCAAGAACTCCTAGAACTGCAACACCTCACTACCACCCATCCACCCCGTGGAAACAATGCCTCTACTCCTCTACCTAGAATGAATCTTCCTAATTAAAATTCTCTTACAAAAATATTCACTGGAGGGATGAGGATCAATATAACATATCTTGATTCAGATCCAAAAGAATATCATTCTTGATTTGGGACCAAGGCAGGGTTCTTGTGTTGAATTAGCTGATGAGAAGATGAGACAAAG
>NC_041387.1:610885363-610885884 GCF_002162155.2 Triticum dicoccoides | reverse complement strand
ACGAGCTGACGCGGCCTAACTGTTTCTTTAGGTGAGGGAGAGCGGGCCAACTAAGCAGGGAAAGAATTTCTGAAAAAAAAAACTAAGCAGGGAAAGAGTGTTACTAGAGTGGAGAGAGAGCGGCCCAACAAAGGCGGAGGCGGGAAAAGGCAAGCCACCACTGAAAGCCGGGAGCGGGAGATAGGGGGAGGCATGGAAATCGACGGCGATGGCGGCGGCGGCGAACCGGAGGACAGGGGGAGAATCGAGCTGGTGGACCCCCTGGAAGCCATCAGAACCTCGGAGGTGCGTCGTCTCTCTCTGCCCAACGCGTCTCTTTCGTCGACCTCGCGGTTGCCGCGCCGTCCATTTCCACGCCCCTCTAGGGTTTTACTCTGGTTCGAGGTGCCGCGGCCGCGCTCAGATTTGGTATGCGTGCGAGCGAGTACGGGATTCGGCTGGATTGCTAATTGGAGTCTCGGAAGCGGGCGTTCTTCAGTGGGATTTGGTACCCGTGATGCTTCTTGTTTGCATTAGGCGGC
>NC_041387.1:610876962-610885265 GCF_002162155.2 Triticum dicoccoides | reverse complement strand
TTCGTGTGATTCTGGCCAGCAGTTTATTTTCCATTAGATTCCAACCATTTCATTTGGGTATGACACATAATCGAATGATATGGGCTAACTTTCTACTGATGTTGATAGGTTTTGGAGGGCAGAACTTCCCTTATCAACCAACTCGAGGGTTCCTCCCAGTTTTCTGCAGAAGATTTGGGCCTAATACTCGAAACCCTCACCGTATCCTTTTCCTGTTTCGGTATGATTCCCTTTGATGCATGACGGTGTTATCTTTCCATTTGGAAGAAGTCACTGATTGCCATTTAGTACTGGCTGTTACTGTTGTTGCGTGTGTTCCCTTAATGTCACTTTAGGCATCTTGGGATGATTCCAGATGTTCAGGTGTATCACACTGCCTGCTACACAAGTCAGTTTTGCAGGTTGTTCTGAAATGCTCTGAGTTAGATACAGCCGCATGTCTGCCGCAATTTCTTACTCTCGGTGCAAAGGTACTTTTTTGCTTTTTTCAAATGCAGTCCTGCTTCACTTCATCTGCCAATTATATATAGCTGCAAATCTGCTATCTCCCTGAATCAATGAATTCTGTACCAGGCCAGCTCATGGTGTGGGAAGCATCTCATATGGTTCGCCGAATCTATTGATGAATCTGAAGCGCTTCAAGAGGAAGAGCACAACTGTTTATGCTTAGAGGTTGTGGGAACAACACCTTTAATTCTGATTAGCTTGTTTTTGCTCCATTGGTTACAAATGGATAACTGTGTTAACAGAAATCTTCTGCATGGCTAAGGCTTCTCAGATCTCCAGATATGTTATAGCCTAAAATGCCCAAAGTTCTAAACCATGTATCCTGCCTTCTGTGTGATATCACTATATTCTGTATAGCTGTCACTGGGACCTATATAGTATTCTTATATACATAAATCATGGGCAGCACATCTCATTGTATGAAGACATGAAGTTAGATATAATACAAAGCAAAATGCATATGAATACTTTCAAGACAGACCTTTATGTTCATTTACAGGAAAGATACAGTATAATAATATTAACTGGCACATTGCTTCACTAGTATGTGCATTTTAATTTTGTGGCCAATGTTTTTTTCATCTGGAGTACCATTACGTCCAGTTTAATCATGAGGTAGAGGTTCTCTCTAAATATTGCTGATAAAGATTCAACTTCCTGACTGCAGATAATTTCACTGACCTTAAATATCTCTATCAAGCTCCTTCCAATGGCGGCAAAATGCATCACTGTTGATGTGGTGCATACTATTGGTGGTTTTATTTCGGAATTGCTAACACTGGCGGAAAGCTCAATAGTTGACAAGGTAATACTCCTTATCTTCTGCAATTGTTGCATCAACTGGTTTAATTACACAGGCAGTGGGAGGCATCTACATGGGAGAAAGCTATACTTTTCTGAGGCATAAATCACTTTATTTCCCTCCATAACCATCCCGTTTGATTGTGTCCTCTAAGATAGTTTTATATCTTACCTTCCTTGGCCATCCTTGCTTCTGAAAGTTATATATAACAATGATATCTAAATGGAAAACAGATATAATGTGCTGCTTGTTAAAGTACACATGTTACTTCTGACATGATGTCATCATAAGAACTTCTAGCCTTAAAATTACTTGCACGTTTTTTAGCTACTTCAAGTGGGCTGTTTTGTAAAAATATTGGAATTGCATCCTTAAAAATGGAAAAAATTCCATAGCCTTGACTAATCATGTATTCAGTAGACTAAAGAAGGACAGACCCAGTGCATAGAAGCTCCCACACAAGGTGGGGTCTGGGGAGGGATTATAGGAACCTAGTCTTACCCCTGCAAAGTGCAATGCAGAGAGGCTGGTTCGAACCCAGGACCTCTTGGCACAAGTGGGGAGGACTTCACCACTGCGCCAGGCCTGCCCTCAATCATATATTCAGTAGACTAAAAGTGATTTTGATTTTTCTGACTTAGATAATACGCAGTGGCAATGGCATATGCCATATTGAAATGTTAATATTCCAGCAATGGCATCATCTGGTATATGCTCTCTGATAAATATCTTTTGACAGAAAATTAATGGAACTGCAGCACATGTTGCCAAGGCTGCACCTGTTTTTCTGGATGAAACCATCAAACTGTGCAGAGCATATTGTGAGGCTGCAAAGTCAGACATCGGCAGAACTTGCATGCCTACAGAAGAGACAGCTGTGAAACACGAATTACCAGATCTTACAAGCGACGTGGTCAGGATTGCAGCATGCACTATTCAGACCTTGTGTAAAATAGGAACATATGCAGCATCCAGTGGTGGAAGCCAGGTGGCTTTATTGAATGTGTCATGGAAGGGTGTAGTTTCCTTACTTCAACTTGGCAAAGGACTGATAGAAGTAAAAGTAAGTGTCAGTGATATCATTTCGACTCTTATCTCCCTTGTCATTGAATCTTTGAGGGTTGCTGCGGATACATGGTGTACGTCATTACAAGAAGCCCTTGGTGTATCTGAAGCTAGAAGGGCATTCTTACCAATCAAGTTTTTCTTAATAAATGCTGCAAGGATTTGTTCTGTATATCCATCCGAAGCACTGACTATATACAAGGACATGATCAGGTGTGTATTGGTGATATCATCCTCAAGCATTTTATTCAGCAAAGATCCCCTGTTGAAAGCAGCTTATGAGCCACTTGTTGAATTATTGGAGTCTAATTCCTTCCATTTACTAGACACACTTATGAAGTCATCAGAAGTAAGACTAGAGTCGAAATGCCAGCTTGTGCAGTATTTTCTGGAAAATGAAGAAGCTAATGGTCCAGCTCAAGTGGGGCAGAATGATCAGAGAGAGATAAATTTGGTTTCATTGGGCTGCATTTTCTCTCTCGATCCTGATGTCGATAACAGAAACAGAGCTCTGTTACCTGCTAAACTTATTGTGTTTTTGCACTTCCTCACTATTTCCCCAAACTTGGACGAAGAGGTGGTCATCGAATTATCTAAAAAGCTACAATCTCTTCTCAATATGTTAACATTGGAAGATGTCTACTCATTTGTCCTTGGCTGCCATATTCCTACAGTTTATAGTGCTGACCATCCTCCTGTAGTTGTCTGGCAACCTGTGTATACTTTTCTCATACAAGCCCTGAAGACTTGTATGATTGCTGCTGCTGCTGCTTCAAGTGTTGCTTGGAATGAGCTGGAAGCCTTCCTACTTGAGAGCCTTTTCCATCCCCATTTCTTTTGCTTGGAAATTTTAACAGAGCTATGGTGTTTCTTCACGCGCTGTGCTGAAAGTGAAACTTCAACTTATTTAATCAACCAACTATTTCTTCTGTTAAAGACTGCAGCGTCATCAGAGAAAGTTCTTGCACCTCTCAGTGCT
The DNA here is from genome assembly GCF_002162155.2 of Triticum dicoccoides. Classification (NCBI taxonomy): domain Eukaryota; kingdom Viridiplantae; phylum Streptophyta; class Magnoliopsida; order Poales; family Poaceae; genus Triticum; species Triticum dicoccoides. The sequence continues at coordinate 610,881,912 of NC_041387.1, read as the reverse complement.
TTCCGGAAGGTTGCACGTGCATTCTGTATCATCTTGAGCTATGCATCATGTGCAACTGTTGATCAAATTTATACCTGTGTGCTGAATGATCATAACTCTTCCAAGTCATCAGTCCTGCACTTAGTGTTTTTGATGGAAGGATTTCCTTTTGAATCATTGTCAGATGGTATAAAGGTGCATGCTGTAAACCAATTGTTCACTTCTTTTGTCGGGTATCTACAGAGCTCCTTGAAGAATCATGGTGCGATTGATTTGCCAACTTCTAGTTCAGGGGTAATAGGTCTTCCTGTACATGCTCTAGCCTCTGCATTGCAGCGATGGTAAGTCCCTTCTTGTAGTATTACCAAGTCTGATGACTGGATGCTGATTTTATGCTCTTGTTTCTTTTTGCAGCGAAATAAAGGACTATAGCCCCATAGATGGGAAGAGTATTACCACTATGTTTAAGTTCAGCATCTCCCTCATCAATCTGTATAGAACTGCACCTGACAGCAGTAAGGGCCAACTTGCCCAGCTCATTAGTTCCATATTGGATATTATCTCAAACATGAGGCATCTGTGTGCATTCTATCAGATGGAGAAACTAACTCTAGAGTTGCACACCCTGTTCATGTCTAGTTCTGACAATTCAAAGGCAGTGCTGTCCCAGTGCAAACCATCACTAGCTTCATTTATGGCAATTCTTGGCCACTTGAACTCCAGCGAAGATGATTCTAATTCACTTTGTTCTGCAATGCCGGATTTATACCATCTCTTGGTGAGGGAAAGGCACTGGGCACTCGTTCACCTAGCAATGGGCTCCTTTGGCTACTTTGCTGCCCGCACATCTTTTACGCAGCTCTGGAGATTCGTTCCTGGAGATGCTGCCCTTTCATATAATACAAATACAGGGGTGGACATTGACGAGAACGGATTCATGTTGGAACTGAGAGCCTTTCTTCAGAAAGAGGTTGCTTTACGCGCTGACAAATGGTCTGAAGAGCAGGTCTGTTTTCTAGTTTCAGAGGGGAGAGTGCTGAAGAAACTAGTTGAAAAAACATCTGAAATTCCACAAGCTCCAGAGCGCGAGGAAAAAGCTGCCATTTCAATGGATGTCAACACAAAGAAGAGGAAGATGCCAGATGGAATCGGCAAAGGGATGGCGCTGCTACAGAATGGTCTCAAGGTGATGCGAAGCGCTCTTGATGAAACTGATTCAGCAGAGCTCAAGGACAGGCTTGCGACACACTTGTCACGCCTCGAGAGTGCAGTTTCTCAAATTGCAAGTTTCTCTGACAAAATCTGATGCTCTTCGCCGCTTCTGTTACTCTTCAGTTGTCAGATGGTAGCCTGCCTTGCTGCCCCCATGTAAATTATTAAGGTACAACAGCTAATTGTAATGAACGTTGAGAATGAAAGTTAATTGTAGGTGTCCTGTTAATTCGTGCTATTTATATCTTGAGATGCTACTGGGTCGAAGGTTAAGGCCCACTTGAAGACGACTATTTCTGTTGTGAGCAATTGTACATTCAAAATTTGGAATGAAAAAACATGTTAATTGAATACATATTTGTAAGATGCGAGTTAATAATGCACGGATGAAGTGAATGTTCCGTCGATCAATGTTGCTTGAAACAGGCTAGATTTAGCAGGAGCTCCTAATCTGAAAAACAAGAGGGACAGTTGCTTTACAGCATGCTCCAGTGTACCTTTTGCTTGTACCTAGTGCCTTCAGGAGCAAGACAGCATCCTCTGTTTCCAATTCTTAGAGTAGCAGCAGATAGATAGATGAACATCTAACCATCAGTCACTAGCAGTTTTGTCGTAATTCAAATTTATAAGTATACAAAATCAAAGCCTGAAATGTATTTATACAAACTATGATTTCAACAAGTTATTAAAAGCTAACCTGAATGCTTTTTGTTAACATATTTCAACAATGGGTTCAACACTACATCTAAAAACCAATTATTTCAACAATAAAGTATGCTAATTAGCTAGCCAGTGAGCAACCCTGTCCAACAAAAGCAAAACTAGTGGGAAGGGCAAAATATATTATATTGTAGTATCTGTTTAGCGGGAAAGGCTAAATATATTTATACAAGGAAGGAAGATTTTCCCTCATCTTGTCCAGGTAAAGGCAAAGGTTAGCTAGGCATTTGAACCTGACAAAATACTAGATCACGGTTGACCAGGCAAAGCCTCAAGCAATCTTTATTGTTGTCTTGTACTGCCTGGCTCGTATGCTAGCTACCTAGTGCACTTGGTTCTTCCTTCAGTTATTATTGGGGAGCACGTCACCTGACATTGAATAGCAACTACTCCGTACTAGTGGCGCATACAAATTATTACTAGTATTCTGTACTTTTCTTTGAGTTGATTTCTTCTGCACTTCTCACAAATAGAATTTTTCTTGAAGAAAACAAATAGAAATATTGCTGGGAACTGACAAGGCAGCTGACTGCGCTTTACACTGCTGGTATGTCGACGGCAGAGCCCACTTGCTGGTAGCAAAGCGAATTATCCGTACGATTACTACTCTTAACATATGGCAGTGTATGGCAGAACTGTTCTTTATTTATGCCAGCAGGCAGAGGGTTTGATTTGTTTACACATTTCTCCCATAAATCTGAAGAAATCAGTCCCTTTAATTGTTTTTCCGAAACGGAGGCAGCGACAGTTGAACCAACGTTTCTTTTTGGTGAGGTCGATGGCTCCTCATTCCTCAACAAATGGTGTAAACAAAAACCTACTCTCGCGAACTATACGTTGTGCCTGCCACAATGGCTGCATCCACGAACTATATTTTGCATGTGGTGTAGCTAGTCCTGGCCACGGGCAGCCCGGCCCGACCTTGACCACGGGCCGGGCCTGTGCCTGAGATCAAGGCCTGAAGGCCGGGCCGGGTTGGGCCCGTCTTTTTTGCAATTTAACAAAGAGGCCAGGCCCGAGGCCTGAGGCCCGGCGGGCTTTTCTGTTGATGGGCCGGGCTTGGGCCTGGATTATAGGCCCGATGGTCGGGCCGGCCGGGCCGAACCCGGGCCTAGGTTTTTTGCGTCGGGCTTGATCAGGCCCGACCCGAGTTTTGCTCAGGTCTAGGTGTAGCTAGACCGGACATGGACAGCCTGGCCCGAAAGCCCAACATCCGGGCCGGTCTTGGGCTCAGCTTTTATTAGAAATATAGGTCTAATATATTTTGTGAATATTCTAAAAATCATTATTTGATAAGAAGGCATTGTTCATATGTTTTGGGATGAGCCGGGCTCGGGCTTGCGAGGTCGGGCTTTACAGAGCCCGCCCCAAACCAAGCCCGACCCAGAGAATGCTCAGGTTTAGGTGTAGCTATTGATATACCGACGACTCTTTTCCCTACCACATATTAAGATGTTGTAACAGGTCGACCAAACAATTCCAGTTGGCTTAGGGCCTCTTTGATTAGACCATTGACTTTTAAGAACTCGTATAGAAATAGAGTAAACCATATGAATTGAACACAAATGCATGACATATGACTTGTAAGACCGAGTGTTTGATTTGTGTGAGTTTTGTAGTTTTGGATGTTTGATTCACATGAATAGAAGAAACACATGAATCCTCATAAGATTAAAGTCGAACCACAAGCAACAATAAAATGCTAATGATATTATGCCGCAAATTAGTACCCTTAGCTCATTCTTCATGGCAAGAAATTATGAAAAGAGGTCAGAGTGATTTGTCGAAATCCTAAGTTTTCCCACTGAATTTGATTTCAAAGATTTTTTCCCTTTGTTTTTTCCTTTTGTACATTGAATCAACTAGATAAACAATGCCACCAAATGAAAAGAAAAACATGTTCCTAGGCATATTTTGTCTAATAAAGAAATGCGGCGACCAATTTTTTGTGGTTATGTGATCAAACTCACAATCGTAGTAGTATTTTATAAACATAATAACATCAATTTTAAGCCAGATAAAACCATACTTTAACAAAATAATTGTTTGTCAAAGCTTATCTTAATGAATGGAAGTACATCATAAGTTTTGAGGCAGGAGGATTATCTAACATGAAATGCTATTAGCTTTGTTTTGTTGGTTACACAAGTTATATATAGAGCATACAATATACATTATTCATATACATGATTCACTCCACTAAGGGACACTTTGTTATTTTTCATGTTCCAAAACTTGCAGGAACATGAAACGTGAGAAATGTAATTTATGCCATTGGTGTAAATGAGAGAACATGAACAAAAATATTTGGATTGCATACGATGAATTGATAACATAATTTTTCTTTCTTAAGAGAACCGTGTGGCTTAGTTACCAAAGAAACAAATAAAAATTTCCATGAGACTGAGTCAACGAGAACTTTCTTATATTATGAAATATTGTGCAATGGAAAACCTTTGAAAATTTCCTATAGATATAATCCCTCAAAACAAGACAACTCTATAAAAAAATCCGCCAAGATACCAAAATCTCCCAAATTCATAGACACACCCTGAATCAAGAAGACAATAATCTTATTCATGTTCTGGAGAGCTTGGCACGTACACGATGATTTAATTTTTGCTAAGGGAAAGGAGTCTGTTTCAAACTCTGCTAGCTTTGTGGATAACTATTGGACGGCGTTCTCGTCCTGCCATTCCAATGCCGAGTTCATCCCTAGCATCAAAGGAAAGGGATTTCAAGAGGGGTTAAAGTCTGTTAATGATCTTCTAAGCATCTGTGATGTATGGCAGCCTCCGCCTTTTAATCATATTAAAATTAACGTGGATGCCAATTTTGTGGAAAGCAAATTGTACTACGAGTGTGGGGGTTGTTGCAAGAGATACAACGTGCGAAGTCATTGTCTCCTCGTGGGATCATATTGGTTTGTGTACCAGTGTTCATGAAGCGGAGCTTCAGGCATGTCTTGCAGGTCTTTATATCAGTATCACTTTTAATAAACCGGTTATTTTGAAAAAGGACTGCGCTTTTGTGGTCTGC
>NC_041387.1:610875036-610876754 GCF_002162155.2 Triticum dicoccoides | reverse complement strand
CCTATAAAGTTTTTTTCTTCTGACAATGACTATACAAAGAGGAACACTAGGTTCTATTTATTTTGTAACTAGAAAAGTGTATTATTTTTTCTCATTAGTTTGAATGTGGGTCTTACGCCTAAAACACATAGAACAAAGTGGATAATCTTATATGGTGCTCTTTCGGTTCTAGCTTGTTGTGTAAATTTTAGTCATGCCATAATATTTGATCGGTAGTTTGTATATCAACTTATTTCATACTTAAGCTTTCATGTATGCAAACAAGTATATTGATTTCTAATTGGCCTGACATACAAACCCAGAATAACAGAATTAGTGTATGCCTAATTTTGGGTACCTAATTTTGAGAATAAAACAAGAAATTGCAACCCTAATTAATTTCATCTAAAGAAAGAAGTTTCTGGTCTTCTCGAGATAGATGCGGATTAGTTCATCACAGTATCAATTTGCCAAGGAATCATGGAGACTCACCGCATGATTAGTCTGCCATCAAGACATCGCTGATCCGTTGTGCAGATGCCAACTTCCCTAGACGGCGGTGCATGGAGCTTGCGTGCGTTCATCGTTGCCAAAACTATCGATGAAGGATGCGATCGATGGAGGTGTTAGAAGGGATAAAGAGGGTTTGGTGGAATAGTTGTTGTATTGCTTGAGCCTCGTGGGCATATATATAGGAGTACAATGATCTACTTGGAGTACAAGATAAGCCAGAACAAATCCTAGTCTATCTCGTCTTTCCTAATAAGCACGACACTCAACATCCCCCCGCAGTCACAACGGTAGCGGCGCAGGCAGTGAGACTGGAGAAGAATCCGCAGGCAAGCTCACAGACACCCCCCTAGTCGTAACGGTCGACGCATCACGAAGTCGTGGCTAGAGTGAAAACCGACGAGGTTGCTCAAGCAGGTGGTAGCCCTTTGTGCCGTTTGTCAATGTAGGCGAGAGCGTGGGTGGTGGAGCCGTCGTCGAGGTAGCCGTGCGAAGAATGCCGTGGTCGATGTCGAGTCGGGGTAGCCGGTGTCGAGGAAGTCGCCGTGGAGCCGCGGGCGCAAGGAGGCGCCGAGTTAGTCATGGGTACAGTGGTGTCGAAGTAGTGGTGCGCCAGGAAGTAGATGATGTTGACAATGCGTCGCGCCGGGGTTGCCAACTGTTGGGGAACGCAGTAATTTCAAATTTTTTCCTACGCACACGCAAGATCATGGTGATGCATAGCAACGAGAGGGGATATTGTTGTCCACATACCCTCGTAGACCGAAAGCGGAAGCGTTAGCACAACACGGTTGATGTAGTCGTACGTCTTCACGATCTGACCGATCCAAGTACTGAACATACGACACTTCTGAGTTCAGCACACGTTCAACTCGATGACGTCCCACGAACTCCGATCCAGCAGAGCTTTGCGAGAGAGTTTCGTCAGCACGACGGCGTGATGATGGTGTTGATGATGCTACCGACGCAGGGCTTCGCCTAAGCACTGCTATGATATTACCGAGGTGGAATATGGTGGAGGGGGGCACCGCACACGGCTAAGAGATCAATGATCAATTGTTGTATCTAGAGGTGCCCCCCTGCCCCCGTATATAAAGGATCAAGGGGGAGGGGGCGGCCGGCCAGGAGGAGGCGCACCAGGGAGGAGTCCTACTCCCACCGGGAGTAGGACTCCCTCCTTTCCTAGTCCAAGTAGGAGAGGGGAAGGAAGGGGAGGAGAATAGGAAGGA
>NC_041387.1:610823847-610874923 GCF_002162155.2 Triticum dicoccoides | reverse complement strand
GGGGGGGGGGGCTAGTCCAATTCGGTTTGGGCTAGGGGGGCCGTGCTGAAGGAAATATGACCTAGAGGCAATAATAAAGTTATTATTTACTTCCTTATATCATGATAAATGTTTATTATTCATGCTAGAATTGTATTAACCGGAAACATAATACATGTGTGAATACATAGACTAACATAGTGTCACTAGTATGCCTCTACTTGACTAGCTCGTTTATCAAAGATGGTTATGTTTCCTAGCCATGGACAAAAGAGTTGTCATTTGATTAACGGGATCACATCATTAGGAGAATGATGTGATTGACTTGACCCATTCCGTTAGCCTTAGCACTTGATCGTTTAGTATACTGCTATTGCTTTCTTCTTGACTTATACATGTTCCTATGACTATGAGATTATGCAACTCCCGTTTACCGGAGGAACACTTTGTGTGCTACCAAACGTCACAACATAACTGGGTGATTATAAAGGAGCTCTACAGGTGTCTCCAAAGGTACATGTTGGGTTGACGTATTTCGAGATTAGGATTTGTCACTCCGATTGTCGGAGAGGTATCTCTGGGCCCTCTCGGTAATGCACATCACTATAAGCCTTGCAAGCAATGTAGCTATGAGTTAGTTACGGAATGATGCATTACGTAACGAGTAAAGAGACTTGCCGGTAACGAGATTGAACTAGGTATTGGATACCGACGATCGACTCTCGGGCAAGTAACATACCGATGACAAAGGGAACAACGTATGTTGTTATGCGGTTTGACCGATAAAGATCTTCGTAGAATATGTGGGAGCCAATATGAGCATCCAGGTTCCGCTATTGGTTATTGACCGAGAATAGTTCTAGGTCATGTCTACATAGTTCTCGAACCCGTAGGGTCCGCACGCTTAACGTTTCGATGACAGTTTTATTATGAGTTTATATGTTTTGATGTACCGAAGGTTGTTCGGAGTCCCGGATGTGATCACGGACATGACGAGGAGTCTCGAATTGGTCGAGACATAAAGATTGATATATTGGATGACTATATTCGGACACCGGAATTGTTCCGGGTGATTTCGGAGAAAACCGGAGTGTCGGAGGGGTTACCGGAACCCCCCGGGGAAGTATTGGGCCTTAGTGGGCCTGAGGGGAGAGAGAGGGCAGCAGCCCAGGAGGTGGCACGCCCCCCCATGGGGAGTCCGAATTGGACTAGGGAGGGGGGGGGGTGCGGCCCCTCTTTCCCTCTCCCTCTCCCTCTCTTTCCTTCCCCCTTCCTCCTTCCTAGTGGGACTAGGAAAGGGGAATCCTACTCCCACTAGGAGGAGGATTCCCCCCTCCTTGGCGCGCCCCCTAGGGCCGGCCGGCCTCCCCCCTTGCTCCTTTATATACGGGGGCAGGGGGACACCCCAAGACACACAAGTTGATCTTCGTGATCGTTCCTTAGCCGTGTGCGGTGCCCCCCTCCACCATATTCCACCTCGGTCATATCGTTGCGGTGCTTAGGCGAAGCCCTGCGTTGGTAGAACATCATCATCATCACCACGCCGTCGTGCTGACGGAACTCATCCCCGACACCCTGCTGGATCGGAGTCCGGGGATCGTCATCGAGTTGAATGTGTGCTGAACTCGGAGGTGCCGTACGTTCGGTGCTTGGCTCAGTCGGATCGTGAAGACGTACGACTGCATCGACCGCATTGTCATAACGCTTCCACTTACGGTCTACGAGGATACATGGACAACACTCTCCCCTCTCGTTGCTATGCATCACCATGGTCTTGCGTGTGCGTAGGAAAATTTTGAAATTACTACGTTCCCCAACAGTGGCATCCGAGCCAGGTTTTATGCGTTGATGTTATATGCACGAGTAGAACACAAGTGAGTTGTGGGCGATACAAGTCATACTGCTTACCAGCATGTCATACTTTGGTTCAACGGTATTGTTGGATGAAGTGGCCCGGACCGACATTACGCGTACGCTTATGCGAGACTGGTTTTACCGCCGTACTTTGCACACAGGTGACTAGCGGGTGTCTGTTTCTCCAACTTTAGTTGAACCGAGTGTGGCTACGCCCGGTCCTTGCGAAGGTTAAAACATCACTAACTTGATGAACTATCGTTGTGGTCTTGATGCGTAGGTAAGAACGGTTCTTGCTCAGCCCATAGCAGCCACGTAAAATTTCTAACAACAAAGTAGAGGACGTCTAACTTGTTTTTGCAGGGCATGTTGTGATGTGATATGGTAAAGATGTGATGCTATATTTTATTGTATGAGATGATCATGTTTTGTAACCGAAGTCATCAGTAACTGGCAGGAGCCATATGGTTGTCGCTTTATTGTATGAAATGCAAACGCCCCGTAATTGCTTTACTTTATCACTAAGCGGTAGCGATAGTCGTAGAAGCAATAGATGGCGTAACGACAACGATGCTAAAATGGAGATCAAGGTGTCGCGCCGATGACGATGGTGATCACGACGGTGCTTCGGAGATGGAAATCACAAGCACAAGATGATGATGGCCATATCATATCACTTATATTGATTGCATGTGATGTTTATCCTTTATACATCTTATCTTGCTTTGATTGACGGTAGCATTTTAAGATGATCTCTCACTAAAAATTATCAAGAAGTGTTCTCCCTGAGTATGCACCGTTGCGAAAGTTCTTCGTGCTGAGACACCACGTGATGATCGGGTGTGATAGGCTCTACGTTCAAATACAACGGGTGCAAAATAGTTGCACACACGGAATACTCAGGTTAAACTTGACGAGCCTAGCATATAGCAGATATGTCCTAGGAACACGGAGACCGAAAGTTCGAACGTGAATCATATAGTAGATATGATCAACATAGTGATGTTCACCATTGAAACTACTCCATCTCACGTGATGATCGGACATGGTTTAGTTGATTTGGATCACGTGATCACTTAGATGACTAGAGAGATGTCTGTCTAAGTGGGATTTCTTAAGTAATATGATTAATTGAACTTTAATTTATCATGAACTTAGTCCTGGTAGTATTTTGCAAATTATGTTGTAGATTAATAGCTTGCGTTGTTGCTTTCATATGTTTATTTTGATATGTTCCTAGAGAAAATTGTGTTGAAAGATGTTAGTAGCAATGATGCGGATTAGATCCGTGATCTGAGGTTTATCCTCATTGCTGCACAGAAGAATTATGTCCTTAATGCACCGCTAGGTGACAGACCTATTGCAGGAGCAGATGTAGACGTTATGAACGTTTGACTAGCTCAATATGATGACTACTTGATAGTTTAGTGCACCATGCTTAACGGCTTAGAATCGGGACTTCAAAGACGTTTTGAACGTCATGGACCATATGAGATGTTGCAGAAGTTGAAGTTAATATTTCAAGCAAATACCCGAGTTGAGAGATATGAAGTCTCCAACAAGTTCTATGGCTAAAAGATGGAGGAGAATCGCTCAACTAGTGAGCATGCGCTCAGATTGTCTGGGTACTACAATCGCTTGAATCAAGTGGGAGTTAATCTTCCAGATAAGATAGTGATTGACAGAGTTCTCCAGTCACCATCACCAAGTTAGTAGAACTTTGTGATGAACTATAGTATGCAAGGGATGACGAAAGCAATTCCCGAGCTCTTCGTGATGTTGAAATCGACGAAGGTAGAAATCAAGAAAGAGCATCAAGTGTTGATGGTTGACAAGATCACTAGTTTCAAGAAAAGGGCAAAGGGAAAGAAAGGGGAACTTAAAGTAGAATGGCAAGCAAGTTGTCACTCCCACGAAGAAGCCCAAAGCTGGAACAAAGCCTGAAATTGAGTGATTATACTGCAAAGGAAATGGTCACTAGAAGCGGAAATGCCCTGAATATTTGGTGGATAAGAAGGATGGAAAAGTGAACAAGGGTATATTTGATATACAAGTTATTGATGTGTACCTTACTAGTGCTTATAGTAGCCCCTGAGTATTTGATACTTGTTCGGTTGCTAAAACTCAGTGACTCGAAACAGGAGTTACAGAATAAACGAAACTAGTTGATGGTGAAGTGACGATGTGTGTTGGAAGTGGTTCCAAGATTGATATGATCATCATCGCACACTCCCTATACTTTCGGGGTTAGTGTTGAACCTAAATAAATGTTATTTGGCGTTTGCGTTGAGCATGAATATGATTTGATCATGTTTATTGTAATACGGTTATTCATTTAATCATAGAATAATTGTTGTTCTGTTTAAATGAATAAAACCTTTGATGGTCATACACCCAATGAAAATAGTTTGTTGGATCTCGATTGTAGTGATACACATATTCATAATATTGATGCCAAGAGATGCAAAGTTGATAATGATAGTGCAACCTATTTGTGGCACTGCCATTTGGGTCATATCAGTGTAAAGCGCATGAAAAAACTCCATAAAGATGGATTTTCGGAATCACTTGGTTATGAATCATTTGATGCTTGCGAACCGTGCCTTTTGGGCAAGATGACTAAAACTCCGTTCTCCGGAACAATGGAACGAGCTAGTGACTTATTGGAAATAATACATACCGATGTATGTGATCCGATGAGTGTTAAGGCTCGCGGCATGTATCGTTATTTTCTGACCTTCACAGATGATTTGAGCAGATATGGCTATATCTACTTGATGAAACATAAGTCTGAAACATTTGAAAAGTTCAAAGAATTTCAGAGTGAAGTGGAAAATCATCGTAACAAGAAAAATAAAGTTTCTACGATCTGATCGTGGAGACGAATATTTGAGTTACAAGTTTGGTCTTCATTTGAAACAATGTGAAATAGTTTCGCAACTCACGCCACCTTTTTTTAGCATCAGTATAGACACAAGCGCTCATATACACACGCATACACTCACCCCTATGAATGCACGCACGCACACCCTACCCCTATGAGCACCTCCGAGAGACTGAGCCGACATATCATCTTGAAATTTATGAAGTCACCATAGGCGCCTCGTCGTCGACGGGAACGTCTCCTCCCACTGAAAGCGCACCGCCGGAAATCCTGAAATAAATCCAGGAATAATGCGAGCACCAGGATTTGAACCCTGGTGGGTAGGGGATACCACTGTCCACCTAACCAACGCAACTCACGCCACCTGGAACACCACAATGTCATGGTGTGTCCGAACATCGTAATCATACTTTACTAGATATGGTGCGATCTATGATGTCTCTTATCGGTTTACCACTATCGTTTTAGGGTTATGCATTAGAGACAGCTGCATTCACGTTTAATAGGGCACCATCTAAATCCGTTGAGATGACACCGTATGAACTATGGTTTAGCAGTAAACCTAAGCTGTCGTTTCTTAAAGTTTGGAGTTGCGATGCTTATCTGAAAAAGGTTTTGAACCTGATAAGCTCGAACCCAAATCGGAGAAGTGCGTCTTCATAGAATACCCAAAGGAAACTATTGGGTACACCTTCTATCACAAATCCGAAGGAAAAACATCCGTTGCTAAGAATGGATCCTTTCTAGAGAAGGAGTTTCTCCCGAAAGAAGTGAGTGGGAGGAAAGTAGAGCTTGATAAGGTAATTGTACCTTCTCCCGAATTGGAAAGTAGTTCATCATGGAAATCAGTTCCTGTGATTCCTACACCAATTAGTGAGACAGCTAATGATGATGATCATGAAGCTTCAGATCAAGTTACTACCGAACCTCGTAGGTCTTTCAGAATAAGATCCACACCAAAGTGGTACGGTAATCCTGTTCTAGAAGTCATGTTACTAGACCATGATGAACCTACGAACTATGAGGAAGCGATGATGAGCCCAGATTCCGCGAAATGGCTTGAGGCCATAAAATCTAAGATAGGATCCATATATAAGAACAAAGTGTGGACTTTGGTTGACCTGCTCGATGATTTGCAAGTCAAGTTAAATAAATGGATCTTCAAGAGGAAGATGGACACTGATAGTAGTGTTACTATCTACAAAGCTCGACTTGTTGCAAAAGGTTTTCGACAAGTTCAAGGTGTTGAATACGATGAGATTTTCTCACTCATATCGATGCTTAAGTCTATCAGAATCATGTTAGCAATTGCCACATTTTATGAAATCTGGCAAAAGGATGTCAAAACTGCATTCCTTAATGAATTTATTAAAGAAGAGTTGTATATGATGCAACCAGAAGGTTTTGTCAATCCTAAAAGTGCTAACAAAATGTGCAAGCTCCAGCGATCCATCAATGGACTGGTGCAAGCATCTCGGAGTTGGAATATACGCTTTGATGATTCGATCAAAGCATATGGTTTTATACAGACTTTTGGAAAGGCCTGTATTTGCAAGAAAGTGAGTGGGAGCTCTGTAGCATTTCTAATATTATATGTGGATGACATATTGTTGATTGGAAATGATATAGAAATTCTGGATAGCATAAAATGATACTTGAATAAGAGTTTTTCAAAGCAAGACCTCGGTGAAGCTGCTTACACATTGAGCATCAAGATCTATATAGATAGATCAAGACGCTTGATAAGATTTTTCAATGAGTACATACCTTGATAAATTTTTGAAATAGTTCAAAATGGAACAGTCAAAGAAGGAGTTCTTGCCTATGATGCAAAGATGTGAAGTTGAGTAAGACTCAAGACCCGACCATAGCATAAAATAGAAAGAGAATGAAAAGTCATTCCCTATGCCTCAGTCATAGGTTCTATAAAGTATGCTATGCTGTGAACCAGACTTATTGTATACCTAGCTCTGAGTTTGGCAAAGGAATACAATTTTGATCTAATAGTAGATCACTGGACAGTGGTCAAGAATATCCTTCGTGAGGACTAAGGAGATGTTTCTCGATTATGGAGGTGATAAAAGAGCCCGTCGTAAAAAGTTACAACGATGCAAGCTTTTACACCAATCCAGATGACTCCAAGTCTCAATCTGGATACATATTGAAAGTGGGAGCAATTAGCTAGAGTAGCTCCGTGCAGAGCATTGTGGACATAGAATATTTGCAAAATACATACGGCTCTGAATATGACAGACCCGTTGACTAAACTTCTCTCACGAGCAAAACATGATCATACCTTAGTACTCTTTGGGTGTTAATCACATAGCAATGTGAACTAGATTGTTGACTCTAGTAAACCCTTTGGGTGTTGGTCACATGATGATGTGAACTATGGGTGTTAATCATATACAGATATGAATATTGGTGTTAAATCACATGATGATGTGAACTAGATTATTGACTCTAGTGCAAGCGGGAGACTGAAGGAAATATGCCCTATAGGCAATAATAAAGTTATTATTTATTTCCTTATATCATGATAAATGTTTATTATTCATGCTAGAATTGTATTAACCGGAAACATAATTGTGACGCCCGGGTAATTAAGCTACAGTGATCCTCTGCTATGATGCCACGTCAGCTCGATTATAGTTGCTAATCTCGAGTTAGTTCAAAAACCGATTCAAAATTCAAATTCAAAATCAAGTCAAACAATTAAAGTTTTCAAAAGTCAAAACTAAAATGTTCTCAATGCGACAAATAAATCATGGATAATACTGGTGGAGAAACCACACTTTTATAAAATGTTTAAATACTCTAAAAATGAATAAAACAGTAGCAAATAATATTATCTAAATGCTTTTAAAATAATAAACAATTTCAAAACTAATTTGTTATAAATATTAAACTATTGTGGCAGTGGCATAATTGGTAGCAACTATTTAGGTGCCACTTTGGTATTTTACTAAAACTAAAATAAAAGGAAACTAAAAGAAAACGAAAATAGAAAAATAAATAAAAGATAAAAGAGAAAGCACTCAACCCCCCCGGGGCTCCGGCCCAGCAGGCCACCGGCCCAACTGGGCCACGACCCACCAGGCCGGCCCAACCGGCCACCCCTCACTCCCCATATCCTCCACTCCCGAAACCCTAGCCCCACCGACACCCACTTCCCCTCCCCGTCGCCCCACTCGCCCCCCCACTCCCTCTCGTCGTTCCGGATCGGGATCCTGATCCCCTCGCCCCCGCGCCACCACGCCACCTCACCGGCGCCGCACCTCCCGGCCTCCTCCCTTTCCTTTGTGCACCGCGTCGCCCCCCCGAGCTCCGTGCGCGCCCCATCCGTGACCGCCCCGACCTCGTCACCGGAGGCCACCACCGCTTGGAACCGCTCGACGCCGCCGGACCTCCCTCAACGGACTGCCTCCGCCTCGCCATATCTTCCTCGTCGGATGTCAGGACCCCGACTCAATGCCACATCGATCTAGCATGTAACACCTCATATCACTTTGCGGCCTCACGCACGGTATTCCCACGGGTGTCGCCTTACCTTGGCCCGGAACCGTTTGCGCCTTTTGGCACACGTATATGACGGTGTCGCTAGCATCCATATGATAAGGAGCCCGGGCTGACATGGCTAGTCGTAAACCCAAAGTGGCACAGACTTACAGGGACAGGCATTCATGACCCAGCATCGAACGTGTCGGTCATCAGCGAGTGAATCCAGGCTGTAGCACTGGGCTAGCAGGACTCCGGTGAACCGGGCTGTAGCGGGCTAACAGGACTCCGGTATTCATCGCGTGACATTTCCCCGAAGGGACAGACACAGGAACGAAGAAGGACACATGCCGGCCAGCCTAAGTGTTCCGGAGCAGTAGCAAGCTACCATGGCTCGGTGGAAACACTAGGAGACATTTCCCCATAAGAGAGGCTACTAAAGATAAACAACTAGATGGTCAGATCCCACACATACCAAGCATTTCAATAACATACACACAATATGCTCGATATGTGCAAATACAACATGGTATCACAACATGACTCTACGACTCAAGTATTTTATTCATTAGGCTCCGAGGAGCGAGATATTACAAACATGGGTCTCATGACCCAACAATCAGAGCATACAAGTCAAAGCACAAGCGGAAGCTATCATGTCTGAGTACAGACATCTATAAATGAGAAAGGCTGAGAAGCCTGACTATCTATCAGATCCTGCCGAGGGCACAAGATCGTAGCTGAGGTATCAAGCTAAACGTCGAAGTCCACGCGAAACTACTAGTGAGACCGAAGTCTCTCTGCAAAAACATAAAATAGGCAAACGTGAGTACAAATGTACCCAGCAAGACTTACATCAGAACTAACTACATATGCATCATTATCAACAAAGGGGTGGTGGGGTTTAACTGCAGCAAGCCAGCTTTGACTCGGTGGCTATCCTAAACTACGACTGCAAGCGACTCTTTTGAGGTGGCGCACACGAGTCCACATATTCACCATATCAATACACCACTATGGATCCGCTCCCGTCTCCCTACGAGAACGCCATCCATAGCACTCACGCTTATCTTGCGTATTTTAGAGTGTCCACTTTCACTTGTCTATGAACTGATATAAGCAATCCAGAAGTCCTTTTTCTGCGGACACGGCTATTCGAATAGATGATGTTAACCCTGCAGGGGTGTACTTCTTCACACACGCTCTCACCACTTACCGCCGTTTACACGACATGTACTCGGCAACCTTCAAGCGGAAGCCCAACGTGGGTGTCGGCCACGGCCTACCTAAACACTCAAGTCTCTAGTCCAGGTTTATCGCCTATTCGGGTTCCATCCATGAGGAGATCCGGCCGGAGTTTCGCTCACAGCCCCAAACGATGTGAACAGGGTTCCCGAGACACCAAACGGGCGCCCGGTACACCGTGCCACGTGCCTACCGCATCACAGCCCACCCCTACGGTCAGCGCTGCGCACGGCCTCCAGCATACTACAAACACCAGAAACTACTTGCAACTCCTGGACAGAGGACAAGGGTGATCAAGAAGCCGAGAGGGTCCATTGGTTTCGGGCCCAATGCGTGGTAGTAGCTGAATCATGGACCACAAACACAGAACTCAGTTCCTGAGGACGGCTGCAATGAGACAACCCACCATGTACTCCTACATGGCCTCTCACCGCTACCTTTACCAAATCGTGTTCACACACTTAGCTCACACACAGTAGGACATGTTCACACGCCTCTGATTCATCCCCGATGAATCAGACCTGACTCAACTCTAAGTAGTAGCAGGCATGACAAACAAGCAAGAATGAGTAGGCACAACAGGGCTCAAACAACTCCTACTCATGCTAGTGGGTTTCATCTATTTACTGTGGAATGACAGGTCATGCAAAGGATAAAGGGGTTCAGCTACCGCAGCAAGTAACAGATGAATCGATGTTGTCCTAATGCAGTAAAAGAGAGCAGGAGCGAGAGAGTAGGATTGTATCGGAATGAACAAGGGGTTTTTGCTTGCCTGGCACTTCTGAAGATAACATTGAGTCTTCATCAGTGTCAACGATCACATCATCGGTATCACGTCTATCGAGAGGGGACAAATACCGGCAACACAGAAAGGAACACAATCAATGCAATGCACAATATGATGCATGATCATGACATGGCAAAATGAATGTGTTTTGGGCTAATGCAACTAGCAACAGATTAAATGAAGTTGGTTTGAATATAAAATTCAAATTCAAACTCCATATGTGATTATTCAAATGCCATTTATATGATTTGTGCTAAACAGCATCTATAAGTTGTTCTAACATGCATGAAAATGGTACAGATGGATTCCTTGAATTTTTCTGATAATTTTTCATATATAAATTATTTAATTTGGAGTTACGGTTAATTTTCTATGATTTATTAAAGTTTAGGGCATTTTCTGAATTTTCCTGAATATTAATAAATCCAGTAATTGAATTAATGCGCCAGCCTGACGTCATCATGACGTCAGCAGGTCAACTGGGCGCCTCCAGGTCAAACCTGACGTGTGGGGGCCACACATCAGTGACACAGGGCTGTTAGCTCACTGACAGGTGGGGTCAGGTCAACATCCACGTCATCATGGTCAACTCTGACGTGTGGGTCCACAGTGATTAGATAATATTAAACAGAAATTAAACTAGTGTTAGTTAGGGGCGTGGCCCCAGTAGTCAGTGAGAGGGGGGGGGGGGTTAGTTAGTGGCATCATTAGCCACTAATTACGGTGCCATGTCGGCACGGCCGGAGTTAACCCGCCGGCGACCTAAACAACGACGGAGGCTCGCCGGACTTGAGCTACAGGCGGCGACTGGACTCGCGGAGACCACTGGGGCGTAGCTCGTGCTCTCCCGTATCCAAAGGAGCAGGAGGGTGGTGGCGGGGGCGCCGGAGCTCGCCGGAAGTGCGCTCGCGGCGGCACCGGAGTTCGGGTGAGTGCGGGGTTGACGCTATGGTGCATGGGAGGAGGGGCTGGTGGGCGCTACGGGCTCCTGGGAGTTCTCTGAGCACAGCGGTGTGCTCGGATTCGAGCTGTGGTGGCTCTAGCCACGCCGGCGATGAGGCACGGCGGCGGCGAGCTTCGGGCACGGCAGCGCTAGCGCCAGGGAACGTGCGGAGCGACGGGAAAAAGGGGCGAACGGCAGAGGAGCTCACAGCGGTTCCGCAGGGTTGGTCAGTGGGCTCGGGGAGAGGCCGGAGCAGTCGGGGCGGCGATGGAGATCTCCGGTGTCGGGAGGTTGAAGATGACGGCGTGGAGATGCTCGGGGGCGTCCGGCGTTGCACAGCTCGACGAGGAGGAATAGGGGTACTAGTCGGAGCTCTTGGGAACCTCAGGGTGTCGCCGGGATGGCGGTGTCCGCGGTGGTGGCGAGCGGCGGCGGCGGAGGCCTTCGGGTGTGCGAGAGGGAGAGGCGAAGGAGAGACGAAGGGGACGAGTGAGGGGGTCCAGGGGTTCGAGGCGGCGCCGAAGAGAAGGCCCGAGGCGTCGCGGTGGCGAGGGACGCAGGCAGGCAGGGAGGTGGCGTGTCGCCACGGCGCGCGCGTGCGCTGTCTCCCTCCTCTGCCTACTGGCAGAGGTAGAGGACGACTGGCACCAGGCCAGTGGGCTGGGCTGTCCACTGGGCCAGCCAGGTAAGGGGCCAGGTAAGACTCTCTCTCCTTTTTCTAATTATTTCAGTTTTCTATTTTGCAGGTTTGTTTTGAATTTGGTTTTGAAACCAATTCAATTTATTTTGCTTCTGACAATATTTTTAGGAGCTAAAAGAATTAAAACAATGCTCCACAAAATATTTCAGAATTATTGGACCTATATTTATTTAATAGTAGATATAAATCCAATTCAAATAATTATTGATTTAATTCAAATGCCCAAATTAAATGTTTCTGAGACACCAAAAATATTGGTTTGGATTTTACCTCTTGCCAATATTTCCAGAGGATAACAGGAACATTTTCTTGGACACGTTTGAGAAGATTTAATTGTTGGTTATTTTTAGAGGTTTCTGAGGCTTTGAAAATTCCTCAATTCAAATTTCATTTGAATTTAAACATGATGCAGCAAGAGGTCTAGCCTAGTGCATTACCAGAAGCTAGGGATGTGACAACTCACCCCCACTAAACAAGAATCTCGTCTCGAGATTCAAGCGTAGGGTAAGGTGAAGGGGAAACGCAACTAGTATAATCTTCACGATCCAGGGTGCACTTCAGTTGAACGTTGATTCATTCACCATCATTGTCTTGATGTCTTGCTCTGAGAAATCCTGCCAACATGACATGGAGGGAAGAAGGAGACTCTAGAAGGGTCGATCTTCTTGAAGATCGAACAACTCACGGAATGAGACATAGGACCATCTCTCGGGTTGAGACACGAGATACACATCAAGAGGGGTGGAAAGAAACGGATGACGAAGGTTCACTAGGTAGACAATAATTCCACACTTAAGAAGGTGGTAAACGATTGCCAACGTAGCAAGGAGTTGAGTTGCCATGATACCATAACGATGCACCTTAGGGAGGGTGACTCGTAGAGATATCCCCTTAAGTGGCAAAAAGAATTACCTTTGATTCAAAGATCATTGAAACTCTTTATACCAGCCTAAGGCAATCACAAGCGATCATTTGGAGGGGGTCGGTAGAATGGCATACTCGGACTTGGATGATGTGGATTACCTTGTTGAAGACAACGTAATGGATGAATTTGCTTATCACCGGAAATGGAAGAGACCCATGGTAGAATGGCACATTGGCGGTGCAAGCTGGGAACAAAATGCAAATGCTGGGAATGATTCTGGTAACTGGGGAAGAACCCAACAATAGGGAGTGAATTCACTGTTTGAGAAGGTCACAGCATTGCCGAGGGAACTGAGAGCATCCCAATTAGAGCCGATGATAACACGTAGCGCTTGTGCGTGCTCTCAAGAACTTGAGCATTTCCACAATCATCATGGTTTTATCAACAACCGCGTCAAGGGTGCTGACAACACAACATACTACCATGATGAATAGCGATGGACGATGCAGATGCGAAGGAGGATAACACTTTCTCAGATTTCACCTTAGCGAGGCCAAGCAAATAAAATCTGGATGATCGACCGAGAGACATTTAGCACTCCGCTTCTAATGTTCTCCTTGATGTGCTAGTATAACCCATTCATAGATATGGTTTGATATCTAAAACATCAAGTAAAAGGTCGGACTTCGGGAACACAAAAATCCATAGGGGCAACTAGGGAGTAAATCCTACGAAATCCTTAGGGGAGGTGGCCAACTTCTTCAATCAAGATATTATAATAACAGGTCTTCCAGCTGGGTGTGTTGACCACGACATCCACATTACCGGTTTCTGAGGGACCGATATTATAGTTCTTGGGAAATGTTCCAACCATCATATCTGCCTGAGATTCAGATCTGGTTGGTGTTAGGATATTCCAGACTCATCGAGTCTAGGAAGAAAAATGAAAGTTTGCAACACAAATCGACGAGATGACGTTGCGGGATTCTCGGGAGATGAACTACGATAGCAAGCTCCAAAACATGAGCTGGTTCTGCTACAAACATGTGAACACGTTGTCCTAGACAAAACATTATCACATGGTAGTCTTACAACAAAACACTACCGAGTTCAGGTGGGGAACCATAATCGAGGACATTGAAGTCCTTGCATAAGGCATGCTCTTAAGAAGGAACTTCTTCTCCTTGAACAAATCGATCAGTGGCTTGGTGTGCTCGGAACACATATGGAATGAAGGTTGCAAGTCTCCAGACCACAGAATACTTTGCACATGTGCATGACTGACTTGCGATGATTTCAGAGGAAGCAACATTGACTTTCTCGAGTCCACGGCGGCAACTTGCATCAAATGCACATGAACTAGAGGAAGTCACTTCTTACATCCAAACATATGCTTCATGAGCTAGCATGAACAAATGCTTTCAAAAGTTTCCAACACTAGCTTAATGTTCAGCAAAATTATGAAGAAGACAAGGATGTTGTCAATGGGCACAACAACAATTCATCTGGGTTTCCTTTTAAAAGGAATTCCATAGTTAAGTTAACAAGTGATAGCATTGGTCAGACCCAAAAGATATAGTGGTGTATGCTCGAGGGATCAACCACGAGTAAGACAACATTACGAATATCGTTGGTTCTGGTCTGATTGGATGATAGCCCATACTCAAATTATAGATGGGGTTAGACAATAGGTCCAACAACTGATCACAAGGACCAATTAATGAAGATATCATCTTTCTTCAACACACACACATACACAGAAAGATATCCCTTAATCATGAACTAAGTCAGACAAGCTTTTATCTTCCAACTCTCCAAGTTGTTGTCTAGCTTAACCAACTAGCTCAGGGATATCTAACACCGATTCTTGGAGAGAAGGTGGTTCACAAGAAACCAACTCGATCATGAGCTCAACATAACGGTCAGGTGACGACCTGGTAATACTTCTGAGAAGATCTTCGGGAAATCACGAACCACCGATATGTTACTAAGTTCGAGAACAATCTTGCTTTTTGAGGCAAGACGATATGATCAATAGAGCGAAGATTTGAAATAACCCTAACTCATCGATCGAGGAGTGCACCGAGAACAAGGACTAGGTAGCACGATCAATCTTAGAATGATGATTCACTAACCAACATGCTAAGAATGAAATTATTGTCCTTTAACTACCAAACAACGGAGTTGCTAGCAGTATTGATTTCACACACCACGATTCACTTGTCGGTATTCCGGTTGCATCAACACGATGGCCGAGGAATGATTAATGATGGTGAGAAGTATTACTACGTCAAAATTCATGAAAGTTGGTGCAGTTCTCATGACAATTCTGACATGAAGGGGGTAATACTCCAAGGTAGAACAAAACCAAAAGCTGGATTGGCATTTGATCTGCGGAATACAACTACTTTGACCCAATCCTAGATATGGATGAGGTACTGGAGTTTGTTTCTCCTATTCATTCTAAAATAGAATGGCTTGGCGGACCACAAGGGTAATAGGCATCGACGAACGAATGCACGCATACTCTTGACTATCAATTGATAGGCGAGGGTCGGAAACAACTAAGATGGGACAACTCAAAAGAACATATGATTTTCTGAGTTGTGGATGCATGGATTAGCATGTCGAACGAATTCAACATATTTCTTCCGGGCAATCCATGCGGAAGGGTAGAACTGGCAGAGTCACAATATATAATGGAGAACTCATCAAAAGCACTCTGGTTGTGATCGTTCAGTTCAACGAGGAACTTCTGCCATAAGTAGTTCATGGTATTTGGAAGAAGAAGATACCACGGACTTCAAGGACTATCGCAAAGGTTACTAATAACCTAAGGAACTAGCAACACTATCAACATGAGGCAAGTAGGGTGAATCTCGGGTTCAAAACCCAGGGAAAGAATACCTACTACTAAATGGCATCACGGGATGCTTTCGATAATGACGGCCAGAGTCATCACACTGGAACATAAATCATGGCTAGACTACTAGATGATCCCCTGAGACACCTAGGGTCATAATAGTAACTCCAACATAATGTCAAGGCAATAGAATACCTCAACTCAACAATTAGTGTGATTGAGCTGGCATAAAGGAACATCGAAACCAGAGGGAAAGGATTTTGCAAATGCATCAGACTATTTAGAAACCTGGAATGACTCGGACAGCATAACGGCTGTAAATGCTCAGAAAGATTTGAGACATTCACAAAAATGGTGGTATAACCACTCAGAAGCACAATATCAAGGTTCCGAGATCAACAATTAACATACGGAAGTAGTAGGAACTGAACTGAGACTTAAATCCAACAATCTTATAAGTCTACTGATTAGTAACACGTGATCCTAATAGAAAGAAGAGATAGCCTAGTTCTTAATCCCCGTAGGAAAGATAAGATGACTCAGATCAGAAGGCATAAGGTATAAGGAGTAAAAAGAGCCTTACGTTCCATCCCACAATCAATTCCCTTATATAACTAAAGAATTTCTAGACTCAACTTCGACCAGTTTGGCTTGGTAATCCTACAGGCAGTCAAGCTCTGATACCAACGCTGTCAGGACCCCGACTCAATGCCACATCGATCTAGCATGTAACACCTCATATCACTTTGCGGCCTCACGCACGGTATTCCCACGGGTGTCGCCTTACCTTGGCCCGGAACCGTTTGCGCCTTTTGGCACACGTATATGACGGTGTCGCTAGCATCCATATGATAAGGAGCCCGGGCTGACATGGCTAGTCGTAAACCCAAAGTGGCACAGACTTACAGGGACAGGCATTCATGACCCAGCATCGAACGTGTCGGTCATCAGCGAGTGAATCCAGGCTGTAGCACTGGGCTAGCAGGACTCCGGTGAACCGGGCTGTAGCGGGCTAACAGGACTCCGGTATTCATCGCGTGACATTTCCCCGAAGGGACAGACACAGGAACGAAGAAGGACACATGCCGGCCAGCCTAAGTGTTCCGGAGCAGTAGCAAGCTACCATGGCTCGGTGGAAACACTAGGAGACATTTCCCCATAAGAGAGGCTACTAAAGATAAACAACTAGATGGTCAGATCCCACACATACCAAGCATTTCAATAACATACACACAATATGCTCGATATGTGCAAATACAACATGGTATCACAACATGACTCTACGACTCAAGTATTTTATTCATTAGGCTCCGAGGAGCGAGATATTACAAACATGGGTCTCATGACCCAACAATCAGAGCATACAAGTCAAAGCACAAGCGGAAGCTATCATGTCTGAGTACAGACATCTATAAATGAGAAAGGCTGAGAAGCCTGACTATCTATCAGATCCTGCCGAGGGCACAAGATCGTAGCTGAGGTATCAAGCTAAACGTCGAAGTCCACGCGAAACTACTAGTGAGACCGAAGTCTCTCTGCAAAAACATAAAATAGGCAAACGTGAGTACAAATGTACCCAGCAAGACTTACATCAGAACTAACTACATATGCATCATTATCAACAAAGGGGTGGTGGGGTTTAACTGCAGCAAGCCAGCTTTGACTCGGTGGCTATCCTAAACTACGACTGCAAGCGACTCTTTTGAGGTGGCGCACACGAGTCCACATATTCACCATATCAATACACCACTATGGATCCGCTCCCGTCTCCCTACGAGAACGCCATCCATAGCACTCACGCTTATCTTGCGTATTTTAGAGTGTCCACTTTCACTTGTCTATGAACTGATATAAGCAATCCAGAAGTCCTTTTTCTGCGGACACGGCTATTCGAATAGATGATGTTAACCCTGCAGGGGTGTACTTCTTCACACACGCTCTCACCACTTACCGCCGTTTACACGACATGTACTCGGCAACCTTCAAGCGGAAGCCCAACGTGGGTGTCGGCCACGGCCTACCTAAACACTCAAGTCTCTAGTCCAGGTTTATCGCCTATTCGGGTTCCATCCATGAGGAGATCCGGCCGGAGTTTCGCTCACAGCCCCAAACGATGTGAACAGGGTTCCCGAGACACCAAACGGGCGCCCGGTACACCGTGCCACGTGCCTACCGCATCACAGCCCACCCCTACGGTCAGCGCTGCGCATGGCCTCCAGCATACTACAAACACCAGAAACTACTTGCAACTCCTGGACAGAGGACAAGGGTGATCAAGAAGCCGAGAGGGTCCATTGGTTTCGGGCCCAATGCGTGGTAGTAGCTGAATCATGGACCACAAACACAGAACTCAGTTCCTGAGGACGGCTGCAATGAGACAACCCACCATGTACTCCTACATGGCCTCTCACCGCTACCTTTACCAAATCGTGTTCACACACTTAGCTCACACACAGTAGGACATGTTCACACGCCTCTGATTCATCCCCGATGAATCAGACCTGACTCAACTCTAAGTAGTAGCAGGCATGACAAACAAGCAAGAATGAGTAGGCACAACAGGGCTCAAACAACTCCTACTCATGCTAGTGGGTTTCATCTATTTACTGTGGAATGACAGGTCATGCAAAGGATAAAGGGGTTCAGCTACCGCAGCAAGTAACAGATGAATCGATGTTGTCCTAATGCAGTAAAAGAGAGCAGGAGCGAGAGAGTAGGATTGTATCGGAATGAACAAGGGGTTTTTGCTTGCCTGGCACTTCTGAAGATAACATTGAGTCTTCATCAGTGTCAACGATCACATCATCGGTATCACGTCTATCGAGAGGGGACAAATACCGGCAACACAGAAAGGAACACAATCAATGCAATGCACAATATGATGCATGATCATGACATGGCAAAATGAATGTGTTTTGGGCTAATGCAACTAGCAACAGATTAAATGAAGTTGGTTTGAATATAAAATTCAAATTCAAACTCCATATGTGATTATTCAAATGCCATTTATATGATTTGTGCTAAACAGCATCTATAAGTTGTTCTAACATGCATGAAAATGGTACAGATGGATTCCTTGAATTTTTCTGATAATTTTTCATATATAAATTATTTAATTTGGAGTTACGGTTAATTTTCTATGATTTATTGAAGTTTAGGGCATTTTCTGAATTTTCCTGAATATTAATAAATCCAGTAATTGAATTAATGCGCCAGCATGACGTCATCATGACGTCAGCAGGTCAACTGGGCGCCTCCAGGTCAAACCTGATGTGTGGGGGCCACACGTCAGTGACACAGGGCTGTTAGCTCACTGACAGGTGGGGTCAGGTCAACATCCACGTCATCATGGTCAACTCTGACGTGTGGGTCCACAGTGATTAGATAATATTAAACAGAAATTAAACTAGTGTTAGTTAGGGGCGTGGCCCCAGTAGTCAGTGAGAGGGGGGGGGTTAGTTAGTGGCATCATTAGCCACTAATTACGGTGCCACGTCGGCACGGCCGGAGTTAACCCGCCGGCGACCTAAACAACGACGGAGGCTCGCCGGACTTGAGCTACAGGCGGCGGCTGGACTCGCGGAGACCACCGGGGCGTAGCCCGTGCTCTCCCGTATCCAAAGGAGCAGGAGGGTGGTGGCGGGGGCGCCGGAGCTCGCCGGAAGTGCGCTCGCGGCGGCGCCGGAGTTCGGGTGAGTGCGGGGTTAACGCTATGGTGCATGGGAGGAGGGGCTGGTGGGCGCTACGGGCTCCTGGGAGTTCTCTGAGCACAGCGGTGTGCTCGGATTCGAGCTGTGGTGGCTCTAGCCACGCCGGCGATGAGGCACGGCGGCGGCGAGCTTCGGGCACGGCAGCGCTAGCGCCAGGGAATGTGCGGAGCGACGGGAAAAAGGGGCGAACGGCAGAGGAGCTCACAGCGGTTCCGCAGGGTTGGTCAGTGGGCTCGGGGAGAGGCCGGAGCAGTCGGGGCGGCGATGGAGATCTCCGGCGTCGGGAGGTTGAAGATGACGGCGTGGAGATGCTCGGGGGCGTCCGGCGTTGCACAGCTCGACGAGGAGGAATAGGGGTACTAGTCGGAGCTCTTGGGAACCTCAGGGTGTCGCCGGGATGGCGGTGTCCGCGGTGGTGGCGAGCGGCGGCGGCGGAGGCGTTCGGGTGTGCGAGAGGGAGAGGTGAAGGAGAGACGAAGGGGACGAGTGAGGGGGTCCAGGGGTTCGAGGCGGCGCCGAAGAGAAGGCCCGAGGCGTCGCGGTGGCGAGGGACGCAGGCAGGCAGGGAGGTGGCGTGTCGCCACGGCGCGCGCGTGCGCTGTCTCCCTCCTCTGCCTACTGGCAGAGGTAGAGGACGACTGGCACCAGGCCAGTGGGCTGGGCTGTCCACTGGGCCAGCCAGGTAAGGGGCCAGGTAAGACTCTCTCTCCTTTTTCTAATTATTTCAGTTTTCTATTTTGCAGGTTTGTTTTGAATTTGGTTTTGAAACCAATTCAATTTATTTTGCTTCTGACAATATTTTTAGGAGCTAAAAGAATTAAAACAATGCTCCACAAAATATTTCAGAATTATTGGACCTATATTTATTTAATAGTAGATATAAATCCAATTCAAATAATTATTGATTTAATTCAAATGCCCAAATTAAATGTTTCTGAGACACCAAAAATATTGGTTTGGATTTTACCTCTTGCCAATATTTCCAGAGGATAACAGGAACATTTTCTTGGACACATTTGAGAAGATTTAATTGTTGGTTATTTTTAGAGGTTTCTGAGGCTTTGAAAATTCCTCAATTCAAATTTCATTTGAATTTAAACATGATGCAGCAAGAGGTCTAGCCTAGTGCATTACCAGAAGCTAGGGATGTGACATCGGACCTCCCCGAACTCCGTCGAGCACACTGCCCCGTTCCCTACTCCCCCTTGTGAGCCCCGACCTCTCCTCTCTCCCCCTCGCTCGCTCACCGCGCCATGCCCGCACCGTCCGCGCTCCGGCACGCCGGCGCCTCGCCGGCGCCCGCACGCGCCCACGCGGCCACAGCCGCGGCCGCTCGCCCACGTCCCCCGCACGCCCGCGCGGCTCGCCGTCCGCGCCCGGTGTGTGACCGTGCCCCGGCCCCGCTTGGCCGCCCCCTGCGGCCGCTCTCCCTCCGTCGTGCAGCCCTGCTGCTGCCAACACATCGCCGTGCCGCCGCTGCGTCGCCACGGCCCTGAAGCCCATCCCCTGCTGCCGGCCCAAGCATGTGGCCTCGCTGCCACTACTCCCTCTCCCCTGTAGCTGCGGCCGCTCGTCGCGGTGGCCATCGGCGCCCCACTGCCGCCCAATTGGCCTCGCCCCGTCGTGCGCCCGGGTTCAGGCGCCCTTCGCCCGGTTCCGCCCGAACCCACGCGCCCGTTATGGACATGGGCCTATGACAAGTAGGCCCCGCGCCCAGAACGTTTGCTAAAAAAAACTAATTAAAAAAATAGTAATTAAAAAAATAAAAATAAACAAATAGTTAATAATAATTAAATAAATTAATTAATTAATGAATTAATTAAGTTAATTAATCACAACTAGATTAACCTAATTAACTGTTAGTTAATTAATCAAACAATGACAGTGGGGCCCACCCCAAATTAATTTTGATTAGATTAAATTAAATTTGGATAATTAACATGTGTCTCTAACCAGTGGGACCCACTGGTCAGGTTGACCAGTCAACTCTGTTGACTACTGACGTCAGCATGGCAGCATGCTGATGTCATTATTCCATTTTCGAATTAAATTAAATAATTAATTAAATTCCAGAAATTAATAAAATCTTTAGAAAATCATATCTTTTAAACCGTAACTCGGATTAAATTATTTTCAACATGAGAGTTGCTCAGAACGACGAGACGAATCCGGAAATGCAGCTCGTTCGTCCGCCACACATCCCTAACCTATCGAACTCGTAACTTTCCCCCTCCGGCTCCTCTGCCCGGAAGCACGAAACACCGGGGATACTTTCCCGGATGTTTCCCCCCTTCACCGGCATCACCTCATACCGCATTAGGGCACGCCTAGCATCACGTTTTTCTTTGTCATGCATCGTCATGCATCTGTTTGCATTGTATTCATTGTTTCTTCCCCCTCTTCTTCCGCTAGACACCGAGACCGACGCCACTGCTACCCAGTACGACTGCGGAGTTGACGACCCCTCTCTCTTGCCAGAGCAACCAGGCAAGCCCCCCCCCTTGATCACTAGATATCCCCTATTCTCCTCTATACTGCTTGCATTAGAGTAGTGTAGCATGTTAGTGCTTTCCGTTAATCCTATTCTGATGCATAGCCTGACATTGTTGCTACATCTGTTGATACCTTACCTGCAATCCTAAATACTTAGTATAGGATGCTAGTTTATCATCATTGGCCCTACATTCTTGTCAGTCTGCCTTGCTATACTATTGGGCCGTGATCACTCGGGAGGTGATCACGGGTATATACTATACATACATACTATACAGATGGTGACTAAAGTCGGGTCAGCTCGATGAGTACCCGCAAGTGATTCTGATGAGGGGGCTGAAAGGACAGGTGGCTCCATCCCGGTAGAGGTGGGCCTAGGTTCCCGACGCCCAACTGTTACTTGGTGGCGGAGCGACAGGGCAGGTTGAGACCACCTAGGAGACAGGTGGGCCTGGCCCTGTTCGGCGTTCGCGGATACTTAACACGCTTAACGAGATCTTGGTATTTGATCTGAGTTTGGCTACTGGCCTATACGCACTAACCAACTATGTGGGAATAGTTATGGGCACTCGGCGTCGTGGTATCAGCCGAAGCCTTCATGACGTCAGCGACTGAGCGGCGCGCGCCGGGTTGGACTGCGTTAACGCAACTTCCTTTGTAATGGAGGTTGCTAGGTCTGCTCACCGGCTGCGTACGCAACGTGCAGGTGTGCAATGGGCGATGGGCCCAGACCCCTGCGCGCATAGGATTTAGACCGGCGTGCTGACCTCTCTGTTGTGCCTAGGTGGGGCTGCGACGTGTTGATCTTCCGAGGCCGGGCATGACCCAGAAAAGTGTGTCCGGCCAAATGGGATCGAGCGTGTTGGGTTATGTGGTGCACCCCTGCAGGGAAGTTAATCTATTTGAATAGCCGTGATCTTCGGTAACAGGACGACTTGGAGTTGTACCTTGACCTTATGACAACTAGAACCGGATACTTAATAAAACACACCCTTCCAAGTGCCAGATACAACCCGGTGATCGCTCTCTAACAGGGCGACGAGGAGAGGATCGCCGGGTAGGATTATGCTATGTGATGCTACTTGGAGGACTCCGATCTACTCTCTTCTACATACTGCAAGACGGAGGCTGCCAGAAGCGTAGTCTTCGACAGGATTAGCTATCCCCCTCTTATTCTGGCATTCTGCAGTTCAGTCCACCGATATGGCCCTTTACACATATACCCATGCATATGTAGTGTAGCTCCTTGCTTGCGAGTACTTTGGATGAGTACTCACTGTTGCTTTTGTCCCTCTTTTCCCCTTTCCCTTCTACCTGGTTGTCGCAACCAGATGCCGGAGCCCAGGAGCCAGACGCCACCGTCGACGACGACTCCTACTACACTGGAGGTGCCTACTACTACGTGCAGGCTGCTGACGACGACCAGGAGTAGTTTAGGAGGATCCCAGGCAGGAGGCCTGCACCTCTTTCGATCTGTATCCCAGTTTGTGCTAGCCATCTTATGGAAAACTTGTTTAACTTATGTCTGTACTCAGATATTATTGCTTCCGCTGACTTGTCTATGATCGAGCACTTGTATTCGAGCCCTCGAGGCCCCTGGCTTGTATTATGATGCTTGTATGACTTATTTTATTTTTAGAGTTGTGTTGTGATATCTTCCGGTGAGTCCCTGATCTTGATCGTACACACTTGCGTGTATGATTAGTGTACGATTAAATCGGGGGCGTCACAAGTTGGTATCAGAGCCGACTGCCTGTAGGAATCCCCCTTCCACACTCCTTGGTCGAAGTTGAGTCTAGACATTGCAAAACTTTTTACTAACATGGCTGTGCGGCCCATGGGCCCACGTCGCCATTGGGTGGTGTTAGGATCTTTTACTCCTCGTCTATACTCCGGGACTCTGATCTCTTTTCTATTCGGGTTAAATGATTTTACTAAATCTGACTTTAGGTTCTCGAAACTACTTTCCTTCCGGAGAGCCCCTTCAGTCCAGATGATCGACTGCTGCACCAATATATTTCGAAGATACTCTTCGATATCCTCTCAAGACTTTGTGCCCGTTGCTTTTGCAATTCCCTGCCACTGATAAATCCCTATGGATAACTACATACACTTGCCATCGTATAATCATTGCCCGTTGATCTTGTTACTACAAGATACCTTGAAATTCTCTCTATTGATCCGAGAACCGTTTGTGTCACTGCCTTGCAGTTCTTTGCCACCTGAATACCCCTAAGAATAATTTCTCGCACTTTCTGAGTATCCGCTCATCCCCAGTTGTTCAGGTGTTTCACAAAAGTCTTTGAAATACTATTCAATCCTCCAGAAATCCTTAGCAGCTTTATTGCTCTGCAAATACTTGTATACTAGCATTATGGATGCTTCCCATATATCTGGTAATATTCACTAGTATCTTTTGACACCGTCATTTTGATCCTATTAATTCAACATGTGTGCGAATGCACACAATCATCTATCAACCCTTCTAAATTATCTTTCCGGCTCAGACATCATTTTTGAACATGAGCTGGTTCTCGACCAAACTATTTGTCGTCAATTGTGCCTCTGGTCTATCCAACTTATCCATCCTTGATCAAAGCGACTGCTTCTGATCCTTTGTTTTGGAAATCGTAATTCCTTTGTTATCTAAGCATCAAATTATTCAGATGTTCTATAATCTGATCTCCTTTCATTCTTCTTCCTCTAGTTGAGTACCGATGCTCACGTCAGATCCCTTGTGGACCACCAGATCCTTTGTTGGGTTTTATCTGACAACGCCCTTCATATTCAATAACCTTGTGAGCATTTCCTCTGATACATAATGCCTTAGGTAAATTGTATCCTCTGCTTTCTCAACCATGCTCTGCCTTCGAGCTTGAGTTAATTACTTCTAAAGATTCTGGTATATGATTCTAAGATGCCCCGATGGGTTGAACCTATGCCTTCCTTAATATGTGTGAACTCGAAAGTTTTCACGAGTCGTACTCTTCTGGTATTTTGCCAGATAAAATTTCAACACTACGACTTCATTGAACGCGAGAAGTGAATGAAAGGTTGTGCACTGGAGAAGTGGGAGTCGACCTTGAACTTTGTGTTCATGCCCATGGACATGATGTACATCTTCTCATCGAAGCTTCTTTTAAAATTAATTATTCCCTTGGTATAAATTCATCTTATATCTGAGATCTGGCCTTTTTGCAATCGTGGTTCCGACCATGTTCTCCTTTAAATACCATTTCTCGTGCAAGTTTAAGCACTTGTCTTTTGCAGAGCAATCCCCCAGTCCAACCTCTACTTTGATTCGTCGTCGAGTATTACCCTCCTGGTATCTCGAGATTATCTTGGAACTGCATAACTTCTTATGAGTTCTTCATCAAGTACTACATTCTCACTGATTACAGTTTTTCACGGGCTCAGAGTTATTAAACACTCACGGACATCAATAACTGAATCGAGTCCGCCTCGCGATTAAACAACTCTTAGTAATCTTCTTTGCTTACGAGTTTGTACCCATTCCTAGCCTGTTTGGCTATATCATTGTCGTGATGATTCTAACTGTGCTACCTGGTCCTTATTCTCGGAGCACCAATTTGCGACGATAGCTAAGCTTACGTCGATTTTCCTTGTCATACCCTTTCACCTTAAACAACAAGCTTGAGTTCGAGTTTGTGTCGTAACTGTGGTTCCAATAACCTCTTGCTTCATCATTCCCTTGACTTGATGTCGTCGCTGAGTGATTACTTCTTCATGAAATCTCTCAACAATTGTGTCGTGATCATCGTCAACCTTACGAGCTCTTCCAGAATATCAATTGAATTTATGTTGAGAAAGACCATCCTTGCCCTTGATGATTAGTGTTATCATCGACCACTCTACTGCCTTCCCTCCAACACAAACTTGTTTGTGTTTTGTGTTATACCTTGAGTTCCTTGCTATCCAGCAATTGCTCTTCTTTACCTTGGAGTATTACCATCCTTTATGTCAAGAATGTCGTGAGAATTTCACCACCTCCTGAGAATTCTTGGTATTGTGATACTTCTCACCATCACCATTTTTCTTGGTCCCTGGGTTGAATCCAACAAGTGGACGGTGTCGTTTGGATGCTTTCCTTCTATCAACCCTATTGCTTTGAAGTTAATGGTCGACATTTCATTATTAGACCATTGGTTATCGAATCACCATTATAACATTGGTCGTGCAATCCAACCCATATTTCGGGCGCACCTTTCCACCAATGTTTAATTGAGTATGTTTTCCTCGAGCATACCTCATTATATCATTTGATCTGACAAATGCTATCTCCCTGTTCACCTAATTGTGGAAATCCATCTTTTGGAAAATCCCAATGAATTTCGCTGAGTTCATCAGCCACCTCCTCATCCTCTCCTTGGTTTAATGATGAACTCATGATTCGGAACTTGCTTCCATAGTTTATTTCCCGAGAATCTTGCAACTCCATCACGTCAAATTGAGTTGCACCTTTTCTTCTCAGGCATCCTGAGTCCTTGACACCAATCAGATCTGAATTCCGGTCAGATATGATGGTTGGAACATACTTTCAAGAGTTATAACATTGGTCCTCTTATGACTCGGTAAGGTGATGTCATGCCTAGCACTCCTGACCAGGGGACCCAGTGTTATAGTTTCCTTTTTAACAAGGATAGTCATTTTGCACGAGGAAATGGAATACCTTGTTTAATAAGTTCATCCTGATGGATCCTTTGTGTATCCAAAAATCCGACCTTTGCTTGAAACCCATGTCAATGCTAACTCAAAGCAAGTCTATGGGACTCCGATTTTCAACAAGAACATTTGAAGCCCAATGCTAAATGTTTCTTTCTTAATTATCCTAACACCGTTGTATGGGTAATGCCATGAAAATTATCTCCCATTACCTAAATGGTTTTCTACGTTATATCCTGTCATGGGCATCATGCTATGCTTGTCCTTGGGAAGGATATACCCCTGAATTATGTGTTTAAACACATTTTTCTTTCCATTGTTCTGATTAAATCGGATAAACACGTTTCCCTTTCCATTAGTTTGTTTAAACCCTTTCTATGATCTATATGATATAAGCAATAACAATTCCCTGCTTGTGCAAACACCTCGGTGTACCGCTCTGTCAGTAGGACCCTGTTACTATTGTTGATGACATTCCGGTAGCCACCGATGGACGAGAACCTAGCCTATTGGCCCGCCTCGTTTCAACGAGCAGGAAAATGGTTCTCTTCGTCCCTCACCCTTGGTACCGACGTTGTTACTGACATATAACTGATAGGCTAACCTCTGACATGCCTTGCTTACATGATCGTGCAAGACGTCATCGCCCTTCCTACTTTTAACCCACATGGTGGCCCCATAACCCACAGGTCCCAGGATCGAAACCTGACTCTCCTGTACACCTTGTTGACAAAGTTATCCCTTACCCTTGGTTTCGTGCGTAATTCACGAGCCACCTTCCTAGTGCTCTATTCTGGTATTAGACGCAATACTTACTCTCGCTGCCCTGAACCACTTTCTCACTCTGGTTTAGACTTCGAGCAACTATCTATCCGCTTGGAACCTCTTATTGTACCTTCGTACCTTACTCTTGATGTATTCTATATGTTCAACTCGAGAGATAATCTTATGCTCCTTCATGGGTTAACCCCCAGATTGTTTCCCTCATAAGCATTCTGTCGTAGCCGAGCTGCCCCTTACCCATTCATAAGTACGTTGGAGTTCCCGAGAAAAGGGCGACATCACCATGATGACCTGAAGCAGAGAAATGAAGATGTCAATGTAATGGATCGACCTCTTCAAGAAGAGCAACCAAGATTGAGAAGATTCGTTAGGATTTCGTAACCAGACCTTTCCCCTTAGTCCCCTTCTTAAATCTCGGGACGAGATTTCTTGTAGTGGAGGAGAATTGTGACGCCCGGGTAATTAAGCTACAGTGATCCTTTGCTAGTGATGCCACGTCACCTCGATTATAGTTGCTAATCTCGAGTTAGTTCAAAAACCGATTCAAAATTCAAATTCAAAATCAAGTCAAACAATTAAAGTTTTCAAAAGTCAAAACTAAAATGTTCTCAATGCGACAAATAAATCATGGATAATACTGGTGGAGAAACCACACTTTTGTAAAATGTTTAAATACTCTAAAAATGAATAAAACAGTAGCAAATAGAATTATCTAAATGCTTTTAAAATAATAAACAATTTCAAAACTAATTTGTTATAAATATTAAACTATTGTGGCAGTGGCATAATTGGTAGCACCTATTTAGGTGCCACTTTGGTATTTTACTAAAACTAACATAAAAGAAAACTAAAAGAAAATGAAAATAGAAAAATAAATAAAAGATAAAAGAGAAAGCACTCAACCCCCCGGGGCTCCGGCCCAGCAGGCCACCGGCCCAACTGGGCCACGACCCACCAGGCCGGCCCAACCGGCCATCCCTCACTCCCCATATCCCCCACTCCCGAAACCATAGCCCCACCGACACCCACTTCCCCTCCCCGTCGCCCCACTCGCCCCCACTCCCTCTCGTCGTTCTGGATCGGGATCCTGATCCCCTCGCCCCCGCGCCACCATGCCACCTCACCGGCGACGCACCTCCCGGCCTCCTCCCTCTCCTTCGTGCATCGCGTTGCCCCCCCGAGCTCCGTGCACGCCCCATCCGTGGCCGCCCCAACCCCGTCACCGGAGGCCACCGCCGCTTGGAACCGCTCGACGCCGCCGGACCTCCCTCACTGGACTGCCGCCGCCTCGCCATATCTTTCTCGTCGGACCTCCCCGAACTCCGTCGAGCACACTGCCCCGTTCCCTACTCCCCCTTGTGAGCCCCGACCTCTCCTATCTCCCCCTTGCTCGCTCAGCGCGCCATGCCCGCGCCGTCCGCGCTCCGGCACGCCGGCGCCTCGCCAGCGCCCGCACGCGCCCATGCGGTCACAGCCGCGGCCCCGCTTGCCCACGTCCCGCGCGCGCCCGTGCGGCTCGCCGTCCGCGCCCGGTGCGTGACCGTGCCCCGGCCCGCTTGGCCGCCCCCTGCGGTCGCTCTCCCTCCGCCGTGCAGCCCTGCTGCTGCCAACACATCGCCGTGCCGCCGCTGCGTCCCCACGGCTCCGAAGCCCATCCCCTGCTGCCGGCCCAAGCATGTGGCCTCGCTGCCACTACTCCCTCTCCCTAGTAGCTGCGGCCGCTCGTCGCGGTGGCCATCAGCGCCCCACTGCCGCCCAATTGGCCTCGCCCCGTCGTGCGCCCGGGTTCAGGCGCCCTTCGCCCGGTTCCGCCCGAACCCACGCGCCCGTTATGGACATGGGCCTATGACAAGTAGGCCCCGTGCCCAGAACGTTTGCTAAAAAAACTAATTAAAATAATAATAATAAACAAATAGTTAATAATAATTAAATTAATTAATTAATTAACGAATTAATTAAGTTAATTAATCACAACTAGATTAACCTAATTAACTGTTAGTTAATTAATCAAACAATGACAGTGGGGCCCACCCCAAATTAATTCTGAATAGATTAAATTAAATTTGGATAATTAACATGTGTCTCTGACCAGTGGGACCCACTGGTCAGGTTGACCAGTCAACTCTGTTGACTACTGACGTCAGCATGGCATGATGCTGATGTCATTATTCCATTTTCGAATTAAATTAAATAATTAATTAAATTCCAGAAATTAATAAAATCTTTAGAAAATCATATCTTTTAAACCGTAACTCGGATTAAATTATTTTCAACATGAGAGTTGCTCAGAACGACGAGACGAATCCAGAAACGGAGCCCGTTCGTCCGCCACACATCCCTAACCTATCGAACTCGCAACTTTCCCCCTCCGGCTCCTCTGCCCGGAAGCACGAAACACCGGGGATACTTTCCCGGATGTTCCCCCCCTTCACCGGCATCACCTCATACCGCGTTAGGGCACGCCTAGCATCATGTTTTTCTTTGTCATGCATCGTCATGCATCTGTTTGCATTGTATTCATTGTTTCTTCCCCCTCTTCTTCCGCTAGACACCGAGACCGACGCCGCTGCTACCCAGTACGACTGCGGAGTTGACGACCCCTCTCTCTTGCCAGAGCAACCAGGCAAGCCCCCCCCCCTTGATCACTAGATATCGCCTATTCTCCTCTATACGGCTTGCATTAGAGTAGTGTAGCATGTTACTGCTTTCCGTTAATCCTATTCTGATGCATAGCCTGACATTGTTGCTACATCTATTGATACCTTACCTGCAATCCTAAATACTTAGTATAGGATGCTAGTTTATCATCATTGGCCCTACATTCTTGTCAGTCTGCCTTGCTATACTATTGGGCCGTGATCACTCGGGAGGTGATCACAGGTATATACTATACATACATACATACTATACAGATGGTGACTAAAGTCGGGTCAGCTCGATGAGTACCCACAAGTGATTCTGATGAGGGGGCTGAAAGGACAGGTGGCTCCATCCCGGTAGAGGTGGGCCTGGGTTCCCGACGGCCCCCAACTGTTACTTTGTGGCGGAGCGACAGGGCAGGTTGAGACCACCTAGGAGACAGGTGGGCCTGGCCCTGTTCGGCGTTCGCAAATACTTAACACGCTTAACGAGATCTTGGTATTTGATCTGAGTCTGGCTACTGGCCTATACGCACTAACCAACTACGTGGGAACAGTTATGGGCACTCGACGTCGTGGTATCAGCCGAAGCCTTCGTGACGTCAGCGACTGAGCGGCGCGCGCCGGGTTGGACTGCGTTAATGCAACTTCCTTTGTAATGGAGGTTGCTAGGTCTGCTCACCGGCCGCGTACGCAACGTGCAGGTGTGCAATGGGCAATGGGCCCAGACCCCTGTGCGCATAGGATTTAGACCGGCGTGCTGACCTCTTTGTTGTGCCTAGGTGGGGCTGCGACGTATTGATCTTCCGAGGCCGGTCATGACCCAGGAAAGTGTGTCCGGCCAAATGGGATCGAGCGTGTTGGGTTATGTGGTGCACCCCTGCAGGGAAGTTAATCTATTTGAATAGCCGTGATCTTCGGTAACAGGACGACTTGGAGTTGTACCTTGACCTTATGACAACTAGAACCGGATACTTAATAAAACACACCCTTCCAAGTGCCAGATACAACCCGGTGATCGCTCTCTAACAGGGCGACGAGGAGAGGATCGCCGGGTAGGATTATGCTATGTGATGCTACTTGGAGGACTCCGATCTACTCTCTTCTACATGCTGCAAGACGGAGGCTGTCAGAAGCGTAGTCTTCGACAGGATTAGCTATCCCCCTCTTATTCTGGCATTCTGCAGTTCAGTCCACCGATATGGCCCTTTACGCATATACCCATGCATATGTAGTGTAGCTCCTTGCTTGCGAGTACTTTGGATGAGTACTCACGGTTGCTTTTCTCCCTCTTTTCCCCTTTCCCTTCTACCTGGTTGTCGCAACCAGATGCCGGAGCCCAGGAGCCGGACGCCACCGTCGACTACGACTCCTACTACACTGGAGGTGCCTACTACTACGTGCAGGATGCTGACGACGACCAGGAGTAGTTTAGGAGGATCCCAGGCAGGAGGCCTGCGCCTCTTTCGATCTGTATCCCAGTTTGTGCTAGCCATCTTATGGCAAACTTGTTTAACTTATGTCTGTACTCAGATATTGTTGCTTCCGCTGACTTGTCTATGATCGAGCACTTGTATTCGAGCCCTCGAGGCCCCTGGCTTGTATTATGATGCTTGTATGACTTATTTTATTTTTAGAGTTGTGTTGTGATATCTTCCCGTGAGTCCCTGATCTTGATCGTACACACTTGCGTGTATGATTAGTGTACGATTAAATCGGGGGCGTCACAATAATACATGTGTGAATACATAGACAAACATAGTGTCACTAGTATGCCTCTACTTGACTAGCTCGTTTATCAAAGATGTTTATGTTTCCTAGCCATGGACAAAAGAGTTGTCATTTGATTAACGGGATCACATCATTAGGAGAATGATGTGATTGACTTGACACATTCCGTTAGCCTTAGCACTTGACCGTTTAGTATATTGCTATTGCTTTCTTCATGACTTATACATGTTCCTATGACTATGAGATTATGCAACTCCCGTTTACCGGAGGAACACTTTGTGTGCTACCAAACGTCACAACGTAACTGGGTGATTATAAAGGAGCTCTACAGGTGTCTCCAAAGGTACATGCTGGGTTGGCGTATTTCGAGATTAGGATTTGTCACTCCTATTGTCGGAGAGGTATCTCTGGGCCCTCTCGGTAATGCACATCACTATAAGCCTTGCAAGCAATGTAGCTGATGAGTTAGTTACGGAATGATGCATTACGTAACGAGTAAAGAGACTTGCCGGTAACGAGATTGAACTAGGTATTGGATACCGACGATCGACTCTCGTGCAAGTAACATACCGATGACAAAGGGAACAACGTATGTTGTTATGCGGTTTGACCGATAAAGATCTTCGTAGAATATGTGGGAGCCAATATGAGCATCCAGGTTCCGCTATTGGTTATTGACCGAGAATAGTTCTAGGTCATGTCTACATAGTTCTCGAACCCGTAGGTTCCGCACGCTTAACGTTTCGATGACAGTTTTATTATGAGTTTATATGTTTTGATGTACCGAAGGTTGTCCGGAGTCCCGGATGTGATCACGGACATGACGAGGAGTCTCGAAATGGTCGAGACATAAAGATTGATATATTGGACGACTATATTCGGACACCGGAATTGTTCCGGGTGATTTCGGAGAAAACCGGAGTGCCGGAGGGGTTACCGGAACCCCCCGTGGAAGTATTGGGCCTTAGTGGGCCTGAGGGGAGAGGGAGGGCAGCAGCCCAGGAGGTGGCACGCCCCCCCATGGGGAGTCCGAATTGGACTAGGGAGGGGGGCGCGGCCCCTCTTTTCCTCTCCCTCTCCCTCTCTTTCCTTCCCCCTTCCTCCTTCCTAGTGGGACTAGGAAAGGGGAATCCTACTCCCACTAGGAGGAGGATTCCCCCCTCCTTGGCGCGCCCCCTAGGGCCGGCCGGCCTCCCCCTTGCTCCTTTATATACAGGGGCAGGGGGCACCCCAAGACACACAAGTTGATCTTCGTGATCGTTCCTTAGCCGTGTGCGGTGCCCCCCTCCACCATATTCCACCTCGGTCATATCGTTGCGGTGCTTAGGCGAAGCCCTGCATCGGTAGAACATCATGATCGTCACCACGCTGTCGTGCTGACGGAACTCATCCCCGACACCCTGCTGGATCGGAGTCCGGGGATCATCATCGAGCTGAACGTGTGCTGAACTCGGAGGTGCCGTACGTTCGGTGCTTGGATTGGTCGGATCGTGAAGACGTACGACTACATCAACCGCATTGTCATAGCGCTTCCGCTTACGGTCTACGAGGGTACGTGGACAACACTCTCCCCTCTCGTTGCTATGCATCACCATGATCTTGCGTGTGCGTAGGAAATTTTTGAAATTACTACGTTCCCCAACATGTGCGCCCCTAGCTGGCCACCTCTCCTCTTCCTCCATATTGGCCCATGAGGCCCAATAACACCCCGGGGGGTTCCGGTAACCCCCTGGTACTTCGGAATATGATCAAAACCTTCCGAAACTATTCCGGTGTCCGAACATAGTCATCCAATATATCGATCTTTATGTCTCGACCATTTCGAGACTCCTCGTCTTGTACGTGATCATATCCGGGACTCCGAACTACCTTCGGTACATCAAAACAGAAAAACTCATAATACCGATCGTCACCAAACTTTAAGCGTGCGGACCCTACGGGTTAGAGAACTATGTAGACATAACCGAGACTCATTTCCGATCAATAACCAATAGTGGAACCTGGATTCTCATATTGGTTCCCACATATTCTTCGAAGATCTTTATCGGTCAAACCGCATAACCACATACGTTGTTCCCTTTGTCTTTGGTATGTTACTTGCCCGAGATTCGATCGTCAGTATCTCAATACCTAGTTCAATCTCGTTACCAGCAAGTCTCTTTACTCGTTACGTAATGCATCATCCCGCAACTAACTCATTAGCTACATTTCTTGCAAGGATTATAGTGATGTGCATTATTGAGAGGGCCCAGAGATACCTCTCCGACAATCGGAGTGACAAATCCTAATCTCGAAATACGCCAACTCAACATGTACCTTCGCAGACACCTGTACAGCTCCTTTATAATCACCCAATTACGTTGTGACGTTTGGTAGCACACAAAGTGTTCCTCCGGTAAATGGGAGTTGCATAATCTCATAGTCGTAGGAACATGTATAAGTCATGCAGAAAGCAATAGCAACATACTAAACGATCAAGTGCTAAGCTAACAGAATGGGTCAAGTCAATCACATCATTCTGCTAATGATGTGATCCGGTTAATCAATTGACAACTCATGTCTATGGCTAGGAAACACAACCATCTTTGATCAACGAGCTAGTCAAGTAGAGGCGTACTAGTGATACTATGTTTTGTCTATGTATTCACACATGTACTAAGTTTCCGGTTAATACAATTCTAGCATGAATAACAAACATTTATCATGAAATAAGGAAATAAATAATAACTTTATTATTGCCTCTAGGGCATATTTCCTTCAGTCTCCCACTTGCACTAGAGTCAATAATCTAGTTCACATCACCATGTGATTTAACACAAATATTCACATCCGTATGTGATTAACACCCATAGCTCACATCGTCATGTGACCAACACCCAAAGGGTTTACTAGAGTCAATAATCTAGTTCACATCGCTATGTGATTAACACCCAAAGAGTACTAAGGTGTGATCATGTTTTGCTCGTGAGAGAATTTTAGTCAACGTGTCTGTCAAATTCAGAGCCGTATGTATTTTGCAAATATTATATGTCTACAATGCTCTGCACGGAGCTACTCTAGCTAATTGCTCCCACTTCCAATATGTATCCAGATTGAGATTTAGATTCATCTGGATCCGTGTAAATGCTTGCATCGACATAACTCTTTACAACGAGCTCTTTTGTCACTTCCATAATTGAGAAATATTTCCTTAGTCCTCACTAAGGATAATTTTGACCGCTGTCCATTGATCTACTCTTAGATCACTATTGTACCCCTTGCCAAACTTATGACAAGGTACACAATAGGACTGGTACACAGCACAACATACTTTATAGAACCTATGACTGAGGCATAGGGAATGACTTCTCATTCTCTTTCTATTTTCTGCCATGGTCGGCTTTTGAGTCTTACTGAACTTCACACCTTGCAACACAGGCAAGACCTCCTTTTTGACTATTCCATTTTGAACTATTTCAAAATCTTATCAAGGTATGTACTCGTTGAAAAATCTTATCAAGCATCTTGATCTATCTTTATAGATCTTGATGCTCAATGTGTAAGCAGTTTTACCGAGGTCTTTCTTTGAAAAACTCTTATTCAAGTATCCTTTTATGCTATCCAGAATTTCTATATCATTTCCAATCAACAATACGTCATCTACATATAGTATTAGAAATGCTATAGAGCTCCCACTCACTTTCTTGTAAATACAGGCTTCTCCAAAAGTGTGTATAAAACCATATGCTTTGATCACACTATCAAAATGTTTATTCCAACTCCGAGAGGCTTGCACCAGTCCATAAATGGATCGCTCGAGCTTGCACACTTTGTTAGCACCCTTTGGATCGACAAAACCTTCTGGTTGCATCATATACAACTCTTCTTAATAAATCCATTAAAGAATGCAGTTTTGACATCAATTTGCCAGATTTCATAAAATATGGCAATTTGCTAACATGATTCGGAAAGACTTATGCATCGCTATGAGTGAGAAAACCTCATCGTAGTCAACACCTTGAACTTTGTCAAAAACCTTTTTTGACAAGTCTAGCTTTGTAGATAGTAACGCTACTATCAGTGTTTGTCTTCCTCTTGAAGATCCATTTATTTTATATGGCTTGCCGATCATCGGGCAAGTCCACCAAAGTCCACACTTTGTTCTCATACATGGATCCCATCTCAGATTTCATGGCCTTCAAGCCAGCTTGCGGAATCTGGGCTCATCATCGCTTCCTCATAGTTCATAGGTTTATCATGGTCTAGTAACGTGATTTCCAGAATAGGATTACCATACCACTTTGGTGCAGACTA
The DNA here is from genome assembly GCF_002162155.2 of Triticum dicoccoides. Classification (NCBI taxonomy): domain Eukaryota; kingdom Viridiplantae; phylum Streptophyta; class Magnoliopsida; order Poales; family Poaceae; genus Triticum; species Triticum dicoccoides. The sequence goes on along the minus strand of NC_041387.1, from coordinate 610,838,973 downwards.
TATTCTGGAAGACCTACGAGGTTCTGTAGTAACTTTATCTGAAGTATCATGATCATCATCATTAGCTTCATCACTAATTGGTGTAGGAATCACTGGAACTGATTTCTGTGATGAACTACTTTCCAATTTGGGAGAAGGTACAAATTACCTTATCAACCTCTACTTTCCTCCCACTCACTTCTTTCGAGAGAAACTCCTTCTCTAGAAAGGATCCATCTTAGCAACGAATATCTTGCCTTCGGATCTGTGATAGAAGGTGTACCCAACAGTTTCCTTTGGGTATTCTATGAATACACACTTCTCCGATTTGGGTTCGAGCTTATTAGGTTGAAACTTTTTCACATAAGCATCACAACCCCAAACTTTAAGAAACGACAACTTTGGTTTCTTGCCAAACCACAGTTCATAAAACGTCATCTCAACGGATTTTGATGGTGCCCTATTTAAAGTGAATGCAGCTGTCTCTAATGCATAACCCAAAAACGATAGTGGTAAATCGGTAAGATACATCACAGATCGCATCATATTCAATAAAGTGCGGTTACGACATTTGGACACACCATTACACTGTGGTGTTCCATGTGGCGTGAGCTGTGAAACTATTCCACATTGTTTTTAAATGAAGGCCAAACTCGTAACTCAAATATTCTCCTCCATGATCAGATCGTAGAAACTTTATTTTCTTGTTACGATGATTCTCCACTTCACTCTGGAATTCTTTGAACTTTTCAAATGTTTCAGACTTGTGTTTCATTAAGTAGATATACTCATATCTGCTCAAATCATCAGTGAAGGTGAGAAAATAATGATACCCGCCGCGAGCCTCAATATTCATTGGACCACATACATCAGTATGTATGATTTCCAACAAATCTGTTGCTTGCTCCATAGTTTCGGAGAACGGCATTTTAGTCATCTTGCCCATGAGGCACGGTTCGCAAGTACCAAGTGATTCATAATCAAGTGATTCCAAAAGTCCATCTTTATGGAGTTTCTTCATGTGCTTTACACCGATATGACCCAAATGGCAGTGCCACAAATAAGTTGCACTATCATTATCAACTTTGCATCTTTTGGCATCAATATTATGAATATGTGTATCACCACAATCGAGATCCAACAAACTATCTTCATTGGGTGTATGACCATCGAAGGTTTTATTCATGTAAATAGAACAACAATTATTCTTTGACTTTAAATGAATAACCATATTGCAATAAACATGATCAAATCATATTCATGCTCAACACAAACGCCAAATAACATTTATTTAGGTTTAACACTAATCCCGAAAGTATAGGGAGTGTGTGATGATGATCATATCAATCTTAGAACCACTTCCAACACACATCATCACTTCACCCTCAACTAGTCTCTGTTTATTCTGTAACTCCTGTTTCGAGTCACTAATTTTTTAGCAACCGAACAAGTATCAAATACCAAGGAGCTACTATAAACACTAGTAAGGTACACATCAATAACCTGTATAACAAATATACCCTTGTTCACTCTGCCATTATTTTTATCCACCAAATATTCAGGGCATTTCCGCTTCCAGTGAACATTTCCTTTGCAGTAGAAGCACTCAGTTTCAGGCTTTGGTCCAGCTTTGGGCTTCTTCACGGGAGTGACAACTTGCTTGCCATTCTACTTGAAGTTCCCTTTCTTTCCCTTTGCCCTTTTCTTGAAACTAGTGGTCTTGTTAATCATCAACACTTGATGCTCTTTCTTGATTTCTACCTTCATCGATTTCATCATCATGAAAAGCTCGGGAAACGTTTTCGTCATCGCTTGCATACTATAGTTCATCACGAAGTTCCAGTAACTTGGTGATGGTGACTAGATAACTCTGTCAATCACTATCTTTTCTGGAAGATTAACTCCCACTTGATTCAAGCGATTGTAGCACCCAGACAATCTGAGCACATGCTCACTAGTTGAGCAATTCTCCTCCATATTTAAGCTATAGAACTTGTTGGAGACTTCATATCTCTCAACTCGGGTGTTTGCTTGAAATATTAACTTCAACTCCTGGAACATCTCATATGGTCCATGACGTTCAAAACGTCTTTGAAGTCCCGATTCTAAGCCGTTAAGCATGTGCACTAAACTATCAAGTAGTCATCATATTGAGCTAGCCAAACGTTCATAACGTCTGCATCTGCTCCTGCAATAGGTCTGTCACCTAGCGGTGCATCAAGGACATAATTCTTATGTGCAGCAATGAGGATAAACCTCATATCACGGACCCAGTCCGTATCATTGCTACTATCATCTTTCAACTTAGTTTTCTCTAGGAACACATATAAAACATAGGGAAGCAACAACGCGAGCTATTGATCTACAACATTATTTGCAAAATACTATCAGGACTTAGTTCATGATAAATTAAAGTTCAATTAATCATATTACTTAAGAACTCCCACTTAGATAGACATCCCTCTAATCATCTAAGTGATCACGTGATCCAAATCAACTAAACCATAACCGATCATCACGTGAGATGGAGTAGTTTTCAATGGTGAACATCTCTATGTTGATCATATCTACTATATGATTCACGTTCGACCTTTCGGTCTCAATGTTCCGAGGCCACATCTGTATATGCTAGGCTCGTCAAGTTTAACCCGAGTATTCTGCGTGTGCAAAACTGTCTTACACCCGTTGTATTTGAACGTAGAGCTTATCACACCAGCACGAAGAACTTTCGCAACGGTGCATACTCAGGGAGAACACTTATACCTTGAAATTTAGTGAGATATCATCTTATAATGCTACCGTCAATCAAAGCAGAATAAGATGCACAAAAGATAAACATCACATGCAATCAAAATATGTGACATGATATGGCCATCATCATCTTGTGCCTTTGATCTCCATCTCCAAAGCATCATCATGATCTCCATCGTCACCGGCATGACACCATGATCTCCATCATCTTAATCTATATCAATGTGTCATCACATGGTCGTCTCGCCAACTATTGCTCTTGCAACTATTGCTATCGCATAGCGATAAAGTAAAGCAATTATTTGGCGCTTGCATCTTATAAAATAAAGAGATAACCATAAGGCTTCTGCCAGTTGCCGATAACTTCAACAAAACATGATCATCTCATACAACAATTTATATTTCATCACGTCTTAACCATATCACATCACAACATGCCCTGCAAAAACAAGTTAGACGTCCTCTAATTTGTTGTTGCAAGTTTTATGTGGCTGCTACGGGCTGGGCAAGAACCGTTCTTACCTACGCATCAAAACCACAACGATATTTCGTCAAGTTGGTGCTGTTTTAACCTTCAACAAGGACTGGGCGTAGCCACACTCGGTTCAACTAAAGTTGGAGAAATTGACACCCACCAGCCACCTATGTGCAAAGCACGTCGGTAGAACCAGCCTCGCGTAAGCGTACGTGTAATGTCGGTCGGGGCCGCTTCATCCAACAATACCGCCGAACCAAAGTATGACATGCTAGTAAGAAATATGACTTATATTGCCCAGAACTCACTTGTGTTCTACTCGTGCATATAACATCTACGCATAAACCTAGCTCGGATGCCACTGTTGGGGAACGCAGTAATTTCAAAAAATTTCCTATGCACACGCAAGATCATGGTGATGCATAGCAACGAGAAGGGAGAATGTTGTCCACGTATCCTCATAGACCAAAAGCGAAAGCGTTAGCACAACACGGTTGATGTAGTCGTACGTCTTCACGATCTGACCAATCCAAGTACCGAACGTACGGAACCTCCGAGTTCAGCACACATTCAACTTGATGACGTCCCACGAACTCCGATCCAGCAGAGCTTTGCGGGAGAGTTTCCTCAGCACGACGACGTGATGACGGTGTTCATGATGCTACCGACACAGGGCTTCGCCTAAGCATTGCTACGATATTACCGAGGTGGAATATGGTGGAGGGGGGCACCGCACACGGCTAAGAGATCAATGATCAATTGTTGTATCTAGAGGTGCCCCCTACCCCCGTATATAAAGGATCAAGGGGGAGGGGGCGCCCGGCCAGGAGGAGGCGCGCCAGGGAGGAGTCCTACTCCCACCGGGAGTATGACTCCCTTCTTTCCTAGTCCAAGTAGGAGAGTAGAAGGAAGGGGAGGAGAAGAGGAAGGAAAGGGGGGCCGGCCCCCTAGTCCAATTCGGTTTGGGCTAGGGGGGCCGCGCGCCCCTAGCTGGCCGCCTCTCCTCTTCCTCCATCTGGGCCCATGAGGCCCAATAACCCCCGGGGGGTTCCGGTAACCCCCCGGTACTCCGTTATATGCTCGAAACCTTCCGAAACTATTCCGGCGTCAAAACATAGTCATCCAATATATAGATCTTTACGTATCGACCATTTCGAGACTCCTCGTCTTGTCCGTGATCATATCCGGGACTCCGAACTACCTTCGGTACATCAAAACACAAAAACTCATAATACCGATCGTCACCAAACTTTAAGCGTGTGGACCCTATGGGTTCGAGAACTATGTAGACATGACCGAGACTCGTTTCCGATCAATAACCAATAGAGGAACGTGGATGCTCATATTGGTTCCCACATATTCTACGAAGATCTTTATCGGTCAAACCGCATAACCACATACGTTGTTCCCTTTGTCTTTGGTATGTTACTTGCCCGAGATTCGATCGTCGGTATCTCAACACCTAGTTCAATCTCATTACCGGCGAGTCTCTTTACTCGTACGTAATGCATCATCCCGCAACTAACTCATTAGCTACATTGCTTGCAAGGCTTATAGTGATGTGCATTACTGAGAGGGCCCAGAGATACCTCTCCGACAATCGGAGTGACAAATCCTAATCTCAAAATACGCCAACTCAACATGTACCTTCGGAGACACCTGTAGAGCTCCTTTATAATCACCCAGTTACGTTGTGACGTTTGGTAGCACACAAAGTGTTCCTCCGGTAAACGGGAGTTGCATAATCTCATAGTCGTAGGAACATGTATAAGTCACGAAGAAAGCAATAGCAACATACTAAACGATCAAGTGCTAAGCTAACGGAATGAGTCAAGTCAATCACATCATTCTCCTAATGATGTGATCTCGTTAATCAAATGACAACTCATGTCTATGGCTAGGAAACACAACCATATTTGATCAAAGAGCTAGTCAAGTAGAGGCATACTAGTGACACTATGTTTTGTCTATGTATTCACACATGTACTAAGTTTCCGGTTAATACAATTCTAGCATGAATAATAAACATTTATCATGAAATAAGGAAATAAATAATAACTTTATTATTGCCTCTAGGGCATATTTCCTTCACCAACCCCGGGGACACATCGTAGACGAAGGCACACGTCGGTGTTGCCAGCAGAGGGCATGCATAGACGGACGAAGACGAAGTTTACAAAGCACCGCACTAGGCTTGCCAGGCCCGGGGACACGTAGCGGACGTAGGCACGAGGCGGTGTTGCCAGCACCGGCCATGCGTAGACTGGGACCTGCACGAGCTGTACGCCATGTAGAAGAAGTCGGAGAGGCCAGCAGAGAAGGGCTCGACGACGGTTGTGGCGCGAATCGGCGCGGGGCCAATGTCACCCACGGTTGTCAGAGTAGATGAAGCGGTTGGGGTAGATGACGGCAACGCTGGCGACAGGCTGGTGCTGGACGAAGACGAAGGGGGTGGACGGGTGGTTGCAGTGGCTACGGGGGTAGCGGCGGCAGCGGCCTGACGACGGCTAGGTTAGGAGCGCGGCGGCGATGCTCGAAGTAGGCGAAGAACCCTGACAGCATGACGAAGAACGGTGCGGACAGTGACGTTCCCGCGCCAAGGGAGATGACACGACGCATACCACAGGAAGTCGATGCGCTGGGACGGCGAAGTGGACCGCGGGCCGCGACACTACGGCCCGAAGGGGCAATGCAGTGGCGGTGGGCAGGTCGGGGTGACATCAGGAAGACCTCGGGGCGGTGGCGGGGACCGCGGCGCTACCGCATTCGGGCGGTGCAGCGACGGAGCATAGGTCGGTGCGACCGCGGGGACGGCCTCGGGATGGCGGCTAGGACCACATATCGCGGCACTACGACCCGTAGATGCGACGATGCAGTGACACACGAATCGATGCAGCCGCGAGGAGAACCACGGGGCGGTGGCGCGATGGCTCGACGGGGCGACGCAATGGCAGCCCGTTACTCGATTGGTGGAGGGGCGTGCTGAACTCGTGGACGATCTTCACGGGACCTGCGGAGGTGCGTGCAACCGACGGGCCAAGTCGGTCGCGCGGTGTAGATGAGGCGGATCGCCGCGGCGAGAAGGTGATCAAGCTGATCGTGTGCGAGGTCGGGGACGCCGCTTGGTGGAGGCTGGGTGGCGGCGGAGTCCGAGATGAGGCCGGCGACGATAGACGGCATGGGACGTCGTGTAGACGAGCTTGTCAGCACCGGCACCCGGGCTGCCAAAGCAGCGCCGGCGCCTGGGCAGCGAGGCCGGAGTGACCAACGGAGCAGCGACGCCCGAGTTAAGGCAGCCAACGAGCCTAATGCACCCGTCCCGACACAACCGAGGACGAGGCCGGCGAGGTAGACCGCCGGGCCACCGTGCAGACGCGGCGGAGGCGGGTGGCATGGATCGATTGGCGGGCCGACGCGCGAGCGACGGCTATGATTGACCGCTGCATGGCGCGAGGCCGCCAGGTGTAGGCAATGCAGGTGTCCCAGTTGGAGCAGGGCGGTGACGGCCAGCACGCGGACGACGACCTTAAGGGCTGCCTATCACGCGAGGCCACCGGGTCGTTGAAGCAGCCCTCCGGTCGCGCCGGTGTCGGAGTAGAGGTGCGGGGTGTCGACGGCGGCGGCGGGCGACGCAAACCGATCAAGTATAGATCGGAAAACCAAAAAGAAAAATTCCAATCAAAACGACCGGCGAGAGAGCGAAAAAAACCCGGAGCAAGGGTTCGGGAAAAAGACTGTCTAGGGCAGCCGACCAACACGGCTGGCGGACGAAGCCTAGGCACGGGCGACGCGGCCCCCGGCGGCGATCATGGAGGCCAACCGCCCCAGGGGCGGCGCGCGGGTGCGGAAGCGGCGACGGCTAGGGTTTAGGATCGAGATAAGGCTGATATCATGTTAGAAGGGATAAAGAGGGTTTGGTGGAATAGTTGTTGTATTGCTTGAGCCTCATGGGCATATATATAGGAGTACAATGATCTATTTGGAGTACAAGACAAGTCAGAACAAATCCTAGTCTATCTCGTCTTTCCTAATAATCACGATACTCAACAAGAGGATTCCCTGGATAGATCGTGGTCTCGTGGGCTTTCAGAACCGCCTGGTTTGTTTTTTTCCTACTAGTGTGGGCTGACCAACAAATAGATGGCCTTTAACTTGCAAAGTTCCTAAATCTACTTGACGATGATTACACACCAATGTGGCGGCTCACCAAATAGCGAAGTTATGTTTTGATACTAGGTTTGATGGTTTTCTCTATAATAGTATTTTGCCTTGCGTGGCGAATGCTGTAAGGAATGGTTGCATTCAACTATTTTAAAATTTTGATACATAAGGGGTTTTCAAAAAAGAAGAAGACCATAATATTGTTACCGTCAAATTAAAAAGATGCCATAATTAATCTTGAGACAACTAGGTGCCGCCTCCGAGGTTGGAGAAGCATGGACAATGACCGTTTTCACCTTTGCTACCCAGTTGAGCCACTTGTATGTTTTTTTGCGGTATGAACACATGTATTACTCATTCATAATATCCTTACAATCAGCTTGTACCACTTCTGAAACCCTGGGCGGGCCTGAGCCTATCCAGGTCATAGTTCTATGATCGATTCTAGCGAAACTAGCAAGATAGTCACTACCATTATTTTGACTACGGCTCACATGAATAACACACGTTTCTCTAAGACTTCTCAGATATTTCATCTCCATAACGAGTGCAACATACACCAATCTGTCCACCTCCCTTCCCTGAATCATGGAAACCGCAGAGAGCGAGTCCATTTCAATGATAATTGGAGCAGTGCTTCGCTGAAGAGCCAGCGAATGTCCTTCCATGCAGCCACAGAGCTCAGCTTCCAACGCATCCCGGCACGAGAACAGTTGTCTGCATGCCGAGAAGATCACGTCGCCACCTTCATTACGTAGGATCATGCCATCCACATGATACGCACCATCTGTATTAAGCTTGTGCCACCCTTGAGTAGGTGGATTCCATCTTACAGCCTTCTCCATCAACATGGGCACCGGCTCCCTTGTTTCATATGATAATCTCACCTTCCCTTTTCTAAGTTCAGCAACTGAATTTGTTCTGATTGCAATGATGGATTCCAAGTAACTTTGGAGAAATCTACATGAGGCATCCACAGGAGGGGCCGGTTTTTGGTGCATCACTTCATTCCGCACATACCAACATCTCCAAAAGGTGAATAATATCATGCTTCACTGTGATTCATCAAGTGTTTCTAGGACATGGAATAACCATTCCTTGCCCGAATTATTAATTGCTTCAATTGGCGGCAATCTCCAGACCTCAGCCATGGCACCATACAACTGCTGAGCTAGTGGGCATCTCACCATTGGATGAAAGTTATCCTCTGGCTCCAAAGCACAAACTGGGCATAGTGTGGACACTTCTAGTCCTATCTTGTGCTTGTTCTGCCAAGTGGGCAAGCTATTTGATACTAATCTCCATGCAAAATTACGGACAGTTGGAGGTACCTCTGATGACCAGATTAACCTCCATAAGGATCTGTTTCCACTGGGATTTGTGCTGCTAGCTACCGCTCTGCTCCTATGAGCTTCTTCAAAAGCCATATCATATGCACTTTTGACAGAGAATCGGCCAAACCGACCGGGTCCCCAAGCCAACACATCCTCTTCCTGCCTTGGGGACGCCCTTATCTTCAGAATTTCAGATACATCAGCTGCAGCGAAGTACTTCGATACCTGATCATACTTCTAAGACCCGTTATCATTTAGCAAGTCAGCCACATACCGGATTCGACACCTCCCTTGTGCTGAGATAGGTTTGTAAGAAAAAGGTCTCGGTATCCAACTATCTCGCCAAATTCTTATACTTTTACCATTACCGACCCTCCAAAGCAATCCCTTCTTCAAAAGGTCCAGCCCATGACTAATAGCTTGCCACGAAGAAGACGAGTTACCCGTGAACACAGTATCTTCTAGTTTCCCGTTTGGGTAATATTTCGCTTTCAGGACGCGAGCACACAGACTTTCCGGTCTAGTAATCAACCTCCAAGCTTGTCTTGATAACAAAGCCTGGTTAAAGAAGCGAAGATCTCGAAATCCCACCCCTCCCTTTGATTTCGGCTGCAGTAGATGATCCCATCCTTTCCAGTGCACTTTCCTCTTGCCCTTTGCAGAACCCCAATAGAAGTTTCGAATCATTCTAGTGAGATCATCACATAGCGAGTAAGGTAGTTTGAATACCCCCATAATATAAGTTGGCAACGACAACACCACCGACTTGATCAAGGTTTCCCTGCCTAGTTGAGCTAAGTGTCCATCCCCCCACTGAATTAATCTCTTTGTCAGGCTGGTTTGCAAGCTTTGGAAACGACCCTTTGACATGCGGCCCTCTGGGGTTGGCAGCCCCAAATATCTCTCCTCAAAAGAGTTACTAGTAGCAGACTAAGGCATAGCCTAGTGGTGGGAAGGGGCTGATGCCTTCCCACCCACCCAGGTTCAAGGCATGGTACTTGCATTTTGGGTTTGTTGCATCAATTATACTGTAGGGTGTTCCCTTACAGTCTTTCTATATAAAAAAAGAGGTACTAGTAACCTGTAGAGTCATCCTAACTACAGCTTGAACTGATTCCGGACGTGATGGACCAAAAAACAACGAGCATTTGTTGAAGTTGAGGCTTTGGCCCGTGGCTGTGTTGTACAGATCCAACGCCTTTTTTACTTCCAAAGCTTGTCCTTGTGTAGCTTTAAAAAATAAAAGAGTGTCATCTGTGAAGAGCAAGTGTGAAATGCCTGGAGCTCTCCGATAGATTTTCACTGGAGTTATTGCATTAGCCGTAACTTGTTGCCTTAAGATTGAAGATAGACCATCAGCCACAAACAAGAATAAGAATGGTGATAACGGGTCACCCTGCCGAAGCCCGCGCGTCGGTGCAAACGAATCCAAGAGGGTTCCATTTAACTTAACAAAGTATCTAACTGATGTGACACATGACATTATCCAGTTTACCCATCGGTTTGAGAAGCCCATCTTTTGCATCACCTGCTTCAAGAACACCCAATCCACCCTATCATATGCTTTGGAGAGGTCCAGATTATAAGCACAAAAGCACTTTGAGGGATCTTTCTCTTGCTTTATATAGTGAATGCACTCAAAAGCTACTAAAGCATTGCCTGTTATCATCCTCCCTGGTATGAAGGCACTCTGCTCCGGTGATATGATATCATCCAACAAAGGCCGTAGCCTATTCACCAAGCATTTGGATATCACCTTGTACATTACGTTACATAAGCTTATTGGCCTATAGTCAGACATACTCACAGGGTTAGAGACCTTTGGAATAAGAGTTATGGAAGTAGAATTCACACCTTCCGGCATAATCCCTGTGCGAAAAAACTCACTAACCGCCGTGATCACGCTGTCTTTGAGAACACTCCAGTTTCCCTGAAAAAACCGGGCCGGAAACCCATCTGGACCGGGGGCCTTCAGGGGACCTATTTGAAATAAAGCATCCGAAATCTCTTTTTCGCTAAATGGAGCACACAACTTTATGTTATCCTCTTCTGAAATGACAGGATCAACAAGATTGATGACCTGACTTGGTTCAATATTAGGATCTGCCATGAAAATGTTATGAAAGTATTCATTGGCAATTTTACTCATAGCTGTGAAATCTAAGTGCACCACACCTATACTGTCCGTTAACTCACGGATCTTGTTCTTCCTTGCCCTCCAGATTGCTTTGCTCTGAAAGTATTTTGTATTCCTGTCACCTTCCTTGAGCCAAGTAATTCTTGATCTTTGGAGCCACATCATCTCCTCCTGGTAAAGTAATTCATTCATCTTGTCAGCGATTTCCCTAATTTCTTGTCTGTCAGCATTCATATGCATCAACTCCTCCAACTGTCATCGAGATTTTGCAAGCTCCCTTGTTACATTACCAAACTTTTTGCCCCAAGATCTTTGGGCTGCCATAGTTTTACCTAGTGCAAGTTGTAATTCCGCCATGTTTCCAATTGCACCAACGGAATCCCAGGCCTCCTTTACAACTTCTGGTAATGCAGGATCTCTCTCCCAGAACAACTCATAATGTCGACAACCTCCAGCAACTTTTTGTTCTTCGGCCCCCCCTTTCAAAACAAGGGCAACGTGATTCGAGCATGGCGACGGCACATGCCGGACTGAAGCAAAGGCAAACATGTTCCTCCAAGTATTAGTTGCTACAGCCCTGTCCAATCCGACTCGTACATTGCTTTCCACCACACAAGTTGTCATAGGTGAAAGGAACACCTATAAATCCCAGGTCAACCAATCCACACACCTCCAAGGTGTCCCTGAAAGCAATCATTTGCGGTTCAGATCTAGGGACCGCAGACATATGCTCGAAGCTCCAAAGAGCTTCGTTGAAATCACCAATCACAAGCCACGGGAGATCGTTCGTATTCTTAAGATTCTGAAGCTTTGCCCACATAAGGTGACGGTTCTCTGTACGAGGTTCACCATAAACACAAGTCAATCTCCACTGTTCACTCCCCTCCGTTAATCTGACTAGGGCATCAATATACCTTTCATCCTTGTCCAAGATCTCCACACAACAAGCTTCATGCCAGTACAATGCAAGACCACCGCTCATTCCATTACTATCTACCCCTTCAAAACCTGTAAGGCCCAGCCGGCCCCGAATTCGCCTCATCTTACTAGCTTTCTGTCTTGTCTGGCGTAGGAAAATAAAAGTGGGGGAATGCGACTGAGACAATGTCGCTATTTCTTGAACTGTCCGGGTATTCCCCCCTCCCCGGCAGTTCCAACTAATGCAATTCATTGGGCCCGGCGGTCCTCCCTCACGGAGGCCGCGTCTATGATCATATCAGTGTCCAGATCTCTTCCATCCTCTCCCTGCTTCCTCCTCTTCACAATTGGCGCTTTGCTCGGTGTGCTATTCCCCCTTTCCACCCCTTTTGTAGAAGCAGATGTACCACCATGTTCCAGCAACAAGACAGTGTTTGAAACCTTGCCCAGCATATTAGGAACAGCTTGCCCTCTCACGTTCAGAGTGTCATTATCAGAAACTAGTCTCTTTCTAGTCCTATTACCATCCTCCTCAGGCAACACTCCCTTATCACGACCCATCTCATTCTGTTGAAGACCAAAACCATACCTCGTCTCAAGAATACTTGCGTTAGGCATCGCTCCAAAATCATCACCTCTACCGTTACCTCCCCCTCTTCTGCCACCCCTACCTCGACTGCCTGCACCACCGCCACTTCCTCTACCTCCCGATGTTCCTCCTCTATCTGCTCCACCTCCTCCCCCTCCTGGTTCATTGTTCCAGTAAAGAAAATCACCCCATTCATAAGATTTGGGGTCATGCACACCATCGCCACATTCTTCTAACACATGCCCCATACAACCGCAGACAAAGCAGAAGTCAGGTAACTTTTCATAGCAGACCGGGTATTTCTTCCTCTCCTTCAGGGTAATGGGAACAAACCTTACCAGGGGATTGTTTACATTCACAAACACACGCACCCTTAGATAACTAGAGGGGTTTATCTTCCCTTCGTTAACCATCACAGTAAACGGTGGCTCACCCACTTTCTTCGTGACTTTTTCCGCCAACTCCTTCTTCCTCGTCAGACCATCAGGTAGCCCTTTTATCCTTGCCTGTAGTGGGTACATATTCAGCGAATACTCAGCGACATTTGTGAAACCATCATACTCAACCAACACAACTGGATCCCTTCGAAATTGCCATGGGCCACCTTCCATCACCCGCTTCCAATCTCCCAAACAATGGCACTGAGCCAGGAATAGATTAGGTCCTTTGATATTGAAAGTAATCCCTTGTGCACAAGCCCACACATTCCTCATCGAGTTTAGCAACGCGGAGTGGCTAAACGGCCTCAACGTATGAACCCTAAACAGGGCCAACCAGCGCACCTCCCTAATTAAATCTTCTACCTCCCCTGATAGATCAAGGTCCTCTTCCTCCTCACCATGCAACTTGAGACCTTCAAACACATCTTCCAGCGACGGGTCTGGGCCAAAGTGATCCCAGTCGCCCTCGTCTACATCTTCACGATCATCAATGACTGGATCCGGCGACGCGCCATCCTGCCCCGCGTTACCCGAGCCACTTCCTGTCGCCGCCACACTTTCCTTTGCCTTATCTTCTTGATCTTCCCCCCTCCCCATCTCCGATCCTAAACTAGTTGTTGCCGCCATGCCGCCCCGCAGTCGTCAACTACACCCTCCTCGCTTCAGATCGCCGGAGAAAACCCGCCGATCTATGATAGAAAACACGTGGACTCCGACGGCGCCGTCGGAGGACTAGGTGGAACCCTAAGGGGAAACCCTGAGGGGAAAAAACTGGCTATATGTTCATCCGGTATCCCAATTGTATGTTGTATCAGCTTTCCATAAAAAAGGCCACCCCCCACAGAAAACAGAAAACAAAAAGGCCATTTGTATCGAGTGGTGCACAAGCAACCAAATGTATAAACTACTGTCATCTGCTGCAGCCAATAACAAAACAAGAAGAACGATATAAACGAGCACCATCAGATAGGACCTACCCATGCGACAATATGGCGTCGTTTGATTGCAACCGCGGCATGCATGTGGCTCTACTTTTCAATTCCCGGCCCATCTGATCTTATTGGTCAAATATTTTAGCTTTGTCCGAGGATCATTATCCACCAATCATGATTAGTTTTCAGCATGCAAGATCTAGCATCAATTTCCCGTAGATTCCCCTATCTATATATAGCTTTTTTTTTTAGGTTCTAGCCAGTGGCGGAGCTTGACCCAAAAATCTGGACGGCCGGTTGTAGGAAATGACTGTTGGGATTGTGTTTCATGGCCCAAAACTACATATACACTGCAGAAAACCGCATGGGCTGGGCGGGCCACGGCCCATTCGGCCTTGCCGTAGCTCCGCCACTGGTTCTAGCTATATATAGCTTGTGAAACGTTTCCAGAGACAAAGTCGGTCACTAGCTTTTCACGTGGAGTCGACGAGTACGCTGTCACCGGGACAGTGACTGCGCCTGCGACGACAAATTGACGGCGAAAGAATTGCTGCTTAATTATCTATACGTAACCGCCGCCGTATGCACAGTATTCAGACACATCATCAACCACGATCCTCACGTGGTTTAATTTGCACCGTGCCGTTTAGAACGTGGATTCGTAACAATCAAAGGAGAGGTGGATCACCTACTGCCGCAAGGCTAATTAAAATTTTATATTGAAATTTCATGTGTTTCAGTTGTACATATATCTCATACAACTCGATCTATAGGGCTTTTAAATATAGTTTACATACACAATAGTCCTAATTTTAATAATCACAATTTGATACCAATTCCAGTAACTTTTGGAATATCTGACATACACTAGATGCGCTATGCCCCTGGACAGAGGGAGGGTATGTTACTCCCTCCCTTCCGGTTTGTTTTTCTCGAAAAGGAGGTTGAAACCTCCGGCCTCTCCATCCAAGGATGGACACAATCATCTTTATTATATTCTTCAACGGAGTCTGACCAAACAATTACATGGATCAACCAAAAGCTATCTTCCTGGATCTCTGTCGCTACACCTATAAGTTTGATGATGTGCTCTAACCTCACACTAGAGCACACTGTCTAATCCGGTGGTCTCACCAAACCGCCCCACGACGAGCCGAGAGCATCAACCGGTCTAGCAGATCCTCGGTGCGCACAACATGTGCACACTCTTGAATCCGCTGCCCCCATCTTTCGCCGTCCCATCTTCAGAAGAGATCAACGCATTGACCTTGCCAGGCCCAATTGTTGTCAACGCCACCACAACGGCAGACAACGCCACCTTCCTGTGTGCTCCCATCACAGAGATTCCACTACGCCATGCCGTCTAGACCTGCCGCCGTCGATCTGGTAGATGCAACATAGCTCCACCTC
>NC_041387.1:610772826-610823696 GCF_002162155.2 Triticum dicoccoides | reverse complement strand
GGGAGGGAGAATGAGACCGAAGGGACCATCATCATCCGATCCGGGAGACCCATATCTAGGGTTTCCCCTGGAGCAGCCGGAGTGAGGTGACGATGAGGCCTTCGACAAGGAAACGATGCCTAAGATGCAATTATCGTTTGCCATGAACAAAATCGGCATGGTTATCACCGACAGTCACACCAGTTCAAACCAGAAGCTGGTTGGATCCGCGCGAAGTTGCGCCATGGAGGCGCATGCAACCGCTAAAACGATGGTAGAGAACTCTAGCAACCCTCGCCGGCGCCACTATGCGCCACGAGCCGGCCACGAGCTAGACCGACGATGGATCTGCGAGGGAATCAGATCCACTATACACCATCACCAACAATTGCCACAGAAGAATGCCAGAGCTCTTGACATGCCATGGAGGCGACGACCGCAGCCGCACAACTAGGGGCCGCCACCCTGGCCGCCGCACATGATCTTCCTGCTGGCACAGCCCTAGCCGCACCAGTGGGCCATCGCCGCGACCAGCCACCTAGGCACCTTCGGCGCTGGGCCCACTGCCTCCGCGGCCAACACCGCTGGCAGTGGTAGAAGGGGGCCTTGAGATCAATGAATTTTGGCGGCGCTAGAGTTGGGCCCCTGGTGTTGCCCCGGGGAGAGACGCGAGGGGTACACGTAGGAGGAGTAGGAGATCGGGAGGAGGGTGGTGGCGGGAGTAGGAGGTCGGGAGGAACCCTTCCAGTTTGCTAGGTTCATCTAAAAAAACCAGAAATTTCCTGCATGTAAGGCTCATTGTCTTGGGAAAAGGCAAATATAGCCATGTCTATATTAACTTTTGTCAACTTATGGTTCCCAATGTAAAATCGGCCAATGCATGGAGGAGAGAAAGGGCCATGGATATAGCATTAGTATGGTATCTAGCACTTAACTAGGTCCTGCTTGGTTGTTGTGAATTGTAAGTTGGACCTAATAAGAAATGGGGAATCCGTCAGATGCCAAATTTGAAAGATATATGTCACTATTTTTATGACCAAGAAATATGTATGTTGCATTATTGAAAAACCGACATTTGAATCTTATAATTATATTACTTCACATTCTATTAAAATTATATTTTGAAATTATCATAATATTTTATGATAAGTATACTATGGGGGTGGCAGAACTATCGCCTTCTGCAAGGTGTGGCAAATAGCAGAGCTATAATGCTATTTGTCTTTTCCCTCACCCAACGAGTCTCCTTGTCAATTTCTATTAAAGAAACCAACATCAACTTTTACACTTCAAAAACAAAAACTACAAAAATATAAAAAGGAAGCATTTCCAAATGCTATTACTTCCTCCGTCCGGAAATACTTGTCGAAGAAATGCATAAAAATGAATGTATCTAGGACTACAATACATCTAGATACATCCATTCCTCCGACGAGTATTTCCGGACAGAGGGAGTACCTTTATAACAAAGACAATAAGTACAGAAAAAAAATCCCAATTCCGTTTTTACAAAACACGTGAACCAAATCTACACAAGATCAAGTTGGCAAAAGAGAGCTCTAGCCAAGCTCCGTCATAGAGTAATCCTCTGTCTTGTTGGATTCCCTCTATGACTCCTCGCGTAGGTCTCATGTAGCACCATCTTGATCTTCAAGATCCCCTCCTCAGCTTTTACTTGCTCTCGTCTTTTTCGAAAGATTCTCCAATCTTTCGCATAATATGACATAAGTTTTAGATCACAACAACCGGATCATTAGGATTTTTATTATAAAAAACAAGCCACATTTCTAGTTTTCCACATAGTCCGTCATACTGCTACTCCCCCACAGAGCACCAATTTTCTCGGTGCTATCGGAAAAGAGTTAAGCCACCCCCAACCATGATCTTTAAGGCACTATTGGGCATTTTCTCCCCCACAAAGTTCTCATCAAACCAATGCACACCCATCTTTCAAGTTTGACTATTCGAACTATAAATTTCTTTGAGAAGGTGATATGTATTATTAATCCATATATCCTCCCAAAACAGAGTTAGCCCCATCACCTAACAACCTCTTGGTAAACTTCTGAAAAATATGGTTCATATTCGTCAGACTGACAAAAAGGTTAGCCCCTAATCCCAACTCTAATCCCTAACAGGGTTTGATTCTGAAGGTATTTTCTGGACAACAATTGCTGCAAGGTACCATCTATGTTCTCCAATTTTCAAAGCCATTTGCATAACAGGCTTTAATTCATGACTTGTAAATAAACAACCCCAAGGACTTTTGGTATGGACACGACATATGCCAGTTGATTAGGCGATATTTCATTTATTATTCATCTTCTGCCACAACATTCTAACCCCGCAAGAATCCAACACCCCTTTTGGCAACTCCAGGAAGGACATCATATATAATTGAATACTATTGAGACAAGAATTAGTGAGGGTCACCCTTTCCCCAATAGACATGATGTTTCCTTTCCGTCCTGCCATCTTCTTCCCACTCATATCTTCCACCGCGCTAGTTGCTAGCGTAGTGACATATACAATGGTGCTATATTATGAGTGCCATGTATGATAAATGCTGAGTGAAGGAAAGAGAAAACATAAGAAAATGCATCCCTTCTCTTAATCAAGAGATGATCTCTTAACAACAATCTATCTCACCATATATTTGGAGTTATCTGGTTGTGAGAGATAAGTCTAAGATATACTCCCTTCGTTTCTTTATCTAAGGTTTATATTTTTTTGGGCACGGTGAACAAGGCAATAAATTATAGATACATTAGTATAAAATTACCCTTGTCAAATTTGTTGATTACTGGCAAGTAAATCAATTAGGCTTTGAAAGAAAGAGATATAGGCAATCAGGGGAGATATACTTTCCTTCTTTCTCTATAATGAGAGATACATACAATCCGGAGAAAGATACTTTTCTTTTTTCTAGAAGGATAAAAAAAGATTATGCGAGGTATTAAAAGAAATGCACCTTACATTGTGTAATTTTATAAAAAAACTAATACACCTTATATAAAGGAACGGAGGGAGTAACCCATTGTACACCATTTTTATTTCTTTATCTAAATTATATGTGATAAACTTAAGATAAGACAACATTATCAATCATTGTACATGCCCTTATGTACCGGCACTTAGCTAGTGTTTGGGCTTCGAAAAAGCTGCAGCGCATCAATACGTAGCTATATAAAACCCTGGAATTTTCCATTTAAAAAACCTTGGTACTTTGGAAGGAAGACACACGTGGATCCACTAATCCAGCTGCCATGACCCTAATTTGGACAATAGGAGAGTCAAGATACACATCAGGAAATTTGGTATTTCTGCCCCACCACATGAATGCACCTTTTCCAGCGGTGTAGAATATCATTTTCACTGGATCCAGGCAAGATATGCCAGGATCCAACAAACGGTTGTTAATTGTTTATGATTGGCTCATTTTTGTAGGCTAGAGGGGCCTAGCGTGAGCAAACATTACATTGACGGGACCTTAACGCTCCGTTATAAACTCCAAGATTAGAGGCCAGGTTCTAACATAATCGATCTTTAGGGATTCACTCACCGAGGTAAACAATTACTATCGTGCATGACTAGTTCTGATTAGTTCTGCGGTGTCACGTGTGCTTTAAGTACTCTTACCATTTCTATCTCGATGTCGCACGAGCTAGGTCAGTGGCAAGGTACGGATCTGTCTATGCTCATGGACGACATGGACGACTCGCGCCTGTTCATGCAGTGGGCGGTGAGCACACTGCAGCAGCAGGATCCAGGAGGAGCCGGCGGCGGCAGCGAGAAGAGCGCCGGCTTCCCCTGTCTCCAGGCGCTCCGCGATTCCTCGGAGCTAACGGAAGCACAGAACACTCTGAGCTCCGGCGACGACACCGGCGGCGGTGGAGGAATCATCACCCCAGCCCCCGATTTGGCTGTGCACCAAGGCAGTTGGTCCATGTCGTCCCCGACCTCGGGCGGGCCTTTCGCGCCCAGCAGCATGAGCAGCACCGGCACCAGCAACGCCTTGTCCATGAGCTGGGACTTCGGCGCTACCTTGCCGCCGCAGCCGGTCAGCAGCGGTGGCGGGGGCACGCTGGCCGCCGGGGCGCCGCTTCGTTCCGGCGTGTCACAGCCAACGAGGAGGGCCTCCACAAAGAGCAGGCCGTACGCGCAAGACCACATCATGGCGGAGCGGAAGCGCCGGGAGAAGATCAACCAGCGCTTCATCGAGCTCTCCGCCGTCATTCCCGGCCTCAAGAAGGTCTATGAATATGTCTAATCTCTCAACTCTTTCTACATTTCATAGTACTTCAGTAAATGCTTAATCGATTTGCTTACATGATTTTCCAAATCGATCAGATGGACAAGGGGACGATTCTTGCCGACGCGACCAGATACGTGAAGGAGCTCCAAGAGAGGGTCAAGTACCTGGAGGCTGCCGGCGGCAACCACAGGAGCGTTGAGACCGTGGTGCTCGTCAGGAAGCCACGGTGCCTCGTCGGCTCGGACGGCGAGGCCTGTCCAGGGTTCTTCTCGGCAGCTGGGATGCCGGCAAATAGGAGCCAGCTGCCGGAGATCGAGGCAAAGCTCTCGGAGGACAACGTCATGGTGAGGATCCACTGTGAAATAAATGGAAAGGGTCTGGTCGCCAGGGTTCTTGCGGAGGTCGAGGAGCTCCACCTCCGCATCGTCCACAACGATGTGATGCCGTTCACGGCGTCCACCGTGATTATTACCACCATGGCGAAGGCAAGTTCTCATCAGTAATACTAGCTGTCGTACGTTTTATACGTATGCATTTTACTCTTTGTCCACTCTGGTTTTTTCGAATAAATACATAAACCTATAAAGCTTACCATTCTATAACATGCACACCTGCAAGGTAGTCCTCCGTTCCTAAGTATAAGTCTTTTTAGAGATTTCACTGTGGACTACATACGAAACAAAATGAGTGAATTTACATTGTAAAATCTCTAAAAAGACTTATATATTATTATCATGTATTACTTTATTTATTACCATGCATGACACATAGTAGCATAACATTTATTATAATACGGTAACATGATATGATACTCAATCATCTCTTTCTTCATTTAATTCTATGACACCCATCAAAATTGCCTAGTTGGCATGCATGATGCTAGGTATAAAACTAACATTACAACCAGCCTTAAGATATGCTCCCACCTTTTCATAATACAAGAGCGTTTTTGTCCCATAATATAAGAGTAGTTCAGTGTAAATGTAGTATTATTGATTTAATATTATAAATATTAGTCATTTTTGCGGGGGAAATATTAGTCATTTATTACTAGACAATCATACTTATTAATCTTTGTGAATACATTTGTAAAAAAAGAGAGGAACTTTCAGACTAGCGGCGTGTGGTCGTAAGGATCAATCTCTTTGAGAGCAACAACATAAAACATTGTAGAGTAGTATTTTCTAATGGTGGATGTTATATACATATCAACTATACATGTCCAGCCACATCACTTAGGGCTATAACTTCAAATTTTCATGGACTTACTGACTTTACCATTCAGGTGGAGGAGGGTTTTACTGTCAACACAGAGGAGATAGTAGGAAGGCTCAACTCTGCATTGTACCAACATAGCAGCAGCAACAACAGTGGCAACAACAATTATTAAGACTGGAGAAACAGGAAACTAAAAAGCCTAACTACGGTTTTGTATGTAATATAGAAATAAGATCCATGTAGATCATATGTACATATATGCGTGCAACTACCATTAATTGATGCAAAGGTAGCTGTTTTTTCTCCTTTCAAAAAAAGGTGCAACAACCTGATATGGCTCACTAGCGGAGAACCGGGCTATAGCTCCGGTTCGTAAGGCCCTTTAGTGCCGGTTCTGTAATCGGCATTAAAGGATGGGGACTAAATGTCCTCCTTTAGTACCGGTTCTGCACGAACTGCCGCTAAAGGGCCACCACGTGGCACGTGCCAGCGCCGGGGGTGGGGAGCCCTTTAGTGCCGGTTGGTAACACCAATCGGTACTAAACAGTTTTGGGGGTTTTGGTTTTATTATTTGTTTTCTCTTTAATTTTGTGTTTTCCATTTAATTCTTTTTCGTTTACTGGTATTTTACGATACTACATATTATACACGTTATGCATATATATAAATAGAATTTCTCGTAGAACTGATGTATATATATATATATATATATATATATATATATATATATATATATATATATATATATATATATATATAGGATAGCACTATTCTAATCCTAAGATTAGAATAACTATTTGGATCACAATCAACTCTATAGGGGCGTTGCAGACGTTCCCGAACTCCCGAACCGGCGGAGAAGAAAAAATAAAAAGCCCTCCCGACCTTATCCCCACGCCCGCTCTACGCCATCCCCGCCCCCTCGGCACCTTCCCAGGCAGCAGGCGTCGCCGCAGGCACCTCCCTCCTTGGCAGTAGGCGCCGCCGTCACCACTTCCCTCCCCGGCAGCAAGCACCGCCGCCCCCAACTTCCTCCGGCGGCAGAAGCGTGGCCGCCTCCATCTCCCTCCCCAGCAGACGCACCACCGACCTCACCTCCCCCCCGGCAGCCGCGCTGTCGCGACTCCACCTCCTGGCCGTGCCGCCGCGCGCCTCCATCTCCCGGCTTCCCGGCGCCGCCCTGTCGGCCACCTCCTGCGGCCCAGCTCAATCCAGTCCCGCCGGCTTTCGCCATGCAAGCCAACCAGGACACCTCCACCGCGACAGAGATGTCGCCCCGCGCTCCCCACCGGCTTGCCCTCGCTGCCTGCCCCGTGCCTCCAATCGGAGCACCCCATCGCCGTCCACCGTGGCACCTCGCCACCACTTGCAGATGGAGGAGGCCTCGGCCTGCAGCTAGAGGAGTTCTTGACCTGCATCTGCAGATGAATGGCACATCCGGGAGATATAGGAGATGGCAGCGCACCTCCCACTCACCATGGACGGCGTCCCCTCCTCTGCTCGAACTTCTTCTCCAACCTCAGCCTCGCCAACCTGATATTCCTCGGTGAAGCCCGGCAAGTGGTGTGCTCTTTCTGTTACTGTTCTTCCTCACAAAAGGTTGTCTATTCCCTGTAGATTCTGCAAAACCACCATTTTCTGCAGTATGGTTACAGTCCATTGTGTTGATTTTTAACAGTCCAATTGTGTCTACCACTCCACCTGCAGCATGTGTCCGCAACCGTTGGCCAACTCTGACCACTCCAACTTCCTGCTCCTCTCTTCTAATTCATCTTTTCTCCTATCCAAGTATGCGTGTGCGCAGCTAAAGTTCAACAATTGGGCAGAGAGCCGGAGACGGCGAGTCAACGTCACAAAGGACAATGGGCCGCCTCTGATGCTGCGCACAGGCTTGAGGCAGTGTCATCAAACCCCGTCAGATTGCACGTCCACAGTCCACCCGAGCTCCATGTCCAGCTGGGTCCGATGCAAGGATGTAAGGTCCTATCTGACCTCTCTTCTTTCTCTGAAACAAGCACGAAGAAGCATCAGGTATTTGATGCTCTTTAGTTCTACGAAGTGCTAGCTATACTATACATGTACAAGCCGTGCATATGCTGGCTGGAGCGTGTGTGCACTGGTGCGTGGGGCATGTACTCTCTTTTTTAGATGCTTGTACTGAAAAACGTGGGCATTTTCTGAATCAGATAGAGGGGTTGGTTGTTGATTCAGGTGAATATCTTTGTCTCTCTTTCAAGTTTCGTGTTACTGTGAAACATTGTTGTTTCCGTGAGTTGATTTGTTCAGAATAAACTTCTTGGAAGATTTTTTAGAAGAAAACAAAAAAACATCCAATTTCTTGCGAAAACACTAGAAGTTCACATACTAAAAATGTACACTTGTAACCTAAAAAAAGTATACTTGTTTTAAAAAAAGAAGTCCAAATTAAAAGAGCGGAGCTGTTCGTTTGTCAATTATAAAACTGAGTTTTCCATCTTTACAAAAAATAAACCAAGAAGTTCGAATAAAAAAAGCAAATCGGTTAAAAAATTATACAAACAAAAAATGGTATTTCCCCATTTCGAGAAAAAAACTAGAGGTTCAAATTTAAATAACGGAGAAGTTCAATGTTTATGAAAAACCCAAGAAGGTCAAATCAAAAAGTAGAGTAGTTCCAGAAGTTTGTCCCTTCTCTCTAAAAAAACTAGAAGTTCAAATTTAAATAACGGAGCGGTTTGATGTCTATTACAAAACCAAGAAGTTCAAATTACAAAAGTAGAGCAGTTTAATATTTATGTTAAACTCATATTTTCCTTGTTAGTAAAAGAAATAAAAACAAGAAGTTCAAATCAAACTAATGTAGTAGTTTAATGTATACGGAAAGCTCAAATTCTTTTCGTTCCTAGAAAAACAAAAAGTATGAAGTTCAATTAAAAAAAATGTTTGATGCTTATTTAAAAACCATATTTTTTTGAATAAAACTAAGAAGTTCAAATTAAAATATCAGATAAGTTCGAAGTTAGTAAAACATTAGAATAACAGAGCATTTCATTTTCGCTGTTAAATCGAGAAGTTCAAATTAAACTAACAAAGGAGTTCAATAAAAAAATTGGATTTCCCGGGAATATGCAAACATATGCGCTTACTGTTAGAAGTTCTAGTTCATCGCGTGCCATAGTTTGGAAAACAAGTTTTTTCAGGGAGCTAAAAAACTATGTTTTTTTAATGCCCAAGTTATTCACGTATGAATACCTCTAGAATTTTGATGGGGGAAAAACGGTAACACAAATAAAACATAACATTTTTATCAGAAAAAAGTAAGATTCGCGCGAGAAGTTCATCTTTCAAAAAAGGAAAAAGTTCACGACGAGAACAAAAGGAAGAAAAGTATCACGACACAAAAAACCAACAAGATTCACCGAATGAAACGTAGTAAGTTTGGAGAATAAAACAACATAATATATTTTTTTGAGTAAGATTAACTGGTGAACCCCAAAAAGATTAATAAAAATAAAACCAATAAGTTCAATATCAAACAACGAAGAAGTTCGATGTTTTTTAAAAACCTTCAATTTTCTCGTTTCTAAAAAATACTCAATGAAATTCAAATAAAAAAGCTAGAGCGGTTCAATGTCTATAAAAAAATTCAGATATTTTCACGTAACCGAGCAGTTTGATATTTATTTAAAAACTCGGGTTTTTCTGGCTACTAAAGAATAAAACTAATAAGTTCAATTTGAAGTAATGAAGAAGTTTGATGTTTCTAACAAAACTCCAACTTCCAATTTATAAATAATTGAAGTTCTAACCGACCTTCAATTGCGTGTAATTCGACGTATACACAAAAATACGACAGAAATTCATAGTGAAAACAACGAGAAGTTCAAGTAATGCAAGGAATGCATTTCAGGTGAGAATAAAACTATAGAAAAATAAAAACTTAAAACTTTTTTTGAAAGAAGTTTGAGTGCTTTGTCCGAAGAAGATAGAAATCCTTCAAAGAGGTTCACCTTGTATTTCCATGTTCGAAAACACAAAAAAGAAATTGTTCTTTTGCGTTTTAAAATAATTCTCTCAATCCACAAAGAAGTTCAGTTATTATTTGGAAGCAATTTGATTTCAAAAAGAAAATAAAAAATTTAAATTATAAAGATTAAAAAAATAAAACCAGGAAGTCCATATTAAAAAGATGGAGAAGTTCGATGACTATAGAAAACTCAGATTTTCCTCGTTATTAAAGAGTGGAAACAAGAAGTTCAAAAAAATAACAAGAAGGTCAACTTTTAAAAATAGAGCGCTTGAAAATTCATAAAAAGATTAATAAATAAAACCAGGAAGTCCATATTAAAAAGATGGAGAAGTTCGATGATTATAGAAAACTCAGATTTTCCTCGTTATTAAAGAGTGAAAACAAGAAGTTCAAAAATAAAATAACAAGAAGTTCAAATTTTAAAAATAGAGCGCTTTGAAATTCATAAAAAAAGATTAAGAAAATTAGATAAATAATTATAAAAAAACTCAGATATTTTCACGTAACCGAGAGAAGTTCGATAGATAACTGTCAGAAGTTCACGTACTACACGGTGTGCATTTTGTAGTAAAAAAAATAAAGAAGCAAATAATAAAAGTTTTGTTGTTATAAGTTCAACTCCTCGGTCGGAGAAAGTTAAAAAAATTATTGTGAGAGAGGTTTGTACAAAAGGTATATCATTTGTGTAACAGTTGACGAACGGATGAGAAAATTACAAATGAAAATACGTCACAGAAGTTCAACGTGAAACAACAGGAAGTTCAACTACTACACTGAATGAATTTCAGATGAAAAACTTTCAAAATCATCGCGAGTATGAAAAAATGATCAACACGGAAAAGTTGCGTGTTTACATCAGCTTTCCATCGGTATATCACCCGCTCAATTCCTGTGAGTGGGATGAAGAGCTACGAGCAGTGGATGAAGATCTACGAGCAAAAAAATCACGTGAAAAATAGAGTGAAGTTCGGGTACACGCGCCGAGAAGTTCAGGTTCTTCACGCAGTGCACTTTCGAAGAATCTGTTTCGCGGTAGAGGCAGAACGAATGATCCCGCTGTTTTCGGAATTACTTGAAAACGGCTAGGAATCAGAGAAAACCATCAACATGAAAAAGTTTCGCATTTTCCGTAGCTCATCAACAGTATATTATTCGCCCAATTCCGATAAAGTTTGTAGAAATTATAGCGAAAATACGTTTTTCGCCATTTTCGAAACTGACTTAAAACTGTAAAGAATTGGGAGAAACAATACATACCAAAAAGTTTCACATTTGTTCAAGCTTTCCAACGCCATATCATTTGCTGCATTCGGACGCATGGTTAAAAAATTAGCTCGAAAATACAAACTCGGTAGGACTTGGACCATTTTCTAAATTACTCTTAAACCGTTCAAAATTAGAAAAAAACTTTCAAGATGAAAAAGTAGCACATTTTCATAAGCTTTCCAACGCCATATCATATGCCTCCATTGGATTAGCCGTTTAGAAATGACATCAAAAAACGAACTCAGCTGTTCGGTTTACAAAATTTTACGTTTTTTCAAATTACTCTTTAACCATATGGAATTAGAACTTTCAATATGTGGAAGGAGCGGTTTTGCAACAGCTTTCCAACTCCATATTATATGCCTCATTCTGATAAACGGTTTAGAAATGCGATCGAAATTACGATTCACGTTTTTTGTGTGAAGAAAAATCGATTTTCAAAACTGCTCTTAAACCGCTTACATTTTGTGAAAAATTTATCTTGGATCATAATACTCGTGTCCATAGCTTTCCAACGGTATATAGCAAGCCCTATTTGGGCAATGTTGCGGGAAGTTCAACCTAGCATAGGGGAAAGTTCAGGTCGAACAACTCACGCTGTAAAATCGCAAAAAACGCGAGTTCTTCACGACCCGAGTGCAAAATCCGCCTATGAGCGAGATTCCTATCTAAAACGAGTATTTAGTTGCTAAAAATCGTTTGAAGATTACACTTACATCACATGGAACATGACCAACCAGAAAAACTCGCGGTAGAAGGCACAGTTGCGAAGATAGCCCGAAGGTTGGGTTCGTACAGAGAGAAGTTCAGGGGCGCGTACAAACAAAAATACGTCACAGAAGTTCAACATGTAAACAGCATGAAGTTCAACTACTACGCTGAATGAATTTCAGATGAAAAAACTTTTAAAATCGTTGCGACTATGAAAAAATGATCAACACGGGAAAGTTGCGTGTTTACAGCAGCTTTCCATCGGTATATCACTTGCTCAATTCCGGTGAGTGGATGGAGAGCTAGTTGCAGTGGATATAGATATACGAGCAAAAAAAAGCACATGAAAAACAGAGTGAAGTTCAAGTACACGTGCCGAGAAGTTCAGGTTCTTCACACGATGCATTTCGAAGAATCAGTTTCGCGATAAAGACAGAACGAATGATCTCGCCATTTTCACAATTACTTGAAAACGGACAGGAATCAGAGAAAAGCATCAACATGAAAAAGTTTCGCATTTTCCGTAGCTTTTCAGGGGTATATTATTTGCCCCATTTCGATAAAGTATGTAGAAATTATGCCAAACATACGTTTTTAGCCATTTTCCAATTTGAATTAAAACGGTAAGGAATTAGGAGAAACAATATATACGAAAAAGTTTCGCATTTGCTCAAGCTTTCCAACGCCGTATTATTTGTTGCATCCGGCCGTACGGTTAAAAACTTATCTCGAAAATACAAACTCGGTGGAACTTGTAGCGTTTTCTTAATTACTTTTAAACCGTTCCAAATTAGAAAAAACTTTTAACATTAAAAAGTAGCGCATTTTCACAAGCTTTCCAATGCCATATTATTTGCCTCAAATAGATTTGCCGTTTAGAAATTACATTGAAAATACGAACTCGGCTGTTCGGTTTGTGAAATTTTACGATTTTCAAAATTACTCTTTATCCATAGGGAATTAGAGAAAACTTTCAACATGTCGAAGGAGCGGTTTTGCAGCAGCTTTCCAATGCTATATTATTTACCTCATTCCGATAAACGGTTTAGAAATGCGATCAAAAATACGATTCACATTTTTTGTATGAAGAAAAAACGGTTTTCAAAACTGCTCTTAAACCGCTTACATTTTGCTAAAAATTTAACTTGGATCATGATATTGGTGTCCATAGCTTTCCAACGGTATATTGCAAGTCCCATTTGGACACTTTTTAGCTGAAGTTCAACCCAGTACAGAGGGAAGTTCAGGCGCGTTACTCAAGCAGTTCAGGTTGTGATCAGAATATTATTCTGATCCCGTGATCAGAATAGTGTTTATGTGTGTGTGTATATATATATATATATCATCGAATGTCTCACAACCACCATTATTCACACACATACACATGTATATATATACAATGAGGTATATATACAATTTCTCTTACATGTTGCCTTCAGAGCCAGTGGCATTTGCCTTGGTGCCTTCGGAGCACGATGAAAATTGGGAGTGGTTCATGGGGGCAGTAGCTGGTAATAGAATTCCCCTTTAGGATCTATGACTTGGTCGAGTAAAAATCCCACTATTTCCTCTTGAAGTGCTCGTATGCGCTCCTCTGGTAGGAGCGTCTCCTGCACCTCACTGAACTGTTAAGAAGGAGATCAATATGCATGTGTATTAGTTATGTGACTAGATATCGATAATGATGTAAAAATTGTGAATATTGTTCTGTCAAACGTACCCATAGCTGTCTATCAGATTTGGTCCTTTCAGACTCCATCATGCGAATGTTCTCGCAAACGTAGTATGCACACACATCAGTCCCCGACGCCCGCTTCAGGGCCTTTACGAGAATAGAATTTAATCATATAATAATTAATCAAGCATGATAATTAATGGTATTGAAACTAGAATTAAAGAGATGCATGGTAGCTAGCTAGTACTACTTAATTAATTCTACCTTGGGTCGATACCAATACAACTTTTTTCCCATGGATCTTGAACCTCTTTCCTGAACTTTTACCAAGCCCTACCCGCCGGCAAAGAAAATGAATAAAGGAGTTATTAAATAGTTGATATCAGGAAATGACGAACTAAAGAGGCCGACATATAGTTAATAATGATTGAAATTACCTGTTGACTATCCCCTTCACGATTGAGTAGTCACTTCGTTTTTTAAGTAGTGAGTCCAGTACTTCAACTGTTCCTTCGTCAACTTTAATGACTAACAAGATCCAATGGTAACTGCATGCACACACTTTTGCATGTCTTAATTAAGCGGGCATGTGCATAACACTCATCAACTACCCTAAACCCTATACACTTAATTATTAACATCTAGCTAGCTAGTAAGCAAAAATAGAATTTGCAGTACAAGACAGTGTGACTCACAGGAAGTTGTAAGGAAGTAGTATATCTTCATTGGTATTGAGGCGCTTCAAGAACTCTGGCATGTTTTTTTTTCTACATCTGCTCGATACCATGCATATGTCCATATTTGTTCATTAACGATATTTGGGTCAATGAACCCAATGCCATAGCGTCCATATTTTTTCATCTCATACATCTCATCCTGCATAATACCAAAGAAAGAATATAGTGAGGATAATTACAGGTAATGATCGATCAATGAGCACTACAGCTTACTTGAGACTTAAATTACAAAAAGAAATCACTTACAGACAATACCAACTGACGAGAGCTTTGTCGAGTGCGTCTTGATTGAATAACTGAAATAGTTCTGAATACTCAACGGACAGAGCTAGCTTATGGAAGTAATACTCTTCCTTGACTTTCACCATGAGGGACTCTCGATTGGAACTCTTGGTAATTTTCATGTACCAATCATGCAATTCATACATTCTCGTTGGGAGGTTCTTGACCTCCTCAGGCTTGACCAAAGGTTGGTCACGAACATATTTCCGTTTTATGTCCTCCTCTCTAAGCAGATACATGGGCTCAATCTTGAGGAGTTGTTCAACAGTGATACCGAGCATTTCAGCCTGCCTTCTATGCTCATCGGTTATTACCGGCTGACCGGCGCCGGTACTCTCATGTGTTGGTACAACAAGCAGGGGGATCGATTGCGCCACCTGTTCTCCCAGCTGGGGAACGGTTTTCCCGCATTTTTGGCCAGCTGCTTGGCTCGAGCTCGAGCTGACTCCTTTTGTCGTGCTCGATGCGCCTTCCTGATTTGGCGCTCATAGTCTAAGTCAACAGGCTTGGGAGCTGGTGTTTTAGCCATACGAATAAATTGGTCAATCTTATCCTCAGGCAGTTTCTCCCTTGGCGGCGGTGGCGGTTTCGGTCCAAAATGGGCGTCCACTTGGGCCTTCACTATGGCTTCGTTTTGCTCCTCGATCATGTCGTAAGGCCTCCGCAGAAGAGGCCCAAGGCTTGGACCATATTGAAATCGCTTGCCTCCGCCTGTACCTCATGTACTACCTCGACTTGTAGCGCTACGCACCATAGCTGTGGCGGCTCTATTTCGCGATTGCTAGGGCAGCGGAGATGGCTGACGCGGTGTCAGACTTGGAGGAGGAGTAGCACACTTTGGTGGACTTGGAAGAGGAGTGGCCTCACGCGGTGGCTGAGTTGAAGTAGGACGAGTGGCCTGAAGCTGTGCCGGACTTGGGGGAGCTGGAGTCGTTTGCTCCTAGTCACCTGCAGGAATGTCAAGCTCTAGCTGACGCGGTGTGGGTGGCCTTCGAAAGATGATGCAATCCTTTCTCCATAGGATGATACGATTTATGGCCTCTCCCAGTGTGTGCTCCTCATCACCTCGAGGAATGTCAAGAAGTAGCCCCAAATATTGGTCGTCCACCACCTCATCAACCATGACACGAGCATGGCCGGCTGGAATCGGGCTGCAATGGAAGGATGCTTCAGGGGGATTTGTATAAGCAACGGCATCCGCCACCTTGACGGATATGTTCTTTATTTTGAAGTGTAGCTCACAGTTAGTGTTCTCCATGATGTCATCCACAGGGTATATATCCAGCAGCGCATCGCTGGGGCGGAACCCATGTTGCTTCTCGGCACCAATGGGACGGTGTTATCCAATGCTGGATCCTCCGCTAGCTGCTGCCGCTGCTGAGACCCCTTTCCTGGCTAAGTGAGTCGATCTGCTGCGGCTGCCGCTGCAATTTGAGTGCCAAGTCCGCGTGTGTGGATTCTAGGCCTTGAAGGCGTTCTGCTTCCTGCTTCCTCTGCTCCTCCTCCAGCTTCTTCTTGTTCTCCTCCTCCATCTTCCTTCTCGCACGGCTTCTGTAGTCGGCTTTCCAGTGCAAAAAGCCCTCATACCACGGAATAACGCCCTTCCCTCGTGTTCTTCCCGGGTGTTTTGGAATTCCCAGGCCGCACGTAAGCTCGTTGTTCTCTCAGTTGGGCGTGAACACCCCCTTTCGAGCAGCTTCTATTGCATCAATTAACTTATCTTCGGCTCCTTTAAGACATGCCTTCTTTGCTACCAGGCCTGTCTTCGGGTCCAACGCCCCCCCCGTGCGCATAGAACCAAGTTCTGCACCTGGGGGGCCAGCTCAATGTAACTGGAGTGACCTGTGCAGCCTGCATCTCTTGCTCAGACTTATCCCACTTAGGCATTGCCACCGCGTAGCCACCTGGCCCTAGCCTATGGAACTGCTACTTTTTTGGGCATTGGCCTTGTTTTTTTGGACCGTTCCTTAGATAATTCTAATTCCTTGAATTTAACGACAACGGGCTAGTGTTCTCTTTACTTCTCTAGTGTTCCCTTGGATTCTGGAGTCTTCTTTCCTCCTTTGATGTAGTTGGCCCATACAGTTTTCTTGTGGTTGTTGAATGAAATTGCCATCTTCCTAAGAGCAGCGTCCTTGAGTTTCTCCACATCTGCAACTATGAAATGATTTGGTAGGGTGAAATGTTCCATGAGTTTTTCCCAAAGCAGAGTTTTTGCTCTGTCGTCTACAAAAGTAAGATCTGGACGTTTCTTTTGCTGGCTCTTTCCATTCTTGAAGGGAGATCGGGAGTTGGTCCTTCACAAGAACTCCGCACTGACGAACGAACTTGTTCGCAATGTTCTTAGGCGCTAGTGGTTCGCCATTAGTTTTGATGGCATCGATGTTGTACTTTACGCCCTCCTTCAACTTTTTGCCCAGGCCTCGCACTCTGCCTGTAGAAGATTTGCTCGATCCGGAGGGCTGAAAGAAGAAAGATCGATTCATTAATATATCTTCAAATCATTTAAAACATGTCATGATCACCAGATGCCTGCTTATATAAATACACCTCACCGGTTTCTATTATTTCAAGATCAACATTTTCTTCGCCATCATAATCATAGCCATCAATGACTTCATCAATTCGGTCGTCGCGATCGAATATCATATCATCACCCTCCCCGGTATTGTTCAGATATTGGGAGCCGTCATCTTCTTCATTTCGATCATCTGGCCCACGAGGGGAGACTATGATCTCGAACAGGGCCTCTTATCCCTCTCTGCCGGCATTGTCCGCCATAGCTTTTATTTAACTAATCTAGAAGAAATATAAAACAATTTAGTATTCAAATTACAATGCATGCATGCAATCAATAAGGAAATCTTGAATCATAGTACATAATATGCATCGTCTCGAATAATATATAATCTCGAATACATCGTCTCAAATATTATATATCAAATACATCACTAGCTAGATAGCTAATAAAGATCGAATACTACAGAATAATCTAGGCCACTCGCGGTTCCTGAGGCGCGGGCGGTGGACACGCAAAGAGAAAGAACCATCACATGATCATAGCTCCGGTCATCTCCCCAAAGAACCTGCCAGATTGGAGAACCTGACGTCCATATCAGCCATGTAGCGACGGACGTGCTCGTCCTCCTCCCTAACATGACAACTCACCACCTCTAGTGGGGCCGGCTCCCTCCGCACCAAAAGTGGCCCACGGGAACGCCACCAAAGGAGCTCAGGGTCGACGATGGGACCCGGGGGCGGGTTCGTCACCAAGCAGCGAGCCCCTGAAGGTAGCACCTCCCACTGCCAGCCCGGCGGAGCCCAGTCCCGGACATGGATCCTCTGAAGTAGGACGTCATCGCGAATGGGTCGACGGCGAGGATGCGGGCCGGGCATCGTCGAGAACAAATACTATACGCCGCAAAAGTATCATTTTTTAAATGATTGGATTGCTATTTCTTATATGCAAATTCTAAATTTCGATAATTAAAATTATAAGAAACTAAAAACTAACATTTCTATAACATTTCTATAATAATTTGAAATTAATCTAATTCATCTAGCTAAAACTAACATTTCTACATAACTAACATTTCTATAACATTTCTAACATTTCTATATACCATTTGACATTAATCTAATCTAATCTAATTAATTCATCTAAGACATTTGTATAAAAATAGAAAAAACAAAAAAAACTAAAAACTAAAAACTAAAAATAGAATTGTGTGTGTGTGTGTGTGCGCGCGCATGCGCATGTGTGTGTGTGTGTGTGCGTGTGTGTGCGCACCTATGGCACTGGTGACGCGACTGCTTCGATTGGAGGGAGGAGAGGGGCCGGGGAGAGGTGCTCACAATGCGGGCGAGGTCGAGGTGACGACGACGGCAACGGCAAGGCGAGGCAACGGCGAGGCGGAGGGGACGGCAAGGCAGAGGGGGCGGCGACGGGAACGGGCCGACGATGGGCGGCGACGGGGACGGTGATAGTGACGGGGGTGGCGACGGGGGGCGGCGACGACGGGGCAGAGAAAAAGAAGCAGAGGGAGAGAACGAAACTGACAAATTTTTGAAGTGTTTCTTATATAGGACCCCCCGTTTAGTACCGGTTGGAGCCACCAACCGGTACTAAAGGGTTGTTTTGGCCAGGCGAAGCGGCGGAAGCGCACCCCCTCTAGTACTGGGTGGTGGCTCCAACCGGTACTAAAGGTGCGCGCTGGCGGAGGTGCGGTGCGGGAAAGTTTAGTCCCACCTCGCTAGCCGAGGGGCGCCCGCACCTGTTTAAAAGCCCCGGCGCGGGAGCTCTGTTGAACTCCTCTCTATAGCAGGCTTCTGGGCCTAACTCTGCCACTCTGCCCTGTGGGCCTATTGGGTCTTGTGGGCCTGCATCCTGGCCCAACTACAGGTTGGGTTTCTAGTCGTATGCAGGCCGCTGTGGCCCAGTAGGTGGGCTTTTTATTTATTTAATTTTTATTTCGATTTTTTTTCTTTTCTGCTTTATTTATTTTCATTTATTTATTTCTGAGTTGTTTTTTTGCTGTATTTCGAGTTTCTTTGTGAATATTTTTTCTTTAGGTACCAAAAATTACAAACTTTCTGTTAGTGCAAGTAGTTTTCAAATTTAAATAGTTTCAATTTTAATTATTTGACAAACTTTGTAGACGAAGTGCATCCAGTTTTTGCCGTAAATGCATTGATGAATTTGTTTGCACATAAAATTTCTTCGCGTTTCAAATGCCAAAACACATAAGTACCCTAACTATTACAAAGATTCCCTCCGGTTTGTTCGAAGCGGCACTTTCCAGATATATATAAGTCCGGAAACTCACTAGAGAAGAAAGTGATGACAGTGAAGCCTTTCACATCCCAGAGTGGGATCTTTGGGTGTGAAATTTTTTCTCCATAACCATGGACAATCTTCATCATTTAACTGGATGCTCTAGTCAATATTCACTGTGAATGGAGCAATTTCATCAAACTTTTCATAATCTTCTGACATGTCTGTCTTGTCATCCACTCCCACGATGTTTCTTTTCCCTAAAAGAACTATGTGGCGCTTTAGCTCATCGTATGATGCATTCGCTTCCTTATCTTTTCTTTTTCTCGGCCTGGTAGACATGTCTTTCACATAGAAAACCTGCACCACATCATTGTCTAGGACGAATGGTTCGCCAACATATGCAAGATTGTTGAGATCCACTATTGTCATTCCGTATTGCAGGTCTTCCGTTACCCCGCCTCGTGTCATATTAACCCATTTGCACTGAAACAAAGGGACCTTCAAACCACGTCCATAGTCAAGTTCCCATATATCCTCTATGTAACCATAATATGTTTCCTTTCCTGTCTTGGTTGTTGCATCAAAGCGGACACCACTGTTTTGGTTGGTGCTCTTCTTATCTTGGGGGATCGTGTAAAATGTATTCCCGTTTATCTCGTGCCCATTGAAAGTCATTATATTCGAAGATGGTAACTGGGACAACAAGTACATGTCATCTTCAATATCGCTGTCGTACATGGCACGTGTCTGCAACCAACCGGCGAAAGTCCCCGTTTGCTCACGTGTAATCGAGTCGTCAGACTGCTCCGGGTGTTTGGAGCGTAGAAAATTCTTGTGTTCCTCCATGTACGAAGCCACCAAGGCGGAATTCCGTAGAACTGTGTAGTGTGCTTGAGTGAGAGAATGCCCACCCATACATATTATTTGATCCCCTCCTAGCGTGCCTTTTCCATCCAGTCCGCCCTTATGCCGCGATTCAGGAACACCAATCGGCTTAAGGTCAGGAATAAAGTCAATACAAAACTCAATGCCCTCCTCATTTTCGTGGCCCTTCGAGATGCTTCCTTCTGGCATAGCACGGTTATGAACATATTTCTTTAAGACTCCCATGAACCTCTCAAAGGGGAACATATTGTGTAGAAATACAGGACCCAAAACGTTAATCTCTTCGCATAGATGAACTAGGACATGCGTCATGATGTTGAAGAAGGATGGTGGGAACACCAACTCGAAACTGACAAGACATTGCACCAAATCATTCTGTAACCTTGGTATTATTTCTGGATCAATTACCTTCTAAGAGATTGCATTGAGGAATGCACATAGCTTCACAATGGCTAATCGAACGTTTTTCGATAGAAGCCCCCTCAATGCAACTAGAAGCAGTTGCGTCATAATCACATGGCAGTCATGAGACTTTACGATTTGGAGCTTTTTCTCTGCCATATTTATTATTCCCTTTATATTCGACAAGAAGCCAAATGGTACCTTCATATTGAGCAGGCATTCAAAGAAGATTTCCTACTCTTCTTTGGTAA
Source organism: Triticum dicoccoides (assembly GCF_002162155.2). NCBI lineage: Eukaryota > Viridiplantae > Streptophyta > Magnoliopsida > Poales > Poaceae > Triticum > Triticum dicoccoides. The sequence goes on along the minus strand of NC_041387.1, from coordinate 610,803,249 downwards.
GAGCGTAACTGGCATGACCCTGATGTATGCCGTCTTTTCCGTGCATACATTGGTGTTCCTCCCGTGCCTCCAGTGTATCTTTTGTCTTCCCATACATGCCCAAGAAGCAAAGCAAGGTCACGCAAAGATTCTTCGTCACGTGCATCATGTCGATTGCGGAGTGGACCTCTAGGTCTTTCCAATAGGACAGGTCCCAAAATATAGATTTCTTCTTCCACATGGGTGAGCGTCCGTAAGCGTCCTTCGGAACAGGTTGTCCGCCAGGACCCTTTCCAAATATTACCTTCAAATCCTTGACCATATCATGTACATCAGCACTAGTACGGTGGTGAGGCTTCATCCGGTGATCCGCCTCACCTTTGAAATGCTTGCCTTTCTTTCTTACAGGATGCCTGCTCGGAAGAAATCAACGATGTCCCAGGTACACATTCTTCCTACAATTATCCAAATATATACTGTCGATATGATCCAGACAGTGCGTGCATCCGCGGTATCCCTTGTTTGTCTGTCCTAAAAGGTTACTGAGAGCAGGCCAATCATTGATGGTCACGAACAGCAACACCTTTAGGTCAAATTCTTCCTATTTGTGCTCATCCCACACAGAAACACCTTTTCCATTCCACAGCTATAAGAGTTCTTCAACTAATGGCCTTAGGTACACATCAATGTCGTTGCCGGGTTGCTTAGGGCCTTGGATGAGCACTGTCATCATAATGAACTTCTGCTTCATGCACAACCAAGAAGGAAGCTTATACAAACATAGATTCACAGGCCAGGTGCTATGGTTGCTGCTCTGCTCCCCAAAAGGATTAATGCCATCTGCGTTTAGACGAAACCATACGTTCCTTGGGTCACCTGCAGACTCCTCGCTGTACTTTCTCTTGATTGTTCTCCACTGCGACCCTACAGCGGGTACTCTCAACTTTCCATCTTTCTTACAGTCTTCTCCATGCCATCACATCGCCTTGGCATGCTCTTTGTTTTGGAATAAACGCGCTCGCCCTCAAAATCACCAGGGTCATTGCGGCTGATCTTATAGCACAATGCACCGCATACCGGGTACATGTTCAAATCCTCGTACTCACCACGGTAGAGGATGCAGTCATTAGGGCATGCATGTATCTTCTTCACCTCTAACCCAAGAGGGCAGACAACCTTCTTTGCTTTGTACATACTCTCGGGCAATTCGTTGTCCTCTGGAAGCATATACTTTATCATTACCAACAACTTTCTAAATCCCTTGTCAGATACACCATTCTCTGCCTTCCATTGCAGCAATTCCAGTGTGGTGCCCAACTTTTTCTTGTCAGCTTCACCATTGGGATACAACAATTTTTGTGATCCTCTGACATGCGCTGCAACTTCTTCTTCTCCTTTTCACTTATCAGATACACCTAGATCATCAACTGGCTCATCTGATGCCTCTTCTTCAGCTTCTTCCCGCATTGCCCGCTCAGCTTATTCTCGCATTGCCGGCTCATCTTCTTTCCCCATTGTTTTATCAGCGTATTCAGGGAACCCATGGCCAGGATAGCTATCGTCGTCCTCTTCTTCTTCATTGTCTTCCATCATAACCCCTCTTTCTCCGTGCTTGGTCCAAACATTATAGAGGGGCATGAAACCGGACTCAAACAGGTGGACGTGAATGGTTCTTGAGTTAGAGTAATTGTGATCATTCTTACAGCCAGCACATGAACAAGGCATAAAACCATCCGCCGCTTGTTTGCTTGAGCCGCAATAAGAAAAGTATGCACGCCATCAATGAACTGGGGAGAGCATCGGTCATCGTACATCCATTGCTGGCTCATCTTCATTACACACCACCGAATAGATCAAATTAATACAAGTTCATACATAAAGTTCATACAACACTTAAATGCAACATACAAATAACTCTCTAGCTAAAGCATTTAAATGCAACAACAAATGCGATCAAGGTCACAACTAAGGTAACAATTGATCCAACAGCCTCACTATCAATGGCATATTTTCTAATCTTTCTAATCTTGAACCGCATTTTCTCCATCTTGATCTTGTGATCATCTACGACATCAGCAACATGCAACTCCAATTCCATCTTCTCCCCCTCAATTCTTTTCATTTTTTCTTTCAAATACTGGTTTTCTCTTTCAACTAAATTTAACCTCTCAACAATACGGTCGGTTGGAATTTTCGGTTCACATACCTCCTAGATAAAAATATCTATGTCGACTTGATGGGCATAATTTGTCATAAACACGAAATGCAACAAATAGTTTGAAAAGAGAATATACTACATCCGAATCATAACACGAACAAGGGCCGACGAGGACGGATATCAAAACCATGGCACTATGTATAACAAACAATGTACGGGTAAGATAATTATACACGTAACTATATATCTAAATCACACAAACATGATTTTTTTATATAAAAAAGATCAGAACACGAGGCTCACCACAAGGTGGTGCCGGCTACGGGTCGGTGCGGATGATCGACGGTGGTTACAACGGAGACGGGAAGGCACTAAGTAAACCACACCTACATATGCAAACAAAGAGTTATTTTGAGCTCAAATTGCAAATAAATCAAATACTCTACCACATATAATTCCTCCCAAATTACTAAAACCCACAAATTAACCACTATATAAAGCATTGCAAGAGATAATCTAGCAATGAGAGATGAAAGGACAAAGTTGCTAACCTTTGTGATCACTTGAATGGATGGGGGCCTTCAAATCTTGACAAAATTTGGGCAAAATGTGTGATCAGCTCGAGGGAAGAGGGAAAGAACAGAGAGGAGAGGGGAAAGGGGGAAGAACAGAGCGAGCTGGATGAAGGGTTTATATGTAGGATGACCTTTACTACCGGTTCGTGGCACGAACCAGTACTAAATGTGCAGGAGGGGCCTCAGTCTAACAACATCCTACCACAACGCTCTTTAGTACCGGTTCTAGGCATGAACCGGTGCTAAAGGTTCGCCACGAACAGGTACTATTGATAGCGGCCCGCCTAGCCATTGGAATCGACACTAATGGTCACATTAGTGCCGGCTCAAATACAAACCGGGACTAATGAGATGCACATTAGACCCTTTTTCTACTAGTGGCTGTGGCTAATTTGTCTCTCACTGTGCATGGTTGGATGCATGAGAACTATATAGGCTAGAGGGGTATACACAAATTTTAACAATCTAGAGGATGGTGGTCATTCATTATCAAGCCTTTTAGGATACAATTTTTGTATATGGAAGTTAATAGGAATCAAGATTTTTGATTGCTTCACTTTGTTATGTTATGGTCATTAGATCATGGCTTCAGCCCTTACAAGCCATGTGATTACATAAAAATTGTAAAGTTGCAGCCCATGCATAGAAGATCTCACACAAGTGTAGTCTCTCGCGATAATGGGCCGACAAGGGGGTTCGAAGGGCGTGGTGATGGTTTTTTTCTTGGTAGATTGTTGTCCATAGTCATCTATTAACCATGAATTTGAGTTTGTGCCCCTTTGAAATATAAAATGAAGCTAAGTTAGTGTGCCATTATTAGTAAGTATATTGGCCAAAAAAGGAAGGTGGAAAAGGCTTGGATATTGCAACTAGCCATCCAAAACTTTTGGCCACCCCAGATGTTAGAAGAAATGCAATCTATCACTTTGGATTAGGTAATTGCACAAGAAATTTTCTATTATGATATAGTTGTTAAGACGGTACCACAACCATTATTTTCCATGCGAACATGCTATTTCATATTTGTAACATTTTTTATTCCAGTAATTCTTCTGTATTGATATTGAAATGTACAAAGTTAGAGTGGAAAAAAAATCTTAAGAGGTCATTATCTTAGACTAGATCGACACCCCCCCCAGAAAAACTACAACTTTCTATGCAAATTGTGATGGACACTAAACTTACCCATCAAGGTCAGGCCAAAGTCAAGTCAACAAAAGTCCAAGAAAATTGCAAAGGTCAACAATCCAATAGAAAGACAGAAATAACACACATAATGAATTATTCAATGGTAAAACCCTAGACAAAAGGAACCCACTGGACCGGGTGTAAGTTCGTCTAGTGCCCTTTTGTGTATTTTCGATGGTTAATGACAAAAAGGTTAAGAGACTAATGTGTTTGTGAGTACACGCAGGTGAAAGCCCTTGAGGATTTGGTTTAACCAGTGGCTTTAAAATGGCTATTAAAGGATTGGAGTTTGTCATGTAGACTTTTGTTTACTAGTTTCTTTATTATTCATTTGAGTTGTAGGGGCTATCCATATTATTAGGGGGGGGGGGTCCTCACTGAAGCAAGATTGAAAACTTGTGTGTGCGTGGTCACTCATGATCTATTTCTTCTGTAAGAGAAGACTTGGAAATCTCCTTCCAAGCGAGCCTTTTAGCTCCTCTATCGAAGTTAAATATTTTGAACACTCGTGGTTAAATTCCTTGCCGAGGAGTTGGAAAATTTTATCCACAAGTTATTCCATGTGTGCATGTCTTCAGAATTCTGACCATTACCACTTGGTAGCATGTGTATTGGCACGGACCTTCCAAAGGCCATATTGGCTCTAGTGAATATGTGTGCCGAGTATAAATATCCCTGTACCCCAATCAGTTGTGGTTCGCAGCTCCATGTGAATTGAGACAATTTTTTGTTAGGGCAACCCTCCTCGCATCGATTACGTGAACTAATCCTAAGTGAGGTAAAAGAACCAGAGCCTGAAAGCAAATTGTGATTGAGCATTGATAACCCACAAATGTAGGGGGTCAATTATAGATCTTTTTGATAGTTGAGCTTGTTGAACCGTAGAAGGAATTGTCCAGTGGAAATCAGTAAGGAATCATTGTAAAAGCTGTAAATATTGTTTGGCTATTTGTTTGATCGAGAGAGCAAGTGCAAAAATGGAAATATTAACAAAAGTAAATGAGTGCAGTAAGTGACCCAATACTTAGTTTTGCTAAGGAAAAGCATGTAGTGTTTTTATATGGATTAAATCATTCTTTAGAACAACTGAAATTTCACCAAACTATTTTTAGCTAGTTCCACTGACTTTAACTTTCATTGCTTTGAGGCTTCTTGTGGAGCCTACGTTTATTTAATGCCATCACTTGGACAACTGACATATTTAGGATTATGCCCACCATGAAAGCATATGCAAGTACAAAAAGGATAATTAAGATACCAACTAACCATATATTAAATTCTAGGGTCCTCATTTAATCCTCATGCAACAATTCATAAATTCAAGGCTTGGTAATATCTATTACTCCGACCTCCCATCATTGATAACTAACCACATAATTCTCTCCTCTAGGCCCATATAGGTGAAATGGCTTGTACTCTTTGTTCACACATTGATACGTCTCCAACGTATCTATAATTTTTGATTGTTCCATGCTATTATATTACCTGTTTTGGATGTCTATGGGCATTACTTTGCACTTTTATATAATTTTTGGGACTAACCTACTAACCGGAGGCCCAACCCGAATTGCTGTTTTTTTGCCTATTTCAGTGTTTCGCAGAAAAGGAATATCAAGCGGAGTCCAAACGGAATGAAACCTTCGGGAGCGATCTTTTTGGAACAAACACAATCCATGGGACTTGGAGTGGACGTCAAGCAACCAACGAGGCGGCCACGAGGGTGCCTGGCGCGCCCTAAGGGGGTGGGCACGCCCCCCACCCTCGTGGGCCCCTCGTGGCTCAACGACCTACTTCTTCCTCCTATATATATCCACGTACTCTGAAACCGTCCAGGAGCAACACGAAAAACTATTTCCATCTCCGCAACCTTCTGTATCCGCGAGATCCCATCTTGGAGCCTTCGCCGGTGCTCCACCGGAGGGGGAATCGACCACGGAGGGCCTCTCCATCACCACCAAGGCCTCTCCGATGAGTTGTGAGTAGTTTACCACAGACATTCGGGTCCATAGTTATTAGCTAGATGGCTTCTTCTCTCTCTTTGATTCTCAATACAAAGTTCTCCTTCCTCTTCTTGGAGATCTATTTGATGTAACTCTTTTTGCGGTGTGTTTGTTGAGATCTGATGAATTGTGGGTTTATGATCAAGTTTATCTATGAGAAATATTTGAATCTCCTCTGAATTCTTTTATGTATGATTGTTATCTTTGCAAGTCTCTTCGAATTATCAGTTTGGTTTGGCCTACTAGATTGATCTTTCTTGCAATTGGAGAAGTGCTTAGCTTTGGGTTCAATCTTGCGGTGTCCTTTCCTAGTGACAGCAGGGGCAGCAAGGCACATATTGTATTGTTGCCATCGAGGATAAAAAGATGGGGTATATCATATTGCTTGAGTTTATCCCTCTACATCATGTCATCTTGCTTAATGCGTCACTCTGTTCTTATGAACTTAATACTCTAGATGCAGGCAGGAGTGGGTCGGTGTGTGGTGTAATAGTAGTAGATGCAGGCAGGAGTCAGTCTACTTGTTGCGGACGTGATGCCTATGTACATGATCATGCCTAGATATTCTCATAACTATGCACTTTTCTATCAATTGCTCGACAATAGTTTGTTCACCCACCGTAATAATTATGCTATCTTGAGAGAAGCCACTAGTGAAACCTATGGCCCCCGGGTCTATCTTTTATCATACAAGTTTTCCATCTACTTTTAGTTGCATCTTTTATTTTCCAATCTATATCATAAAAATACCAAAATAGTTATCTTATCATATTATCTCTATCAGATCTCACTTTCGCAAGTGACCGTGAAGCGATTGACAACCCCTTTATCGCGTTGGTTGCGAGGTTCTTGTTTGTTTGTGTAGGCGCGTGGGACTTCGGAGGAGCCTCCTACTAGATTGATACCTTGGTTCCCAAAACTGAGGGAAATACTTACGCTACTTTGCTGCATCACCCTTCCCTCTTCAAGGGAAAAACCAACGCATGCTCAAGAGGTATCAAGAAGGATTTCTGGCGCCGTTGCCGGGGAGGTCTTCGCTCAAGTCAAGACATACCAAGTACCCAACACAAACTCGTCTCCCTCGCATTACATTATTTGCCATTTGTCTCTCGTTTTCCTCTCCCCCACTTCACCCTTGCCGTTTTATTTGCCCTCTCTTTTCCGTTCGCCTCTTTTTCGCTTGCCTCTTGTGCGCTCGTGTGTTAGCTTATTTATCTCTTTATCATGACTAGTCCCTTATCTGCTCCTATGTCACCCGAGTTTGAAGTTCTTCACTTCAAGCAAAGGCAAGGAAAAAAATTTAAAATATGCTTATTATAGGATGATGGAATCTTATCATATTTGCACTTTAGAGGTGAATTTTAGAATTTTACTTCGCAATTTTTATGTTGGACTAAATATGTCCCGTAGACAACTCTTGGATTGCATTGCCAAAGGAAATTTTATTGAAATCGATCCCAGTATTGTGCATGAAATTATAGAGGGAATAGTGGGAACACTACCTCAAAAAGGGGGGTCACATCATACCCAAGAAGAGACACAAGTTTTTTAAAATATTTGCGAAGTAACAAAAATCTTACAAAAGTCTCTTGAACCTCTTAAGAGTGTTAGCAGGAATCTTCACCGTATGAATATGTTGATTACTCTTTGCAATAAGCGGTTGGATTCTTTAGATCTAAAAATTTCCGAGTATGAAGGGAAAAGTAAAGAACCTCCTGGATTTGAGCATGACTCCATTAAAAAACTGGACACTAAAGATGGCAGTACTTAGATCTATTCTCGCTTTTATGCCTAGCTAGAGGCGTTAAACGATAGCGCTTGTTGGGAGGCAACCCAATTTTATTTTTGTTGCTTGCTTTTTGTTACTGTTTAGTAATAAATAATTAATCTAGCCTCTGGTTATATGTGGTTTTATGTTTTAATTAGTGTTTGTGCCAAGTAGAACCTATAGGATCATCTTGGGTGAAAGTTAATTTGATTCTGCTGAAAAACAGAAACTTTGTGCTCACGAGAAAAAGTTCAATAAATCACAGAAACGTGATTTTGAGTTGATTATTTTTGCAGTAGATAAATAGACAAATTACCCAGGACTTCCTATTTTGGTAGGATTTTTTGAGTTCCAGAAGTATTCAAAAGTTACATATTGCTACACACTGTTCTGTTTTTGACAGATTCTGTTTTTCGTGTGTTGTTTGCTTATTTTGATGAATCTATGGATAGTATTGGCGGGTATGAACCATAGATAAGTTGGAATACAGTAGGTTTAACACCAACATAAATAAATAATGAGTTTATTACAGTACCTTAAGTGGTGGTTTTTCTTTCTTGCACTAACGGAGCTTATGAGATTTCCTGTTGAATTTTGTGTTGTGAAGTTTTCAAGTTTTGGGTAAAGATTTGATGGACTATGGAATAAGGAAGTGACAAAATCCTAAGCTTGGGGATGCCCATGGAACCCCAAGATATTCAAGGACAACCAAAAGCCTAAGCTTGGGGATGCCCCGGAAGGCATCCCCTCTTTCGTCCTCATCTATCGGTAACTTTACTTGGAGCTATATTTTTATTTATCACATGATATGTGTTTTGCTTGGAGCGTCTTGTATGATATGAGTCTTTGGTTTTTAGTTTACCACAATCATCCTTGCTGTACACACCTTTTGGGAGAGACTCACATGATTCGGAATTTATTAGAATACTCTATGTGCTTCACTTATATCTTTTGAGCTATGAAGTTTTTCTCTAGTGCTTCACTTATATCTTTTTAGAGCACGGTGGTGATTTTATTTTGTAGAAATTATTATCTCTCGTGCTTCACTTATATTATTTTGAGAGTCTTTTATAACAGCATGGTATTTGCTATGGTTATAAAATTGGTCCTAGAATGGTGGGCATCCAAGTTGGGTATAATAAAAACTATCATAGGAAGTGAATTGAATACTATGATCAACTTGATGCTTAATAATTGTTTTGAGATATGAAGGTGGTAATATTAGAGTCATGCTAGTTTATGTAATTTTGAATTTAAGAAATACTTGTCTTGAGGTTTGCAAGTCCCGTAGCATGCACGTATGGTAACCGTTGTGTGACAAATTTGAAGCATGAGGTGTTATTTGATTGTCAACGTTATGAGTGGCAGTCGGGGACGAGCGATGGTCTTTTCCTACCAGTCTATCCTCCTAGGAGCATGCGCATAGTGCTTGGTTTTTTATGACTTGTAGATTTTTGCAATAAGTATATGAGTTCTTTATGACTAATGTTGAGTCCATGGATTATACACACTCTTACCTTACCATCATTGCTAGCCTCTATGGTACCGTGCATTGCCCTTTCTCACCTTGAGAGTTGGTGCAAACTTCGCCGGTGCATCCAAACCCCGTGATGCGATACACTCTATCACACATAAGTCTCCTTATATCTTCCTCAAAATAGCCACCATACCTACCTATTATGGCATTTCCATAGCCATTCTGAGATATATTGCCATGCAACTTTCCACCGTTCCGTTTATTATGACACGCTTCATCATTGTCATATTGCTTTTTGCATGATCATGTAGTTGACATCGTACTTGTGGCAAAGCCACCATCCATAATTTTTATACATATCACTCTTGAGTCATCGCATATCCCGGTACACCGCCGGAGGCATTCATATAGAGTCATATTATGTTCTAGTATCAAGTTGTAATTCATGAGTTGTAAATGAATAGAAGTGTGATGATCATCATTTTTAGAGCATTGTCCCTAATAAAAAAAGGCCAAATAAAAAAAGAAAGGCCAAATATAAAATATATAAAAAAGGAAATGCCAAATAAAAAAAATTGCAAAAAAGGGGACAATGCTACTATCTTTTTCCACACTTGTGCTCAAAATAGCACCATGGTCTTTATGATAGAAAGTCTTCTATGTTGTCATTTTTATTTACTATGTGGGATTTTTTCATTATAGAACTTGGCTTGTATATTCCAACGATGGGCTCTCTCAAAATGCCCTAGGTCTTCATGAGCAAGCAAGTTGGATGCACACCCACTTAGTTTCTTTTGTTGAGCTTTCATACATTTATAGCTCTAGTGCATCCGTTGCATGGCAATCCCTACTCCTCGCATTGACATCAATATATGGGCATCTCCCTAGCCCGTTGATTAGCCGCGTCAATGTGAGACTTTCTCCTTTTTTGTCTTCTCCACATAACCCCTATCATTATATTCTATTTCCACGCATAGTGCTATATCCATGGCTCACGCTCATGTATTGCGTGAAGGTTGAATTTTTTTTGAGATTACTAAAGTATGAAACAATTGCTTGGCTTGTCATCGGGGTTGTGCATGATGAGAGCATTCTTGTGTAACAAAAATGAAACATGACCAAACTATATGATTTTGTAGGGATGAACTTTCCTTTGCCATGTTATTTTGTGAAGACATAATTGCTTAGTTACTATGTTTGAAGTATTATTATCCTTTTGTTACTATGAACTTTTATTTTGAATCATTTGATCTGAACATTCATGCCACAATAAAGAGGAATACATTGAGAAATATGCTAGGTAGCATTCCACATCAAAAATTCTGTTTTTATCATTTACCTACTCGAGGACGAGCAGGAGTTAAGCTTGGGGATGCTTGATACGCCTCCAACATATCTATAATTTTTGATTAATCCATGCTATTATGTTACCTCGTTTTGGATGTTTATGGGCTTTACTTTACACTTTTATATAATTTTTGGGACTAACCTACTAACCGGAAGCCCAGCCCGAATTGTTGTTTTTTTGTGCCTATTTCAGTGTTTTGCAGAAAAGGAATATCAAACGGAGTCCAAACGGAATGAAACCTTTGGGAGCGATCTTTTTGGACCAAACGCAATCCAGGGGACTTGGAGTGGATGTCAAGCAACCAACGAGGCGGCCACGAGGGTGCCCGGCATGCCCTAAGGGGGTGGGCGCACCCTCCACCCTCGTGGGCCCCTCGTGGCTGAACCGACCTACTTCTTCCTCCTATATATATATCCACGTACCTTGAAACCATCCAGGAGCACCATGAAAGCTATTTCCACCGCTGCAACCTTCTATATCCGCGAGATCCCATCTTGGAGCCTTCGCCGGTGCTCCGCCGGAGGGGGAATCGACCATGGAGGGCCTCTGCATCACCACCAAGGCCTCTCCGATGAGTTGTGAGTAGTTTACCATAGACCTTTGGGTCCATAGTTATTAGCTCGATGGCTTCTTCTCTCTCTTTGATTCTCAATACAAAGTTCTCTTTCCTCTTCTTGGAGATCTATTTGATGTAACTCTTTTTGCGGTGTGTTTGTTGAGATCCGATGAATTGTGGGTTTATGATCAAGTTTATCTATGAGAATAATTTGAATCTCCTCTGAATTCTTTTATGTATGATTGGTTATCTTTGCAAGTCTCTTCGAACTATTAGTTTGGTTTGGCCTTCTAGATTGATCTTTCTTGCAATGGGAGAAGTGCTTAACTTTGGGTTCAATCTTGCGGTGTCCTTTCCCAGTGACAGTAGGGGTAGCAAGGCACGTATTGTATTGTTTCCATCGAGGATAAAAAGATGGGGTTTATATCATATTGCTTGAGTTTATCCCTCTACATCATGTCATCTTGCTTAATGGGTTACTCTGTTCTTATGAACTTAGTACTGTAGATGCTGGCATGAGTCGGTCGATGTGTGGAGTAATAGTAGTAGATGCAGGCAGGAGTCGGTCTACTTGTTGCGGACGTGATGCCTATATACATGATTATGCCTAGATATTCTCATAACTATGCACTTTTCTATCAATTACTCGACAGTAATTTGTTCACCCATCATAATAATTATGCTATCTTGAGAGAAGCCACTAGTAAAACCTATGGCCCCCGGGTCTATCTTTTATCATACAAGTTTTCCTTCTACTTTTATTTGCATCTTTTATTTTCCAATTTGTATCATAAAAATACCAAAAATATTTATCTTATCATATTATCTCTATCAGATCTCACTTTCGCAAGTGACAGTGAAGGGATTGACAACCCCTTTATCGCGTTGGTTGCGAGGTTCTTGTTTGTTTGTGTAGGCGCATGGGACTTGGGAGGAGCCTCCTACTGGATTGATACCTTGGTTCCCAAAACTGAGGGAAATACTTAAGCTACTTTGCTACATCACCCTTTCCTCTTCAAGGAAAAAACCAACGCATGCTCAAGAGGTAGCACACATCACCACTAGAGAAGTACACCACACCATGATACCAAAACATTGAAATTCATGCAACTTCACATGGTTACTAACAATGGGGTTTCTCTGAAGTCCTAAAGAATGTAATGTACTACTAAAAAGCAATCACAATGGTCATGATCATTGGGGAATGATATATATATATATATGGGTAACAACCTGAACATAGAAATCTTTCACCAATAAACCTCTAAGCGTCAACTACAAATGAGTAACTAACACTAGGAAGTGATCTCAACAATGGTATGAGGTAACAGTTCATAGATTGTAAAAGGGACAAAGATGGAGGTGTTCATGGAGATGGTGCTGGTGAAGATGAAGGTGGTTATGATGATCCCCGGGAGAGAAATGTTCTCCGCTCTAATTTTGCGTCGCTCATTTCTGCCAAATATCACGTAAAATCCAGATGGAAGTTTCAAGGTAATATAGGGCTAGGGGTGCGGGTGAGAGGTGGGAGGGGGGGTGCCTAGTGGGCCCCATGCGTCCATAGGAAGTGCCCTAGGGCCTGGCTGTCGTGGTACTAAGTCTGACAGTAAGAATAGGGGGTACGTATGAGGAGGTGAGGCCCTAGCTACGGCGAGGTTGTACACACGAGTTTACGAGTTCGGAGGAGGTAAAAGCCATACGTCTCGGTGCCCTGAGGCGGTCGACTGGAATATAGGTGTGTGTGTATTACAGGGGGTGCGAACCCTTGTGCCAGAGGAGGAGGGTGTCTTATATAGAGTGCGCCAGGACCCTCTCAGCCCTCCGTTACACAGGATTCAATGTGAGTTAAGATGGGGTGTTACTGGTAATGCCAGCCATAAATGATCTATAAGACTATAGAGTGAAGGCCTAACCATTGCCATCCTGGGTGAATTTAGGCCTCCTGTACTCTGAGTGGTTTCCTGTATGGTTGAATGACTTCATAGGTCGAGTGAAGTTGGAGGTATCCGAGTGAGGTGACTGGTTGAGTGGATTGCACTCGATGGCTTCAGTTGATACTCCTTGTTATATCTTGAACGTCCTTGACTCTAGGGTAGTGACCTTGGGTAGGCCGTATAGGTCAGGCTTATGACTCTACCCTAGGTCTATGGCATCATCATTAGCCCCCTAATGGATTGAGATCCGAGTGAAAAGAAAGTTGAAGTTGACCCTGTCTTGACTTTTATGCTTAATAAGAATCTTGTTGAGTCAAGGTTCCTGTTGAAACTTCGACTTCATTTTAGTCTCCTTGATCGATTCAAAGGTCATCGAGTGAACTTGTAGTAATAATCTTCGAGTGTTGTAATGGTGCGAAATCTTTGGTGTGATTGGTTACTGCGGCTCTTGGATCTCACAGGATTCAAAAATTTGGGGAAGTGCGCGAGGCGAAGAGCGCCACAGTAAACCGGACGGATAGACACGGGTGCCACCTTTTTCATCATGTATCCGGTGCGCGACTGTTGCGGGATTTGACAGGATCGCTTGGGCCCACGCGTCAGCCACTCGGAAGTAGGCTCATAAAAGGCATCCGGGCCGATGCGTTTGCAAAGTGCGCTCCCATTCCCCTTCTTCTTCCTCTGCTTATCCATCGTGTTTTCTTTCGCCCTCGACGCCGCCGCTCCGCCCTTGCACAGCCCGTCCCAATGGTGAAGGACAAGATGGCGGCACTAGAGAGAGCGAAGAAGGTGACGGCGACGACGATGGGGAACAAAATGAATCGGGGGTCGTCGTCGAGTTTCACGCTGCCGCCCGGTTGGATCCAGGGAGATTGGATTCGGTCCACGCTTCGGCCCGAGGATCTGGAGGATCTAGCCGCCACGGGCCTGATCGCCGCCGGGACTGCAAGGCTGCCAGAGGACGAGATAGAGCCTCAGCCACGGGCGGGTGAGTGTGTCCTTCTCGCAACCCACGTCTCCCTTGGTTTCTCCCTTTGTCGTGGTGAGTGCACGGTAGATGCCAAGGGATGGCTAAAGAGAGAGGAGGCTCGTGGGCACTGGTGGGCTTGGGAGGCGAGGATGATATGCGCGGGCGCGGGACGCCGGACATACCCAGGTTCGGGGCTCTCCGGAGAGATAACACCCCTAGTCCTGCCGAGTTTAGTTGGATGGTCGATAGTACAATGTCGCTCCTGGGGCTGTATCGAGGAGGAAGGAGGCTGGCCGAGGCTCGGGCTGTTCCTTCTCCCTGGTGTTGCTAGGTAGTGGCTAGTCCTATCTTGCTTGCTTTATCTCGAGTGGCTTTGCATGCTGGGGATCTCACGTCTCATGCCCTGCCATCTGTGGGCGTGGACTCCTAGGGGGTTTTATAGATCAACCCGCCCAGGGTTACAATGGTAATATGACGAGTCGGTGGGTTCGTATTGTCGGCGTCCGGGACATCGGGCTGGGTCCCGCTTAGGGGCTTGTGGTTCGTCGGGTTCCCCTAGGTGCGGGCCCCGCGTGCCTAGGGGGACTGTGTGCCATCTTGTCGATCATCATGGCGTGGCCGAGTCGAGCCGCGCGCAATGTTCTCCGTCAGGCCGCCGCTTGCTGTCGTCAGCGGTTAGGGCGGGGACACTATTGCAGTGCCAGCCGTGGTCAGTGGGTAGGTAAGGGGCACTGTTGCCATGCTCCGGTTGACCACGGGCATGGGCGGGGGCACTATAGTCTTGGTCATCGGTGATTGAGGTCTCGTCCCATCTTATGGCCTGGATGGGACGGGAGCTGACCCGTGGCTGGGTTGCCGTGGACTCCATGGGTGGGCTGGCTTGCTAGGGAAGCCAAGGTTGCGCTGGGTTGAGTTGCCTTGCGCCAGCCACTGCGGCCGGGTCGACGTACCTTGCCGAGTCGAGGGTCTTGGCCAGGTTGCGCGCCTTGCCGGGTCGAGCGACACGGCCTGCCACATGCCAGTTTGCGGGGTGATGCGGGCCCTGCTATTTTTGAAATAGATCCGGGTTCCGTTGCCTGCCCGGGGTTCATCCCCCCGACAGTAGTCCACAAAGCTGTGAAGGTCCATCGTCTTTGGATGAGTGGGCCTTCACAGCTTCCCCTTAAGCAAGGCGGAATCTGCGAACGCCGGGTCCGGCAACACCCACTGTGTGCCGGTTTTCTTGGAAACCGGATCACGGCATCCCGGTCGTGGCGGGAACCGAGGAGTCCGTTGGATCTTGAGGCGATCCCTTGGGCTTCGCGCAGGCGCCACGTGGTGCCCGAAAGTCGGAGGGGCCTGACAGGCCACGCGCGTGACGGGACTGCCGACGGGCCGGGGCCCGTCACCGCGCGCCCTTGGCCACGCGCACGGATTTATTGCAGCGTCTGGGGGCCGGTTGCACTTCCCCGCGCAGTTAGTGTGTGTGTACGTGCGCACTTATTGCGGGGTAGTGGAACGAGCGCGTGCAGAGGATCCCACTCCCCCATGTTTGAACTGGGGGTTATAAATTGGGGGGGCAAGGGGGCGGCAGACATTATTCTCGCTCGCGCCCTCCTGTCCTCCTGCTCTCGCTCTGCTTCTTGCCACCGACGCACAGCTACACCCACGGCCTCGAGCAGATACTTTCTTCGTTGTCCTTCTTCCTCTTCTTCTTCCGGTGATGTCGCTGCCGTTGGGCTCCTGGATGGGCTCGACCATCACTGCCAACGACATCACCTACCTACGGTCCTCGCGGCGCCTTCCGCGGGAGACGCACATTGGCGTCCGTCTGCCGCACGGCGAGCAGAGGCCCCGACCCGAGGGGCAGGAGCGCGTCGTCTTCCTCACGCATTTTGAGCGCAGCTTCGGGTTGCCGGCGAGCACTTTCTTCCGCGGGTTCTTGGAGTTCTTCGGGCTCCAGCCGCACCACCTCGGCGCCGGCGCCATCGTCTAGCTCTCTGGCTTCATGACCCTGTGCGACGGGTACTTGGGGGTCGAGCCCACCATTGATCTCTGGGCACGCTTCTTCTCCTTGAAGCAGCAGGGCCCATCAGCCGGAGAGTTCGCCGACTGCGGGGCTGTCATCATCTCCAAACGGTCGGGGGCAGACTTCCCCAAGATCCCGCTCGAGGATTCTGCCAAGAAGTGGCAGAACTCCTTCTACGTCCGCAACCACGGCGCGGACCTCATCAACCTTGCCCCCTTCGCCATCGCGCCGCCGCGGGCGAAAATGAACTGGGTCTACTCGCTCCGGCGCCCGTCGCAGGAGATTGTCAACCTCTACGAGCGGGTCACGGTGATAAGGACGCAGGAGGGGCTCACTGGCACTGACCTCCTTGCCGCGTTCATCACCCGCCGGGTTCTCCCGCTTCAGAGGCGCTCCTGCCTCATCGGCGAGATGATCGGGCTTCAGGATCCCAACCGGATGGGATCAACGAGTATGTCTGTGGAGCAGGTCGCGCGAGGTGTGAACGACATCTCCAAGGCCAACCTTGGAGATGATTGGTGATTCGGCAAGGCGCCATATAGCCAGGTGAACCCGGCGCCGCAGGTGAGCATCTGGTCTTGCTACGTTTCCGCCACGCATCTTCTCATTCGTCCCGACGCGTCGCGGGAGATTCTTTTGAGCGTGAGCCGACACCCTTATGCCCGGGCTCCGTTGCAGGTGGCGCCAGTGGCACCAAGGGAGCCCGCGGCCCACGGCGACAAGGAGGTGGCCGAGTCCGACGCCGGCGCTGGGCGTCGCACGGGTAAGCTTCGAGTCTTTCTCTTCATCATTTGTCTTGGATCGTTTGGGCACGTTGCGGCGTAGGCGACGCTGACACCGGTTATTGATGTAGCGGCATTGGGCGGGGGAGGCGGCGAGGCGGGCGGAGCCAGGTCCTCGCATGGGGCGGCGCCGAGCCGCCCGCACGGGAAGGACAGCGTCGCGCCGCGACCCCGGGCCCCGAAGCGCACGGCGGATCCAGCCGAGCCTGGGAGGCCGGCCAAGAAGAGACGCGGGAAGGCGACCCCGGTCCCAGTCTTGACGGGGTAAGTCTTGTTTCTTGCTTGTGCCCTGGTTTCTTGAGCCAGCCTTGTCTTGCATTTGCTCATTCTTCTTTTTTCTTCCGGTCGCCGATCACGGTGGCGAGGGTGGCGGCGGAGGCCGCGACCACCGAGGGGGCCGCGTTCCGTAGGAGCCGATCCGACCTCGCCGGCATGGCCGGGGAGGAGGGATGGGGTGACTCGGACCTCGGCCTGGACCCGGATGACGCCGAGGCCTTGGCTTGGCGGGACAGGAACTGGGCCGAGGCGTTGTTGGAGGCGGCGTCGGTCCGGGCTTGGACCAACGCGGTGGCGGCATGGGCGCGAGGCGGCGCGGAGCCGGCCTTGCGTGAGATGCTAGAGGGCACGATGGTGGCGGCGACAGTTTTCGAGCCATCAACGCTGAGGGAGCGTGGCCGCGGAGGCCGGGCTGAGGTGGTGGTCCTCGACCGGGAGGTCGTGGAAGTGGGGGACGGAACCCCGCCGTGGGCCGACGTGGTCGAGTGTGCGGGGACCGATGGTGGTGGAGGCGGCGTTCCTTTGGAGGAGGCATCGCAGGTTGTGGTGCCGGAAGCGCCGCCAGTTGTGGAGGAGGCACCGCAGGCAGTGGTGCCTGAGGTGGCGACGCCGGGTGTCCCGGCGTCCGAGGAGGTGCTAGCCGCATCACAAGCGGCCAGCGGTGGGCGTGCCTTGGTGCTCCGTCCGGGAGGGCGCCGGGCCGCCGGGCCGTCGGGCCGCCGCCCGTGTGAAGTGGGGGCGCGACCGTCTTTGGGCCCCAGACCCAGGAGGAGGCGGCGCTGGACGCCGTTAGCCGCCGCCTCCGAGGTCGGACGGAGCGGCTTGAGGCCTTTGCCCTTGCCGAGGTGGAGCGGACGAGCGACCTGGAGCGCGCCGTCTTGGTAAGTTCTTCTTTCCTTCTTGCTTTCTTGTGATTTCATCTTTGTGGGGGCGCGCCAGCGCACTCACTGGGTGTAGCCCCCGAGGTTCGGGCCAACTATGTAGTAGTTGGGTTGAACCTTACGAGCGTTGGCCTTGTGTTGACTTTGGTCTTCTTTTTCAGCACCTTGACGCCTTCTGGGTTGCCGCCTTCAACTGGCTCCTGGGCAAGCATCGGGAGCTCAAGGAGTAGCTCGCCGCCAAGGAGGAGGAGCTTCGCGTCGCCGCAGGTACGTTGTTGTGTTCTTTTGTTCTAGTGGGGGCGCGCTAGCACACCCACCGGGTGTAGCCCCCGAGATTCAGGCCAACTGTGTAATAGTTGGGCCAAATCTTAGGTCTTGTCTTTTTCTTTCTGCCGAGTTCATCTTCTTCGCAGCCGAGGTGCAGTCTTGGCGGACCCGGCTATTCCGGGCTGGTCAGCACTATGACCGGCTTGTCGCTGATTCAGGCCGGCTCGGCGTCGAGGTGGCGCAGGAGAAGGCGGAGGCGGCCGCGGCCCGACGGTCTCTTGACGAGGCCAACCGGCTGCACGAGCAGCTGGCGGGCCACAAGAGCCGCCTCGAGGCCGAGGTGGATCTTCTTAAGGCGGAAGCCGCCAAGGTGGGGGAGACGCAGCAGGCCCTGGTCGAGGCGGACCAGCAGCGCGGCCAGTTGGTCGACGACAAGGGCCGGCTCTAGGCCGAGGTGGAGCATCTGCGAGAGCAGGCCACCACGGCTGAGGAGGCCCGCCAGGCCGAGGTTCGCCGCCGTGAGGCGGCTGAGAAGGCGGCCGAAGACAAGGACACCGAGCTGAAGGCGGCCCTTGCTAAGGCGGCCGACCTGGAGAAGGCGCTCGGGGAGCGGGACTGTGTCTTGGAGCGGGAGCAACATGGTACGTTGCTCGAGGCGCAACACCTGAAAGAGTCTTTCTCCAGTAAGTGTTGCTTCTTCGTCATTTGCCGGGTCGGGACCCAGCCTTTCTTCTTTGTTGCTCTTCTGACTTGCTTCTTCCTTGGCTGCAGGGGCCTTTCCGGAGACGCAGCGGTTGGCGGAGGAAGCCGTCCGCTATCAGCGCGACCCGACCGGCGTTGTTTGGTCCGAAACGGATCCGCTGACGGCTTGGACTTTCCTGAAGATCATTGCCGCTGCCGAGGCCCGGCTGCGGGTCTTGGGGACGCAGATGGAGCGGCTGTCTCGAGCCGGTACTGCGATGATGGCGGCCTTGTGGCCGGACTCCATCCATCCGTGCAGCTTCTCGCGCCTGGCGCGCTGGTTGGAGATTGGTCCGGATCGCCTTAGCGACTGGCGCGTTTCCGCCGCCCGGGCCGGTACTGAGATGGCGCTCCGGATCATGCTGTCTTGGCATCCGGATCTTCAGCCGGACCCGCTGATGGATCTTGAGCAGCCCCCGGGTTGGCGATGGCGACGGCCGGGTCTGGGGTGATGGTGGCTGGGTTGAGCTGAGCAGCCCCCGGGCCGGGTTCAGCAGTCCTCGGGCCGGGTTCAGCAGTCCCCGGGTTGGTGACGGCGACGGCCGGGTCTTCTGGGACGTGGATGGACTCAGAGTCCGACGACGGCTTGACGGACGGC
The DNA here is from genome assembly GCF_002162155.2 of Triticum dicoccoides. Lineage (NCBI taxonomy): Eukaryota > Viridiplantae > Streptophyta > Magnoliopsida > Poales > Poaceae > Triticum > Triticum dicoccoides. The sequence goes on along the minus strand of NC_041387.1, from coordinate 610,783,743 downwards.
TTGCGCAGGTGCTCGAGGGAGACGCCGGACGGGATGGCTTGACGTGACAAGGCAATCTTGGCGAGCGTGTTGGCTGCCTCGTTCTCCGCACGCGGGACGTGGAGGAACTCGCAGCCATTGAAGGATCCGGACAACTTCTGGATGAGGAAGCGGTAGCTTGCCATGTTAGAGTCGCGGGCGTCCCACTCGCCTGAGCACTGCTGCACCACCAAGTCCGAGTCACCATAGCATAGGATGCGCCGGATGCCGAGTTCCTTGGCGAGCCGGAGGCCGTGCACAAGGGCTTCGTATTCGGCGACGTTGTTGGAGGCGGCGAAGTGGATCTGGAGCGCGTAGCGGAGTCAGTCGCCCTTCGGAGATGACAGTACGATGCCGGTCCCTAAGCCGAGTCGCATCTTGGACCCGTCGAAGTGCATGCGCCAATGCGTCGAGTCGGGAGGCAACGATAGGTACTGGGTCTCGGTCCAGTCGACGAGGAAATCGTCCAGGGCCTGAGACTTGATCGCGGTGCGGGGCTCGTAGAGGATGGTGTGGCCGGCTAGCTGAATCGCCCATTTGGCGACCCGGCCAGAGGCGTCCCGGCACCCGATGATTTCTCCGATCGGCGCCGTGCTGACGACGGTTACGACGTGCTCTTGGAAGTACTGCTTCAGCTTCTTGGCGGTGAGGTACACGCCGTAACACATCTTCTGGTAGTGCGGGTAGTTCTGCTTGGAGGTGGAGAGCACTTCGCTCAGGTAGTAGACCGCTCGTTGGACGGCATGGATCTTGCCCTTCTCCGGTCGCTCGACCACCAGCACTGTGCTGACCGCCCGCGAGGTCGCGGCTATGTAGAGCAACAGCGGATCCTTGTCGGTCGGCGCGCCCAGGACGGGTGTGGTGGAGAGCATGCGCTTGAGGTCTTGGAAGGCATCGTCCACCTTGCCGCTCCACTCGAACGGGCTTGTTTTCTTCATTAACTGGTACAGGGGCAGTGCCTTCTCGCTGAGCTGGCTTAGAAAACGGCTGACCGAGGCCAGGCAGCCTGTGAACTTCTGGACATCGTGCAGCCGGATTGGCTTGCGCATGCGCTCGATGGCCTTGACCTTCTTCAGGTTCGCCTCGATGCCGCGTTCCGAGACGAGGAAGCCGAGTAGCTTTCCGGCTGGGACGCCGAAGACGCACTTTTCGAGGTTGAGCTTGACCTTGTATTCGCGGAGGTTGGCAATGTTTCCTTCAGATCGTCGATGAGCGTGAGGTGCTGCTTGGTCTTCACCACGATATCGTCCATGTACACGTGGATGTTCTTGCCGAGTTGCGGTAGCAAGCATTTCTGCATGCAGCGTTGGATGGTGGCGCCGGCGTTCTTCAACCCGAACGACATGGTGATGTAGCAGTACTCCCTGAAGGGCATGATGAAGGACGTATTCAGAGCATCGGCCGGATCCAGCTTGATCTAGTGGTAGCCGGAGTAGGCGTCCAGGAAGGACAGCAGCTCGGACCTGGCGGTCGAGTCGATGACTTGGTCGATCCGCGAGAGGGCGAACGGATCCTTGGGACAGGCCTTGTTGAGGCTGGTGTAGTCGATACAGATGCGCCAGGTCTTGTTCTTCTTCAGGACGAGGACTGGGTTGGCCAGCCACTCGGGGTGAAACACTTCCATTATGAAGCCGGCCGCCAAGAGCTTGGCGACCTCTTCACCAATGGTTCTTCTCTTCTCTTCGGAAAATCGATGGAGGGGTTGACGGACAGGCTTGGCGTCCTTGCGGACGTGGAGTTTGTGCTCGGCGTACTTCCTCGGGATACCTGGCATGTCTTTGGGGGTCCATGCGAAGATATCCCGATTCTCACGGAGGAAGTCGACGAGCTCGCCTTCCTATTTGCTGGTGAGGCGGGCGCCTACGACAATGTACTTGCTGCAGCTGGGGTCTTCCGGGTTCAACTTCACTTTCTTGGTTTCCTTGGAGGGCTTGAAAGCGGCCTCATCTGCCGGGTCCTGGGTCAGGATCGACGAGTCGGAAGCCTCACCGGCCAGGGCGACGATCCGGTCGAGCTGGCACTGCTCCTCAGCAATGACCAGCGACTCGGCCAGCTTGGCGCCGTCTCGGGCGCAATCCAGAGACTTATGGTAGTCGCCGGTGACGGTAATGAGGCCCTTGGGACTCGGCATATTCATCTTCAGGTACGCATAGTGGGGGACCGCCATGAACTTGGCGAGCGCGGGCCAGCCCAGCAGCGCATGATACGCGCTGGACAGGTCCACCACCTCGAATCAGATTGGTTTGCGTCGGAAGTGGCTGCTGTCGCCGAACAGGATGTCAAACCGGACCCGGCCAATGGGTGAACAGGAGAGGCCGGGTACGATGCCATGGAAGACGGTTCGGGTTGGCTCCAGGTCTTGGGCCTTGAGGCCGAGCTTCGTCATCGTGTCACGGTAGAGGATGTTGATGCTGCTGCCGCTGTCGATGAGGACTCGGGAGAACTTGCAGGTGCCCCGCGTGACGATGGTAGGGTTGAGGACGAGGGCGTATCCACTCGGACTCGGCATGACTGCCGGGTGATCCCCCGGGTCCAGGTGATCGGGTGATCCGACCAACGCATGAAATCCGTCTTGGCCGGGTCGACGGTGTTCACCTCCTGCTGGAGGAGGCGCTCGCTGCGCTTGTCATTGCCAAGGCTGGTGAAGACAATGTAGGCCGCGTTCTGGTCCAGATAGGCGTTGTTCTGCATCGCGCCGCCGGCGGGAGGCGGCAGTGGAGGCGGAGGCGGTTGCCCCGCGCCCGGGGCTGGATCCGGAGCCGGAGGAGGCGGAACGTTGCCCCATATGATACGCTTGGTGATGGCGCACTGTCGAAGCATGTGCGTGGAGGGTCTTGCGCCGCTGTTATGCTTGCATGGGGCGTCGAGCATCTCTTCAAAGCTCATGGCAGGTTGCCACGCCATCTTGCCGGTCTGCCGGCGCTTCGCTGCCGGGTCCGCCGCGGGCTCGGCAGCCGCAACGAGCCGGTTGTCGTGACGTTGCGCCGTCTTCTCGGCCTTGCGCTTGTTGTTCTGGTGGTGCTGCTGCTAGCTGCTTTCGCCAGCCGGCTTCTGCGGAGGGACCAGCTTCGCCTTGCCGGCCTCATCCAACGCCACTTGGATCTTCATGGCGGAGTCGGTGTTGGCGTACTTGTCCGCCGTCACCATGAGCGCGGCCATGGTGGCCGGCTCGGACCGTAGAAGCTTGTGCTTGAGGAGGGTGCCGTCTCGGCACCCGCTGACGAAGTATTGGATCGCCTGGACTTCATGGACGCCCTCGTAGCTGTTCCGGAGCTCGGTCCAACATGCGAGGTACTCGCGGCCGGTCTCCATCGGCCCCTGCACGCACATGGCGAGCTGGCTGGGGTGACCGGGCCGTCTGTACGTCCCCGTGAAGTTGCGGACAAACGCTTCCTCGAAATCGACCCATGCGTTGATGCTGCCCATCGGCAGGCTGTTCAACCATGTGCGAGCTGATCCTTGGAGCATGAGCGGTGCGTAGCGCAAGGCGAGACGACAATTGGCGCCGGTGATGCCAATGGCCGTGGTGTAGTCGGTGAGCCAGTCTTCTGGCTTCACATTCCCATTGTACTTGGGGGTGTCACAGGGAAGCACGAACCCCTTGGGGGAGGGCTCCTCCCGGATGCGTGGGCCCAAACACGCCGGCCCGATAGCGCCGCTCTCCTCCACCTCCAGGGAGCGAGCGAGCTGATCGATGCGGTGGCGTGCGTCGGTGTCGTCGATGGCGCGCGGGACGAGTCGACTGGCGGCCAGGCCCCAAGGGGCCGGGTCGGCTGGAGCCGGACGCCGGCCATGCTGGCCGGGTCCGCGTTGGGTCTCTGGGGCGGGCTCGTTGCCCATAGCATCGATAGCGGTGCCGGCCGGGTTGCGCCGGGTCCGGGCTTGGCCGGAGTGCGCCTCATCCGCCAAGGCGGGCGGAGCCAGACCCCGCCGGCTTGGTGAGCTGGTTGAGGCAATCCCGCTGAGTGTTGGCAGCGTGGAGGAGCTCGCGCATCCATCCGATGCGCTCCTTGAGCTCCTCGCCAGCAAGTTGGTCGAGGCCGACCGCGGCTGCCTCCGCAGCGCGCATGTTCTTGACTGGGGTTTCGTAGACGGTCCGGACGGTGCCGAAGGCCCGGCCGGTCTCTCCTCCCTAGGTGCGAGTATCGACGACACGGCTTGGCTCGGCCACGGCGGGCGTGAATCCGTGGGCGGCGTCGTGCTCCATCTGAGCAGCTTCCAGGCGGCGCCTGGTGGTGGCCATCGTCTCGGACAGGTCCAGCATCTGCTGGCGCCTGTCCTTGAGCTGGGTTTGCGCTTCAGCGATGTTGGTGGCGTCGATGTCAGTGCCGATGAGGATGCGGAGGCTCTGCATTGCAGCGTGCAGTGGGTCGGACGGCTCCGTCCGTGTCGTGGTAGCCGCGGCTTTAGCGACTCTTCTCGCCTTGCTCGACGAGGAAGAGGGGCCATCGCCGGTGACGAAGACCTCCACGTGGGCGTCCATCGCCCCGGCAGTGAATCCGCCGCTGAGAGGGAGCGGGGAGTCGGAGTACCTGAGCACCTCGCTGGGTACTTGTTGGCCGCGAGCGCGTCGGAGATGCGCAGCGCGGTGAAGGAGGCGGCGAGCGCGCCGATGACGTCATCCGCCAGAGCGACGGACTCGTCGGAGTAGGAGAAGGTCCCCGTCCGAAGCATGCTTCCGGCCAGCTCCTCGAGCTGCCCCACGGTGGGAGCCAACTGTCCTGGTGGGTGCACGGCAGATGCCAAGGGATGGCTAAAGAGAGGAGGAGGCTCGAGGGCACTGGTGGGCTTGGGAGGCGAGGTTGATATGTGCGGGCCCGTGACGCCGGACATACCCAGGTTCGGGGCTCTCCAGAGAGATAACACCCCTAGTCCTGGATCCCCAGAACGCGCCCGTCGACTGATCCCCGGATCTAGTCGGCACACGTGAAAATTGTTTCCACTGGAAACCCAGGTATTCCACACACCGATCCAGAATCTCACAGCAGCTGCACGTATTACGAAATCCATCCAGCCGTCCTGCTCAGAGGCTGGAAGAGGCCTGGAACAGATCAGAGTGCTGCTCCATGCAGCAGGAGATCAAAACTCTGCGGTGTCCCAATCGCGAAACATAATTCACAGTCCGTCGGTAAGGACAGAAACCGTTCAGTCGGCACATAGTCCTAGATCACCGTTGAGTGAAAGAGATCGTGAGCATCATCAGGATCGGCATTTTGGAAGAGCTCACAAAAATGATGACTGTTAGTTTATCCGTGACAACTACCATGGAGTGCCTTCTCCCCTCCCGAGGGGCGGGTCATATGCGCCTCGGAGGTATGATGATAGGCATCCATTCGGTAATGACCGCAGGGTTCCAGTCGACCCAAGGGAGCCTGGGTTTGATGCAAGGTCAGTCCTCGTTCAAGGCTTGGTCGATCGGAACAGAGCGTACAAAGAGGGGCCGAATAGAGACAGACCCAGCGACAGCAGGGTCCACGTATCCGGCCCCGAGTGCTTCAGAAGGGCCATCAAGGCCGCGGAAATCCCCCACAACTTCAGGTTGGCAGCTGGTGTCAGCAAGTTCACGTGAGAGTCGAAGCCCGACACTTGGCTTGAAGATTACCGACTGACTGTGCACATCGGTGGCGGTAGCGATGAGGTGGCCATGAAGCACCTCCCTCTGATGCTTGAAGGTTCTGCCAGAGCTTGGCTCAATTAGTTGGCCCCTGGGAGTATTTTGAGTTGGGACGAGTTGGCCCGAGTGTTCACTAGAACATTCGAGGGCACCTGGAAGAGACCAGCCGGTCTACCGGAGTTGCAACATTGTGTGCAGAAGCCGAATGAAACCTTGAGGGACTATATCCAGAGCTGGATCACTCTGCACCACACAATGGAGAATGGGTCAGATCACCAAGCAGTCTGTGCCTTCAAAGAAGGCGTTCACTACAGAGAGCTCAATCTGAAGTTTGGTCAGACATGAGATATGACTCTGACTCAGATGATGAAGATTTCCACCAAATATGCTAACGGCGAAGAGGAGGACCGACTTCGGAGCGGCAAGCATAAAACATTCGCCCAGGACACCGGAGGAGGGAATTCCAGTCGGAAGCAGAATCGAAAGGCTGAGGCGGCAGGGCCTGTCGAGGCAGCAATGTTGAACCAAGGGAAGTTCAAGGGGAAGCCCAAAGAGCCATGGAATCCCAAGAAAGTGAAAGATCAAGATGGGAACGATGTGATGGATTTGCCGTGTCATATTCACACCAAGAAAGATGAAGAGGGGAATCTGATCCTCCCGAAGCATACCACTCAACAATGTCGGCTCCTGATTCAGAGCTTCCAGAAGAAGGGTCAGCCCAGTGAAAAGGATAAGGATTCTGAACAGGAGAAGGACAAAGATGAAGAGGAGGGTGGGTACCCCCAAGTTAATGCCACCCTTGTGATTTTTGCTGATGTCGAGGGCAAAAGTCGACTGAAAGTCATTAACCGGGAAGTGAACATGGTCGCCCCGGCGACACCTAGGTATCTGAAATGGTCAAAAGACTCCTATCACATTCGATCAATCGGACCACCCGCCGCGAGTGGCTACCCCTAGCCTACATGTGCTGGTGGTCGACCCAGTTGTTGGAGGCACCCGATTGACCAAAGTTCTGATGGATGGCGGCAGTGTCCTCAATATTATGTATGCCGAGGCTCTTAAGGGAATGGGCATTCCAATGTCTAAACTGAGCGAGAGTAACATGAGGTTCCATGGAGTCATCCCTGGGAAGAAAGCCGAGTCACTCGGCCAGATATCTCTCGATGTGGTTTTCGACGATGAGAAGAATTACCGCAAATAGAAGTTGACGTTTGAGGTTGTGGATTTTGAAAGCGCGTATCATGCCATTCTGGGCAGACCTGCCTATGCCAGCTTCATGGCTTGACGATGCTACGTGTACCTCAAAATGAAGATGCCTGGTCCCAAAGGCGTGATTACCGCTTGTGGAAACCGGAACAAAGCGGAGGATTGCCTCCAAGATGGTGGAAAAATAGCAGATGAGTAGATGGCAGCGGTGTAGTTCCAAGAGCACAAGAGGATGGTAGATCCGAGTGATTTGCTGCGTGCCAAGAGTCCTGCCTCGGAGTCCGTGTTCTAGTCGGCCGGAGAAACCAAACCGATTCATATCCACCCGACCAACCCAATGCTGCTCCGACTCATATTTCCACGATGCTCGACGGCAAATAGGAAGCCGTGCTCACCTAGTTCCTCCGTGAGAACTGGGACATCTTTGCACGGAAGCCGTCTGACATGCCAGGTGTACCCAGGGAGCTAGCTGAGCACCATTTGCGCGTCGACTCGAAAGCAAAACCAGTCAAAGAACATCTCCGTCGGTACACCATGGAGAAGAGGAAGGCCATTGGCAAACAAGTGGCTTGACTCCTGGCCGCATAATTCATTCGCGAGATCTACCACTCCGAGTGGCTCGCCAATGTTGTTATGGTTCCTAAGAAAAACAAATCACTACGAATGTGCATTGACTTCAAGCACATCAATCAGGCCTGCCCGAAGGATAATTTTACGCTGCCCCACATCGATCAGATAGTCGACTCGACTGCGGGATGCGAGCGTCTATCCTTGCTGGACGCCTATTCTGGGTACCATTAGATCCGACTGTTTGGATCCGATGAGATCAAGACTGCCTTCATCACCCCGTTTGGGTGCTTTTGTTATGTCACCATGCCCTTTGGCCTCTAGAATGTTGGCGCCACGTTCATGTGCATGATCCAGAAGTGCCTGCTCACTCAGATCAGTCGGAACGTGGAAGCTTACGTGGATGACATCGTGGTTAAGTCACGCAAAGGTTACGACCTGCTGACTGACCTCGCTGAAACCTTTGCCAACTTGAGAAGGTACGATATCAAGCTCAATCCATCAAAATGCACATTCAGAGTCCCAGGTGGAAAGTTACTCGGTTTTCTCATTTTCGAGTGAGGAGTCGATGCAAATCCAGAGAAGATTGGCACAATCCTCCGAATGAAATGCCCAGTGCGAGTGCATGATATTCAGAAGCTCATTGGTTGCTTCTCCGCATTAAGTCGATTCATCTCACAACTCGATGAAAAGGCATTGCCTCTTTGCCGACTGCTGAAGAAGTTTGACAAGTTTGAGTTGAATGATGAAGCCGAAGCAGCATTTGAAGAGCTCAAAGCCCTCCTTTCCAACCAGCTGGTGCTTGCTGCTCCAATCAGCAAGGAGCCTCTTTTGCTTTACATCACAGCCAGAGGACAAGTTGTCAACACAGTGCTCACGGTCGAATGGGAAGAGGAAGGCAAAGCCTTCAAAATTCAGCGCCCAGTCTATTAGATTTCAGAAGTTTTGACCCCATCCAAGCAGAGATATCCTCACTATCAGAAGCTTATTTATGGGATTTACTTAACCATGAAAAAGGTTGCACAATACTTCTCTAATCATTCAGTTTCAGTCGTCAGTGATGCTCCTTTGTTAGAGATTCTGAATAACAGAGATGCAACTAGTCGAGTGGCAAAGTGGGCGATTGAAATTCTTCCATTGGATATCAAGTTTGAGGCAAAGAAGGCCATCAAGTCTCAAGCAGTCGCAGATTTCCTCGCAGAGTGGACAGAACAACAACAGCCGACCCAAATCTAGTCGGAACATTGGACCATGTTCTTTGATGGGTCCAAAATGTTGAATGGCTCTGGCGCATGAGTGGTTCTAGTATCCCCACGAGGAGACAAGCTCAGTTATGTCCTTCAGATTCACTTTGATTCTTCCAACAATGAAGCTGAATACGAGTCACTTTTATATGGGTTGCGTATGGCCATCTCACTCGGTGTCCGACGCCTGATGGTCTACGGCGACTCAGATTTAGTGGTCAATCAAGTGATGAAAGAATGGGATGTCAGAAGCCCTACAATGACTGGTTACTGCAATCGAGTGAGAAAGTTGGAGAAGAAGTTTGAGGGGTTAGAGCTTCACCAAATACCCCGACTCAAGAATCAAGATGCGGATGAATTGGCCAAGATAGGTTCCACTCGGAAGCCTATTCCCAGTAATGTGTTCTTGGAACATCTCCATACCCCATCCATACGAGAGGACCCCTTCAAGGAAGAGCCCTCGCGACCGATAAGTTCAACCAACCCGACTGAGATTGAGATTCTAGCCGTGGTCGACCTGATCATGGAAGTTCTAGTGGTCACGCCCGACTGGACTGTGCCGTACATTGCGTACATTCTCAGAAAGGAGCTCCCAGAAGACGAAGATGAAGCCCATCACTTAGTCCGCCGATCCAAAGCCTTTATAGTGGTAAAAGATCAGCTGTACAGAGAAAGTGTCACATGAGTAGCCCAGCGCTGCTCGCCCCTGAAGAGGGTCGAATGATCTTAAATGATATCCACTCGGGGACCTATGGCCACCACGCGTCCTCTCGGACCATCATGGCCAAAGCATACCAAGCGGGATTCTATTGGCCTCGGGCAAACGAGATGGAAAATGATATAGTCGACAAGTGTGCAGGCTGCCAGTTCTATTCCAACATGTCCCACAAGCCAGCATCCGCCTTGAAGACTATCCCTCTTGTCCGGCCGTTCACAGTCTGGGGGTTGGATATGGTCGGCTCCTTCCATACTGGCGCGAGTGGTTTCACCCATGTGCTCGTAGCAGTCGACAAGTTCACCAAGTGGATTGAAGCTAAACCCATCAAGAACCTCAACGCTAGCACTGCTGTCAATTTTGTCACAGAGTTGATATTCAGATATGGAGTCCCTCACAACATTATCACGGATAATGGCTCCAACTTTGATTCCAACGAGTTCAAGGCGTTATGCGCAACCCAAGGCACTCATGTCAACTAGGCATCTGTCGCACACCCTCAGTCGAATGGACATGCGGAGAGGGCGAATGGTTTGATCCTCCAAGGATTAAAACCCCGCCTGATGCGTGATCTCAAGCATGCTGCTAGCGCCTAGGTATCCGAGATGCCTTCCGTCTTATGGGGGTTGAGGACAACACCAAATTGGTCGACTTGACAGAGTCCTTTCTTCTTGGTGTACGGTGCAGAGGCCGTGCTCCCGAGTGATTTGCTGCACAATGCCCCTAGAGTGGAACTATTCACAGAAGCTGAAGCGGAACAAGCACGAGAAGACGCTGTTGATCTCCTAGAGGAGGAGTGCGAGATGGCTTTGATTTGGTTGACCATTTATCATCAAGACCTACGTCGACTCCATGCCCGGAACGTCAGAGGACGGACTTTCCAAGTGGGAGACCTGGTTCTTCGAGTGGATCAAAAGCGGCCTCATAAACTGGCCCCGTCCTGGGAAGGCCCCTTCATCATCACCAAGATGCTTCACAACGGAGCTTATCACATCTACAACATATCCAAGAAGATAGACGAGCCACAAGCGTAGAACGCAGAGCTGCTTCGTCACTTCTACACCTAGGTTACTCGAACCGATGACTTGTAATAAAAGTGTTTCAGTTTGATTTCCGAAGACAAGATTTTTTTCAATATCATAATGATCAGTTCCCTATGAGCATATGTGTCTAAAATCTGCCAGTGAATGACTTAGCGCGAATCCGATTCACCTAAGTTAAAAACACTCCAAGTGGGGAGCAACCCTCCCACTTGGGGGCTTAGCTGCGACCCCGTAATCGCCTAAGTTAAAAAACATTTCCGAGTGGAGAGCAACCCTCCCACTCGGGGGCTTAGTTGCGACCCCGTAATCGCCTAAGTTAAAAAACATTTTCGAGTGGAGAGCAATCCTCCCACTCGGGGGTTTAGATGCGACCCCATAATCGCCTAAGTTAAAAACATTTCTGAGTGGAGAGCAACCCTCCCACTCAGGGGCTTAGCCGCGACCCCGTAATCGCCAAGTTAAAAACATTTCCGAGTGGAGAGTGATCCTCCCACTCAGGGGCTGAGCTGC
>NC_041387.1:610750113-610772593 GCF_002162155.2 Triticum dicoccoides | reverse complement strand
GGGGGCTTAGCTGCGACCCTGTAATCGCCTAATTTAAAAACATTTCCGAGTGGAGAGCAACCCTCCCACTCGGGGGCTTAGCTGGGACCCTGTAATCACCTAAGTGAAAAACATTTCCGAGTGGAGAGCAATCCTCCCACTCGGGGGCTTAGCTGCGACCACGTGATCGCCTAAGTTAAATAACATTTTCGAGTGGAGAGCAATCCTCCCACTCGGGGGCTTAGCTCCGACCCCGTAATCGCCTAAGTTAAAAACATTTCCGAGTGGAGAGCGATCATCCCACTCGGAGGCTTAGCTACGACCCCATAATCGCCTAAGTCAAAAACACTCTGAGTGGAGAGAAGTCCTCCCACTCGGGGACTTCGCCACTACAAATACAACGTGCGTTCTATTCCTATCCACAGGGACGACGAGGTGTTGATTGAACACCTCTGAGCTAAGCCACAAATACAATGTTCCGTCCTTATCCGCAGGGACGACAAGGTGTCGATCGAACACCGCTGAGCTACGTCACAAATACAACGTTCTGTCCCTGTCCGCAGGGATGACGAGGTGTCGATCGAACACCTCTAAGCTACGCCACAAATACAGTGTTCCGTCTCTACCCGCAAAGACGATGAGGTGTCGACTGAACACGGCGACTGAGCTCCGTCACAAGTACAATTTACCTCCATTTAGCGGAGGGTGAGAAGACCAAATCTACTCGGAGCCAAGGGACAATCAGAAGCAGTATAAGAAGTAGAGCAAAAGCCATGTTATTCAAAGAAATCCAAGTTCGAATAAACCCTGCAAAAGTTCTGAACCGCAACAGGAAAGAGTACTCGAGCATCAAGCCCGAAAGACTTTAATGGTTACATGATCACTCGGCATTCAGAGGCAAATAAATGTGGGGCTTAATGTTTTTCGGTCACTTGTCTGGAGAGGGGCTGGCTGGATCACAGAAACTGTCAAGGTCAATGCTGTCTGCAATGCGAGTGGCAGCCTCAAGGAAGGTGTCCATGAAGGACTGGAAAGTGTGCTTCTTGGTGTTCGCAACCTTGAGGGCCACCAGCTTCTCTTCTCTAGCGTCTTTGCAGTGCACTCGGACCAATGACAGGGCAACATCAGCGCCACAGCGAGCAGATGATTTCTTCCATTCCTGCACTCTGCCAGGAATATGATTCAGTCAATTCATCAATGACTCGAGATCTTGTGAAAGCTCCGCCTGAGGCCAGAGTTCAGCATCTACCCGAGTCATCGCTGCCTTCAGAAGAGCCAGCTAAGCAACCCTACTGTCCATGCGCGATTCCAACCGCAGCAAGCTCATTGCAACATCATCTTTAATAGGAAAATTGATGGGGTCGAGTCCCGTTTCAACTCGCCCAGTCTCGGCCTCAAAGTCCTGGCAAAATTCTACACAATCGGGGAAAAAAGTGAGTCGACGGAGAGACAAGACATTCCAATCGACGGTAACCAGTCGGTCGAACGACGATACCTTCAAGCTTCAGGACCAGTTTTGCAGGAAGTTGTCCTAGATAGGACTCCAGCTCGCCCGTCTTGGCTTTGAGGCTTCCGACTTCATTGGTCAGGTTCTCCTTGTCTTTCTTCAGCTGCTCAACCTCCCGGTTGGCATCAAAGATGGCAGTCTTCAGCTTCGAATTCTCCTCTTCCAACTTGCTGACCGAAGACAGCTTCTTGTCTGCAAGCGCCGTCTTGTATCGCGCCTCCTTCTGAGCAGCGGCGAGGTCTAGATCCTTCTTCTCCAGAGCTTTCTTCATTTTCTCTAGAGAAACAACACTCTTCAGACGAGCTTGAAGCTGACAGTTTTCACTATGCACATCTGTTCGTGTGAAGTCACTCGGTTCAAAGAGACTAAAAAGAAAAACACTAAAAGGCGCGAGCCACAAGGTAGACAAGTGTCGATTGGTTACCTCCCATGATGGTTGTTTCTTCCTGAGCAGTCTTGAGGTTCTTCTTCACCAGTTCAAGATCAACGTTGAGGCTGATCTGCTGTTTATTCAGCTCGCAAAGTTGAGCCCCAAGATCACAAGACTTCTGCAGCGAGCAAGAGAGATATATCAGTCGACAGAAAGGCAATTACAGTGAAAGTTACTCTAAGACTACTACCGAATCAAACATTCAACAGTAGTCTCGGGGACTACACCCAGTGGGTGCACTTAGCGTGCCCCCACTGGTTCAGATCAACACTCAGCATGGTCTGCCCAGCTTGAGTCAAAGAGAGAGAGAGAGAGAGAGAGAGAGAGAGAGAGGGAGAGAGAGAGAGAGAGAGTAGATTCTCAGACCACAGTCGACTGCCAGCAGTCGACCGTGGTCTCGGGGACTACACCCAGTGGGTGCACTTAGCGTGCCTCCACTAGTTCGGATCAACACTCGACTCAGTGATAGTCGAGTGGAGCGGAAGACATATTGAACTCTAAGGCAAGCACACCCCAGTGGGTGATCGGATGCAAAACACAGACCCATGATAGTAGATGCACATATGGGCAGCAAAGCAACAACGGCAGTTTTTTATGATTCAAAAAGTTCAGTCGGGAGTTAACTGACCTTGACGTTGGTCTACAGAGCGGTGCTGGCATTATAGGCCACCTGACTGGCCTCCTGCATCACCTTCACTTGTTCCATAACAAGATTCACTTGATGAAGAGCCTCCCTGGCAGCACTCGGCGCGTCGTCCAGAGTTTGGTACACAACAAAGAGTGAGGGCGCCAAGGCGGCTGAAGCACCCACTGGGTCAGACACATGGACTTGCACTGGGCAGCAGGAGTTGGAGCAGTCGACCCCGATGGGCGATTAGTCGTTAGCGGGTCGGCGAACGTGACGATGGTCTGAGCCAGATCTCCAGACCGCTCGACCAGCGTCTCAAGCACCGGAGTCGACTGAGGGGCTTGAACCTCAAGCACTCTCCTGCTCGAGCCCTTGCCTTTCCTCCTCCTCTCCCTCAAGGGAGCTTCTTCTTCTTCATTGTCAGCAAGCACGGCAACATCTCATGGTGCTGCAGTGAAAAGGAAAAAACATCAGAAATTCAGCCGACCGATAAACTCAATCGACAGAACAAGCTTTAATCAAGCAGACTCACCAGCTCAGGAGGTGGCCGCGTTGTCGGTTTCCTCATCTCCTGGGGCCTTGTCAATGTCCATGTCAGTCACAGTAGAGGTTGGGCTGGAAAGATGCAGGATCCACTCGGTAACCAACATAAATGCCAATTGGAAGAAAGGAACGCAGAGAGATAAAATTCTCATCCAGAGGCGACTGGAACATCCATATTGATCCTCGGCAGAGTCTTCCGAGCCTTCGGGGGCACGGCCTTAGGCTGCTTAGCCACCTTCTCAGTCGGCTCAGGAGTCGATGTTCGAGTCCGCTTCTGCGTCTTGGTACTGGAAGCCATGGCCTTGCCCCGCTCACCTGCTGGATCGTGATGCTATTTGGATCAGCGCTCCAAGCGCAGCGGCGACTCGACCTCCTCGTCGTCGTCAGCTTCGTCGCTCTCCTCTTTGTCATCACCGTCCGAAGATTGATACTCGCCACTCTCGTCTATGCTGTCCTCCCCTTCCTAGTCCTGCTCCAGGGTCTGCTCGCCGTTGGGCATGGAATACATCTCAGTATAAACCTACAAAACAAGAAGTCGAGTGAATTCCAGTCAGTACGAGAAACAGATATAAGATAAACAAGAAATCTGTCGGAGGCAGATGTTCGGACCTTGTCGGGTGGATTGCTGTCACTGAAGGGAGCGACCCTCCTGGCCCCCCTGGGGTTGTCCTTGTTGCCCGTGATGCTCTTCAACCATCCAGTCACCGTCTTGGCCGAGACTTCCTCCGGAAGAACCCGAGCGGTGTCGTTAGCACCAGAGTACATCCACATCGGATGGTCCCGAGCCTGAAGTGGCTGGATGCGCCGACTGAGAAACACCTCCAGTAGGTCATCCCGGTTACGCCCTGATTGATCAGCTGGACCACCCTCTCGACCAGCATGTCCGTCTCCATCCTCTCTGCAGCAGTCACTTTCAGCGAGGAAGGAGTTTGAACGCAATCAAAGGAGAAAGGGGGAAGTCCAGTCGACTGGCCCAAGGTGGGGTCGTCTTGGCAGTAGAACCAGGTCGACTGCCAGCCCCTGATCTACTCCGGAAGGGTCATGGACAGAAAGGAGCTCCTCTTCCTCTTCTGGATCCCCAAACCACCACACATTTGGTTGACGTGCGTTTTCTCGTCACCCGAGTTGGCCTTCTTGACTGACTGGGAACGGACAGTGAAGATGTGTTTGAAGAGACCCTAGTGCGGTCGACAACCAAGGAAATTTTCGCGCATGGACACAAATGCCACAAGATAGATGATGGTGTTGGGGGAAATGTGGTGAAGTTGGGCTCCGAAGAAGTTCAGAAAATGCTGGAAAAAGGGGTGCGGAGGAAGCTAAAAACCACGGTCTACGTGGGTGGAGAGCAGGACACACTCACCCGGTCGCGGCTGCGGCTCCGTCTCCCCCTCCTACAACCTCGCGCGCCAATGGCGACCAAACCGAGGTCGACCAACTCGTCTAGGTCTTCTTGCTGGAGCATGGATGGGATCCAGTCGCCCTAGATCCATCCCGTTGGCAGCGCCGACCGCGACGATGACCCGCACTAGGTCTTCTTACCCTTTGCCGCCCCATCGCCTTCTTCGCACGTTCCAGCACCGCCGTCTTGTCCTTCACCATTGTGGCGGAGTGACGGCACCGAGAGCGGAGGAGCTGTGCACGGTGGAGAAGCGGAGGAGAAAGGAGGAGATTGGGAACGCATAGTGCAACGCCTCGGCCTCGCCGCCTTTTAAAGGACCACTTCTGAGTGGCTGACGTGCGGGCCCGAGCGATCCTGTCAAATCTCCGCTACAGTCGCGCACCAGATACGTGGCGAAAAAGGTGGCACAGGGATCGAGGCATCCCTACTTATCCGTCCCGATTACCGGGGCACCCTCCGTCTCGCGTGCTTCCCCGAAATTTCGAATCCCGCCAAATTCGGGATACACAATAACCAATCGCGCCGGAGATCTCGCAACAGAAGACAACGATCGACAGATGATGTTATTAATCCACTCGACAACTTCTGAATCGATCAAGGCAACAACTGAATCGATCGAGGCGACCGAAAACTATGCTGAAGTTCAAACGCGAACCTTCCATTCAACTCAGGTTCTCACGAAGCACAAATGTTGAAGCGAAGTACACTGCAATCTTCTTTTCCACTCGGTCCTCAATCCATTCGGGGGCTAGTGATGAGGATATATACCTAGGGTAGGGTCATATGCCTAACCTAGGTGCCCTACCCAAGGTCACTACCCTAGAAGCAAAGAAACTCAAGAGATAACAGGAAGTACCCAAGGAAAACGTCGAGTGTTAGTCCACTCGACCAACCATATCACTCGGGTACCCCAACTTTACAAAGATAACTCGGCCATACGAGAAACCACTCGACCTATGAAGACCAGGAGTCAGACGGAACTACAATGGTCGGACATTCACTCTGTAGTCTTTATAGGAATTAATGGTACTTAAAGCTGGAGATATCAGTAACGTCCCTCCTTTATGAACATCGAACCCTCTATAACAGAGGGGAGCTGGGGTCCTGGCGCACTCTATATAAGCGACCCCCTCCTCTGGCACAAGGGTTCGCACCTCCTATAACAGACACGCATATACTGAAATCTCGACTGCCTTCGGGCACCAAGATGTAGGGCTTTTACCTCCTCCGAGAGGGGCCTGAACTCGTAAACACTTGCATACAATCTCGCCCTAGCTAGGACCTTGCCTCCTCCTATGTACTCCCTATTCTTACTGTCATTCTTGGTACCACGACAGTGACCACAAGTCCGCGAGTGGATCTCGTTTAGGATTATTTGGCCTTCTTCCGGGGTGATGCAGCGTTGAGCCACTCCTGTCACACTTTCTCTGTAAAGCTGCCCTTTTATCACGGTGAAAGCCTTTGATCGACGTACGATTGGCGAGCCTCATCCTCATATTCTGGGAGTTTCTTCCTGAGTATGTACGCGATATATGGCACTGTCCAGTCAGGCGTGATTAGTAAGACTTCCATGATCAAGTCGACCACAGCTGGGATTTCGATTTTAGTCAGATTTGTCGAACTTATGGGTTGCGGGTGCTCTTCCTTGAAGGGATCTTCCTGTACTGATGGGGTGTGAAGATGCTCCAGAAACACATTACTTGGGATAGGCTTCCGAGTGGAACCTATCTTCGCCAGCTCATCAGCCGCTTCATTCTTGATTTGGGGTATGTGGTGGAGCTCTAACCCCTCAAACTTCTTTTCTAGCTTCCTCACTGCATTGCAATAGCTAGTCATTGCTGGACTTCTGACATCCAATTCCTTCATTACCTGATTGACTACTAAGTCTGAGTTGCCATATACCATTACGCGTCGGACGCTGAGTGAACTGGCCATACGCAACCCATACAGAAGTGCGTCATATTCAGCTTCGTTGTTTGAAGAACCAAAGTGAATCTGGAGGACATAATTGAGCTTGTCGCCTCTTGGGGATACCAAAACCATAATTGAGCTTGTCAACATCTTGGAGCCATCAAAGAACATAGTCCAATGCTCCGAGTAAACCTGAGTCGGTTGCTCCTGTTCAGTCCACTCTACAAGGAAATCTGCTATTGCCTGGGACTTGATGGCCTTCTCTGCCTCAAACTTGATATCTAACAGAAGTAGTTCAATCGCCCACTTTGCCACTCGACCAGTTGCATCTCTATTGTTCAGGATTTCTGATACTGGAGCATCACTGACTACTGAAACCGTGTGGTCTCAGAAGTAGTGTGCTACTTTCTTCATGGTCAGATAAATTCCATACACAAGCTTCTAATAGTGTGGGTATATCCTCTTGGACGAAGTTAAGACTTCAGAAATATAATAAACTGGGCGTTGAACTTTGAAGTCCTTGCCTTCTTCTTCCCGTTCAATTGTGAGCACTGTGCTGACAACCTGTCCATTGGATGCGATGTAAAGCAGTAAAGGCTCCTTGGTGACTGGAGCAGCAAGCACCAGTTGGGTGGAAATCAGGGCTTTGAGCTCTTCAAACGATGCTTCAGCTTTGTCATTCCACTCAAACTTGCTAGACTTCTTCATCGGTCGGTAAAGAGGCAGTGCCTTTTCACCGAGGCGTGAGATGAATTGACTCAATGCAGCCAAACAACGAGTAAGCTTTTGAACATCGTGCACATGCACAGGGCGCTTCATTCAGAGGACTGAGCCAATTTTCTCTAGATTTGCGTCGGTCCCCTGTTCGGAAATGAGAAAACCGAGTAACTTTCCACCTGGGACTCCAGATGTGCACTTTGATGGGTTGAGCTTTATATCATACCTTCTTATGTTGGCGAAGGTTTCAGCGAGGTCAGTCAGCACGTCAGAACCTTTGCGTGACTTAACCACTATGCCATCCATGTATGCTTCCACATTCCGACTAATTTGAGTGAGCAGGCACTTCTGAATCATGCACATGAACATGGCACCAGCATCCTTGAGGCCAAAGGGCATAGTGACATAGCAAAAACATCCGAATGGCGTGATGAAAGCTATTTTTATATCATCGGGTCCATACAGACGGATTTGATGGTACCAGGAATATGCATCCAAAAAGGACAAGCGCTCACATCCCACAGTTGAGTCGACTATCTGGTCGATGCGGGGCAGAGGGAAGTGATCTTTTGGGCAGGCCTGATTGATATGCTTGAAATCAATACACACTCAAAGTGACTTATGTTTCTTGGGGACCATGACGATGTTGGCGAGCCACTCGGAGTGGTATATCTCGTGGATGAACTCTGTTGCCAGAAGCCGATCCATCTCTTCACCAATCGCCTTCCTCTTCTTCGTGGTGGACCGATGGAGATGCTCTTTAACGGGTTTTGCTTGTGGGTCGACTCGCAAACGGTGCTCAGCCAGTCCCCTGGGTACACCTGGCATGTCTGATGGTTTCCATGCAAAGATGTCCCAGTTCTCATGGAGGAACTGGATGATCACTTCTTCCTATTTGTTGTTGAGTGTTGTTGAAATATGGGTTGGAGCAGCATCGGGGCCGGTCGGGTGAATGTGAACTGGTTTTGTTTCGCCGTCCGACTGAAATGCATACTCAGAGACAAGCTTTTTAGCGTGCAACAAATCACTCAGATCTGCATTCTTTTGGTACTCTTGGAACTCCACTGCTGCCATCTGTTCGTCAGCAATCTTGCAGCCTTTCTGGAAGCAATCTTCTGCTCTTTGTCGACTTCCTGTGACTGTGATCACGCCTTTGGGGCCAGGTATTTTCAACTTGAGGTATACATAACATGGTTGAGCCATGAAACGAGCATATGCAAGCCAGCCCAAAATGGCATGGTACGCACTTTTGAAATCCACTACCTCAAAGGTCAACTTCTCCTTGCGATAATTCTTCTCATTGCTGAAAACCACGTCAAGAGTGATCTGACCGAGTGAACCGGCTTTCTTTCCTGGGATGACTCCATGGAATCGCATGTTGCTTTCACTGAGCTTGGACATCGGGATGCCGATACCTTTGAGGGCCTCACTGTACAGGATATTCAGACCACTGCCACCGTCCATCAAAACCTTGGTCAGTCAAGTGTCCCCAACGACTGGGTCGACCACCAACGCTTGCTGCCCAAGGGTGGCAATGTGTGCTGGGTGGTCGGACTGGTCGAATGTTATGGGAGTTTTTTGACCACTTCAAATATGTCTTTGTTGCCGGAGCAACCATGTTTACTTCCCTGTTGATCACTTTCAGTCAACTTTTGCTCTCGACGTCAGCAAAAATCATTAAAGTGGCATTGACATTGGGATAACCATCATCCTCGTCCTTATCTTATTCTTTATCAGACTCTTTTTCCTTCTCACTAGGCTGACCTTTCTCATGGAAACTCTGAATCAGGAGTCGACACTGTCGAGTGGTATGCTTGGGGAGAACCAGATTCCCCTCTTCATCCTTTTTTGTGTGTATATGACACGGCAGATCAAGTACATCGTTCTCATCTTGGTCTTTCACTTTCGTGAGGTTCCAAGGCCCCTTGGGCTCCCCTTTGAACTTTCCTTGGTTCAAAACTGCTGCTTCGGCAGGACCCGCAGCTTCAGCCTTTCGCTTCTGCTTCTGACTGGAGTTTCCTCCTCCGGTGTCTTGGGCGACTGGCTTGTGATTGCAGCTCCGGAGTCGGTCTTCTTCTTCGCCGTTAGTGGCAATCTCCATCATCCGAGCTAGAGACATGTCTTCGGTCCGACCAAACTTCAGATTGAGCTCTCTGTAACGAACGCCTTCTTTAAAGGCACAAACTGCTTGGTGATACGACATATTCTCCACCGTGTGGTGAAGAGTGATCCATCTCTGGATATCTATCCCTATTTTTACCTAATAATAAAGCAAATTAGGTTTCCTTCGTCCGTCATGGCATTTTACACAAAAGTCCCTGTGTTTTGTTGAAATCAACCCGCAGTCCGAATTTAAGTCACACCCGAACCGTTATTTTACATTGTTCGATAACCCCCCCTGATGTTTTAGGTAATTCATCCGCGGATCATATTTAAGTCAAAAATGTTTTTTTAAATCATCCATATCTTTTAAACCGTAACTCCGATTTGAACATGTTATATATGAAATTTGATTAGAAAAATATGTAGAATATGAATATTAGATTATTTTCACCTGTTACTTTTAAATATTATTTTGGAATATATCTAAGTCAAATAAATGATTTTCTAAATTATCCGTATCTTTTAAACTGCAACTTCGATTTTAACATATTATATATGAAATTTTATTAGAAAAATATTTGGAATCTAAATATGATGTTAATTTTACATGTTTAATATTTTTAAAATATCGTTTTGGGAGAAAACTTATAATTTATGGCATAAAATCCGTTTTCCTTTCGTACCGGCGGCGACCCGGATTGCAAATAAACACCCCACTATAACAGTATAGGGAAAAAACATCGATAACTACACATGCATACCTCTGAAAAATGTCACAGGGGAAAACAATAGATTTCTCATCGTGAGAGTGAGAGAAAGCGAGAGAGAGAGAGGGGAGGGAGGGAGGGAGAGAGAGATGCCTTAGGATTAAAGTATTCAAACACGTTTTTGTTTTCTTTTGTGTGAACACCAAGGCCATCGCCGGCGAGTGTGAGAAGGAGGATAAGCGGCAACGCAAATATGATGCCTCACAAAAATAAAGGAGATGGACCTATTATAGTCTTGGGTGATGGTTGTTGGCTTAAGAGTGTGTGTTACGTTTTCTCTCCCGTTGATACGCACGGGCTCTTTTGCTCGTAATAATAAAGCACGGATTGACTCCTTGGGTTCACCATCACAATACACTTTCTTTCCATATAAATTTACGCTTTCAGATTTTTTCTTCAACCCGTCTATATTTATTTTCTATATCCAAGGTGGTATTATTTTTCGTCTGTCTGTCGTCCGTCCACTTTGCCTATATTATTTTCTCTGTAAGTCAAAGACGTCTCGCTCCTCGACATGGGCCTGCAGGCCATCCGTTGGCTTCAGCTCCTAAAAAAGTGTACAATAGTTGTTTGGATCAAATTCACGACTTTCTATGCTGTCCAAGTCGCTCCTTTCAACATAAGTGAACCAGTTCATATGTCTAAGTTGTCTTGAGGATCATACGGGGGCGGGAGAGGAAAGGAAGGCAGCGAGGGCGGCGGCGCTGGTGCTCCTCCGGCGACGAGTCGGACTCCATCGAGACGAGCCGTCTGACTCCGTCGAGACGATCCAGCAGCTAGGCGCTCGGGCGTGACCACGTCATTGCCTGACGGAGAACATGAGGGCCACGCGGGGAGTGGAAGAGGAAAGGAAGGCATAGACCGCAGCAGCGCTGGTGCTCCCTCCGGCGACGTGATGGACTCAGGCGAGACGAGCTAGCGGCTGGGCGCTCGGGTGCGAAGGCGTCCTTCCCTAACAAAGAAGGCGACATGCCATGCGGGGAGGGAGGGAGGGAAGGCCGTTGGCGGCTTGGCGCACGGGACTGGAGAGCGGGGGAGCTGTCGTAGTTCTAAGTCTGACAGTAGAATAGGGGGTAGGTATGGAGAGGCAAGATCCTAGCTATGGAGTGTTTTACAAGTTCAGGCCCTTCTCGGAGGAAGTAACAGCCCTACGTCTAGGAGCCCGGAGGCGGTCGACTGGATTACGTGTGTGAGAGTTACAGGGGTGCGAACCCTTCTACCAGTGGAGGGGGGTGGCTTATATAGAGGACGCCAAGACCCTAGCCAACCCACGTAGCGGAGAGTTAAAGTACATTAAGGTCTGGCGTTACTGGTAAGGCCTTACATAAAGTGTCATCATGACTATTAAGACTACTTAATTATAGACCGTTTGGATACAGAGTAGATCTTGAACTCCTGGTGGTCGAGTGAGTCTTCATGGTCGAGTGTCTTCAGGTTCGTCGAGTGTCTTCTAGTCCGTCGAGTGGAGTTCCTCTTGGTCGACTGGAAGACGGCTTCTTCTAAAAGATGTCCTTGGGGAGGGTACCTTGGACAGGTTCATGACCCTACCCTAGGTAGATGACTTCATCAGTAGCCCTCAAATGGATCGAGGTTTGAGTGAGGAGGGAGTTGGCAATCTTTCCGACCTGCATTCTGGTGCTGTAAAGGTGTTTTGCTCTAGATCAATGACTTTCAAGTGAGGGTGTCAACTTTTGTTCAGTCGCCTTGATCCATTCTTTATATTTGTCGAGTGATCTTTATGAACTTGGAGATTTCCGAGCGACGGATCGCAGGAGATCTTCCGTCTGACAAGTTGCCCTGTGGTTAGCGGATTTAGTGGGATCCGAAATTTTGGGAAGCACGCGAAGCGGAGAAAACCGCGGTACTCGGATGGGATAAGGCAGGGACGCCTCGATTCCCGCACCACCTTTTTCGCCACGTATCGCCTGCGCGATTGTTTCGGGATTTGACAGGATCGCCTGGGCCTACCTGTCGTCCACTCAGAAGTGACTCCATATAAGGAAACTCGCGGAGGTTTTTTGAACAGTGCCTCCTCATTTTCTCCTCCCTCGCCTCCAGATTCATCCGCTGCGCCCACCAACTACCCAACACCGCTGCTCTGTTCCAGCCTCGTCGGCGACAATGGTGAAATAGAAGGCGGCGGCTTTGGAGCGGGCGAAGAAGGCGACGGCGACGGCGAAGGCGAAGGGGAGAGCGACCAGTCGAGGGGGATCCTCGTCGCGGTCCCGTTTGCCGCAAGGTTGGATCCAGGGTGATTGGATCCGCTCGACCATCACCCAAAAGGATCTCGATGACTTGGCCAATGAAGGCCTGATTACGCACGGGGCGGCGAGGCTCCCGGGGATGGAGTGGCAGCTACAGCCTCAGGAGGGTGAGTGTGTCCTTTTGGCGACTCATGTACATCGAGGGTTCTCTCTGCCACCGCATCTTTTCTTTTGAGGGTTTCTGAATTTCTTTGGGGTTCAGCTTCACCAGTTTAACCCCAATTCCATTGCCTACCTCGCCGCTTTCGTATCTTTGTGTGAAAACTTCTTGGGTTGTCAGCCGCACTGGGGCCTCTTCAAACACATATTCACTTGTCGTTCTCAGACGGTGAAAAAGGCCAGCCCCAATGACGAGAGAACTCAGGTAATCCAGATGTGTGGGGGTCTCGGGGTCCAGATGAGGAGTAAGAGCGCTTTCCCAGCTATGACCCTTCCCGAGTCAGTCAGAGGGTGGCAGTCGACTTGGTTCTACTGCCAAGACCAGCCGACGCCAGGGCAGTCGACTGGGCTCCCTCCCTTCTCTATGAGTCGAGTGAACAAGCCATCCTCTCTAAAAGTAGTTCCGGAGGAGAAGGCTCAGGTTAAAATGTTGATGGAGCGAGTAGTCCAGTTGATTCGTGACGGTGTGACTGGCATGGACCTTCTGGAGGTTTTCCTTCGGCGGCGCATCCAACCACTCCAGTACCGGGGACACCCGATGTGGTTGTATTCTGGTACTGAAGACACCACTCGGGTCCACCCCGAAGAGGTCGACGATGCCACACTGGAGAGGTGGATGACTGCCATCACAGGGAACAAGGACAACCCTCGTGGAGCCAGGAGGATCCCGCCACTCAACCAATCTTATGAGGCAGACAAGGTATGATCACTTTTTTCCGATTGTATTCTTGTTCCGTCCGTTCTGTTTCGTCGCGGACTAGTCGATTGACTTTTTGTCTTGCTTGTTGTCTTTCAGGAAACCACCGAGGTGTACTCGATGCCCAACGGGGCGCAAGCACAGGCCGAAGAGGAGGAAGGAAGTGGAGGCGAAAGTCAAGAGGAGTGGGAGTCTGATGCCGATGAGGGTGATGAAGATGCAGGCTCCGATGAGGAGGAAGAGGAGGAGGAAGTTGTGCCTCCTCATTCCGAAAGGAGGTCCAAGCTCGCCCACGACCCCGCGGCCGAACGCGGTAAGGGAGTCGTCCCTGCTGGGCAGTCGACGAAACGCCCTCGGACAGCTTCACCGGCACCGACTGAAAAGGCGTCGAAGCAACCCCGAGCGGCCCCAACAAAACCGGCGAAGGACCTACCGAAGATGAGGATGGAGATTCTGACTGTTTCTGGGTTATGGCATAACTCATGTTTTTCATTCTTGGTCGACTCAATCGCTGACCGGCTGATATTTGAAATCGCAGTGCTGCTACTTCTGAGACTTCAGCCAGGCATGAGGATCAAGAGATGGAAGATGCTGCTTCTTCTCATCCTAGTATGATCTGTGCGATTTTTCTTTCGATCGATTGAATCTTTATTTTTTGACTTTGAACTTCTTCTGCAGCTCTACCTAGCGTTGTCATCAATCTTCCTGATGATGACAATGAAGCGCCACTGAGGCAGAGGAGGAGCAGGAAGGCGACTGTTGGCAAGGCTGCTCAGGTTGTGTCAGCACCTGGACCACTGATTCCAGAGGGGAGCAACGTTGCTCGGGCTACCGTGTCCTTTGCGGAGCCGTTGACGGTTGCCCGCCCTTCGTCATCGAGTGCTGACCCGCCTTCTTTCTTCTCCACCTACCACGTCCTGGAGGACCAAGCAAGCGTTGCCAAGGAAGCCATACGCCAGGCCGGGATTATGGTGGAGCAGGTGAAGGCGATCCGAACCACCATCAAGCAGCTTATAACGCGAGTTCAGCTCTCCAGAGTAATGTCCAGGTTAGTTAAACATCGAATGGAAATCTTGATGTTTGTCATGCACCCACTGGGTGTGTCAATTCTACGGTGAACTGCTGGCAGTCGACTGTAGTCTTTGTGTCTTGAGATTTCTCACTTTACTTGTTTCACTCGAGCTTGGTCGAATGGAACAATAAAACTGGTGGGGGCACGCTGAGTGCACCCACTAGGTGTATTCCCCAAGACCGTGGTTGATTGCTGGCAATCGGCTATGGTCTGAATTTTTTTTTCCTGACAGCTAACTGCTTCCGGTCGACTGATCGACTCTGAGTCTAGCTGATAGAACTAGTGGGGGCACGCTGAGTGCGCCCACTGGGTGTAGTCCCCGAGACTACAGTTGAATGTTTAGATTCAGCTATAGTCTTAGAAATACTACGATTTTTCTTTTAGTCACTCGGAAGTGATCTGTCGTTGATATCTATCGACTGAACTTTCGCAGAAATCTTGTGACCTTGTTTCTCGTTATACTGAATTGGAGAACAAGCATATCCAGCTTGAACTTGACCAGAAGCTTGTCCAAGAGAACTTTACGAAGTCGAAGGAGGAGGCAAAAGGTAGGTTTGGTGAGAATCTTGACGACTGTCCTTGCTTCTTGCCTGTCTCCGAGTCTGATCTTATTGTGATTTTTGCAGAAAAACTGAGGGATGCTCTGAAGAAGAAGGACCTTGACCTCGCCGAGGCGCAGAAAGCGGCTCCGGACAAGACAAAACTTGCAGAAGAGAAGTTGGCTTCTGTCAACAAACTTGAAGAGGAAAACACTAATCTGAAAGCTGCTCTCGACGTGGCCAACCAAGAAGTCACTCGACTGAAGGATGCCAGTATGTTCCTGAGCGACAAAGCTGGCGAACTGGTAGGAAAGAAGAATGAATTAGAGGTTTATCTGGGAGGACTCGCCAAGAAGCTATTCCTCATGCTCGAAGGTAACCCCTTATCTCCGATTGGTAATTTCTGACTTGCTGTAAGGGCATTAGCTTATCCTTGAATCGTGTCCGTAGAATTCTGCCAAAATTTGAAGAGGAGACTAGTCGAGTGGAGACTGGCTTGGATCCCATCAATTCTCCGGTGAAGGATGAAACCGCTATGAACGTGCTCTGCCTTGAGTCTCGCGTTGCTGCAGTGGTCGATTACCTTGCAAGACTGAAGGACGCAACGTCGCGCATCAACACATCGCTCTGGCCAGAAGAAATGCTTCAGAACGACCTTGAGTCGCTGATGACTCGACTGAACGAAGTTCCAAGTCGAGTGCAAGAATGGAAGAAGTCTTCTGCCAGGTGCGGTGCTCACGTCGCTCTATCCTTGGTCCGCGTCCACTGCAAGGAAGCGAGAGAAGACAAGCTGGTGTCTCTCAAGGTGGCCAACACTAGGAAGCATGACTTCCGTTTTTTCATGGAGACCTTCATCGCGGCTGCCACTCGGATCGCAGATGGGATCGACCTGGACGAGTTTGTTGCGCCTTCCAGCCCTCCGCAGGAGGGGAAAAAAACTTCTATGCCCGATGATTTGAATTTGCCTCGGAATGCCGAGTGATTTTTGTAACCGACGAACTTTAACAGGCTTGATGCCTGAGCACTTCTGGGTCCGTAGGACGTTATCCGAACTTGATTTGCTGTTGAAATACGCTTGCTTCTTTCGGACAACCATCTTCTTTGGGTTGGAATATATACTAGTATCTGCAATGCTCTTTTGCAGGTAGGAGTGAAGCACAAATTGCAGTCGACTTGTGCTCGTCATGTTTGGGCGAGTGCTGGGCTGCAACCAAGCCTCTGTGTGAGAAACTTGTTCTCCACTTGAAAGGATTTTAAAAACTTAGGTGAACACTGGGCTACAGCTAAGCCTCCGAGTGGGAGGTTTGCTCTCCACTCGGTAGGATTTTAGAAACTTAGGCGAGCACTGGGCTGCAGCTAAGCCCCCGAGTGGGAGGTTTGCTCTCCACTCGGTAGGTTTTTTAGAAACTTAGGCGAGCACTGGGCTGCAGCTAAGCCCCCGAGTGGGAGGTTTGCTCTCCACTCGGTAGGTTTTTTAGAAACTTAGGCGAGCACTGGGCTGCAGCTAAGCCCCCGAGTGGGAGGTTTGCTCTCCACTCGGTAGGTTTTTTAGAAACTTAGGCGAGCACTGGGCTGCAGCTAAGCCCCCGAGTGGGAGGTTTGCTCTCCACTCGGTAGGATTTAGTTTACTTAGGCGAGCACTGGGCTGCAGCTAAGCCCCCGAGTGGGAGGTTTGCTCTCCACTCGGTAGGTTTTTTAGAAACTTAGGCGAGCACTAGGCTGCAGCTAAGCCCTCGAGTGGAAGGCTGGCTTACCACTCGGTAGGATTTAGTTTACTTAGGCGAGCACTGGGCTGCAGCTAAGCCCCCGAGTGGGAGGTTTGCTCTCCACTCGGTAGGTTTTTTAGAAACTTAGGCGAGCACTGGGCTGCAGCTAAGCCCCCGAGTGGAAGGCTGGCTTACCACTCGGTAGGATTTAGTTTACTTAGGCAAGTACTTGGACTGCAGCTAAGCCTCCGAGTGGAAGGCTGGCTTTCCACTCGATAGGATTTTGTTTAACTCAGGCGAAACAGATTCGCAGCTAAGCCTCCGAGTGGAAGGCTGGCTTACCACTCGGTAGGATTTTTTTATAAGCTTAGGCGAATCGGATTCGCAGCTAAGCCACCCACTGGGGGACAGATTTATGAGAACAAAAGCAATAACAATTACTGAGAAAATTATGAAACTCTTGTCTTTGATGAATACACTACAGGAGTACTTTTATTACAACTCATCCGAGTGAAAAACTTAAGTATAAAAAGGGCGGAGTAGGTCCGTGTTCCATGCTCGAGGCTCGTCAATCTGGTGCTCAACATTGTAAAGACGGTATGCCCTATTATGGAGAACCTTGGTGACGATGAAGGGACCTTCCCAAGTAGGAGCAAGCTTGTGTGATTTCTGCAGATCCACTCGGAGAACTAAATCTCCCTCCTGGAAAGCTCGACTCTTCACATTTCTGGCATGGAAGCGACGCAAGTTCTGCTGGTAAATGGTCGATCAGATCAAGGCCATCTCCCTTTCTTCTTCTAGAAGGTCGACCACGTCCTGTCGGGCTTTCTCTGCTTCAGCTTCGGTGTAGAGTTCGACTCGGGGTGCGTTGTGAAGCAGGTCACTCGACAAGACTGCTTTAGGTCCGTAGACCAAGAAGAACGGAGTCCTCCCAGTCGACCGGTTTGGCGTGGTCCTTAATCCCCAAAGCACCGACGGAAGTTCGTCGACCCATGCACCAGCTGCGTGCTTGAGGTTGCGCATTAGTCGGGGTTTCAACCCTTTGAGAATTAAGCCATTTGCTCGTTCTGCTTGTCCATTCGACTGGGGGTGAGCGACTGAAGCATAGTCGACTCGTGTACGCTGAGATGTGCAGAAGGCTCTGAATTCTTCGGAGTCGAAGTTTGACCCATTGTCTGTGATGATGCTGTGTGGAACTCCATATTTGAATACCAACTCCCTGATGAAGCTGACGGCGGTGCCGGCATCCAGATTCTTGATGGGTTTAGCCTCAATCCACTTGGTGAACTTGTCGACTGCTACCAATACATGGGTATATCCGTTTCTACCTGTTCTCAGTGGTCCGACCATATCCAACCCCCATACAGCGAAAGGCCAGACGAGTGGAATGGTCTTCAAGGCTGAGGCGGGTTTGTGCGACATATTGGAGTAGAATTGACATCCTTCACACTTGTCGACTATCTCTTTTGCCATCTCATTTGCTCTGGGCCAGTAAAAACCCGCTCGGTATGCTTTAGCCACGATGGACCGAGAGGACGCATGATGGCCACAGGTCCCCGAGTGGATGTCGATGAGAATCATTCGACCTTCTTCCGGTGTTATGCATTTCTGGCTGACTCCAGTCACACTTTCCCTGTACAACTGTCCCCTCATGACGGTGAAGGCTTTGGATCGGCGGACGATCTCTCGAGCCTCTTCTTCATTCTCGGGGAGCTCTTTCTTCAAAATATAGGCGATATAGGGCACTGTCCAGTCGGGAGTGATGACCAGAACTTCCATGATTAAGTCGACCACAGCTGGGACCTCGACTTCAGTCGGATCCGTGGCGCTTTTTGGCTGCGGGGCTTCCTCAGTGAAAGGCTCTTCTTGAACCGATGGCGTGTGGACATGCTCCAAAAACACACCACTCGGAATGGCTTCTCTCTTTGAACCTATCTTCGCCAAGTCATCAGCTGCTTGATTTTTCAGTCGGGGAACGTGATGGAGCTCTAATCCCTCAAATTTCTTCTCCAGCTTTCTGACTGCATTGCAGTAACCAGTCATGGCTGGGCTTCTGACGTCCCACTCCTTCATCACTTGATTGACCACTAAGTCCGAGTCGTCGTAGACCATGAGGCGACGGACGCCGAGTGAAATAGCCCTACGCAACCCGTACAAGAGTGCTTCATATTCTGCTTCATTGTTGCAGGAATCAAAGTGAATCTGGAGTACATATCTGAGCTTATCTCCTCGGGGGGAAACCAAGACCACTCCGGCACCGGAACAATTCAGCATTTTGGAGCCATCGAAGAACATAGTCCAGTGCTCCGAGTGAACTTGGGTCGGTAACTGCTGTTCAGTCCACTCGGCGAGGAAATCTGCTATTGCTTGGGACTTGATAGCTTTATTTGCCTCAAATTTGATATCTAGGGGAAGAAGTTCAATCGCCCATTTTGCCACTCGACCGGTTGCGTCTCTGTTGTGCAGAATCTCTGATAAGGGGGCGTCGGTGACGACTGTGATGATATGGTCAGAGAAGTAGTGAGCAACTTTCTTCGTGGTCATATAAATCCCATATACAAGCTTCTGATAATGAGGGTATCGTTGCTTGGATGGGGTCAGGACTTCAGAAATGTAATATACTGGGCGCTGAACTTTGAAGGCTTTCCCTTCTTCTTCCCGCTCGACCGTAAGTACAGTACTGACGACTTGTCCTGTGGCTGCAACGTAAAGCAGCAAAGGCTCTTTGCTGATTGGAGCAGCAAGCACCGGCTGGGTGGAAAGCAGGGTTTTTAACTCTGCAAATGCTGCGTCAGCTTCAGGAGTCCACTCGAACTTGTCTGACTTCTTCATCAGTCGGTAAAGAGGCAATGCCTTCTCACCGAGACGAGAGATGAATCGACTTAAAGCGGCCAAGCAACCAGTAAGCTTCTGAACATCGTGCACACGCACAGGTCATTTCATTTGGAGTATTGTGCCTACTTTCTCTGGGTTTGCATCGATTCCTCGTTCGGAAACGAGGAGACCGAGTAATTTTCCACCAGGAACTCCGAATGTACACTTGGATGGGTTACGCTTGATATCGTACCTCCTGAGGTTGGCAAATGTTTCAGCGAGGTCAGTCAGCAAGTCGGAACTTTTCCGTGACTTGACCACAATCTCATCCATGTACGCTTCCACATTCCGACTGATTTGAGTGAGCAAACACTTCTGAATCATCCTCATGAACGTGGCTCCGGCATTCTCGAGCCCGAATGGCATGGTGACATAACAGAAGCACCCGAATAGGGTGATGAAAGCCGTTTTGATCTCATCGGGCCCAAACAGATGGATCTGATGGTACCCGGGATAAGCGTCCAAGAAAGACAGTCGCTCACATCCCGCAGTCGAGTCGACTATTTGGTCGATGTGGGGAAGAGGAAAATGATCTTTCGGGTAGGCCCCTGAATCGACTCGCAGACGATGCTCAACCAGCCCCCTGGGTACACCCGGCATGTCAGAAGGTTTCCATGCAAAGATGTCCCAGTTCTCATGGAGGAACTCGATGAGCGCTTCTTCCTATTTTGGGTTGAGTGTTGTGGAGATATGAGTCGGAGAGGCGTTAGGGTCGGTCGAGTGGATGTGAACAGGTTTTGTCTCACCGGACGACTGAAACACTGATTCCGTAGCAGGCTTTTTGGCTCGCAACAAATCACTCGGGTCTGCATTCCTTTGGTGTTCCTGCCACTCTTCTGCCACCATCTGAGCATCGGCGATCTTTGAGCCTTTCTGGAAGCACTCTTCTGCCTTCTTGCGGTTACCAGTGACAGTGATCACGCCATTAGGGCCAGGAATCTTTAGTTTGAGGTACTAACATGGTCGGGCCATAAAACGTGCATAAGCTGGCCTGCCCAAAATTGCATGATAGGCACTCTGGAAATCCACAACCTCAAATGTCAGCTTCTCTTTGCGGAAATTCTTTGAATCACCAAAAACTACGTCAAGAGCAATCTGGCCGAGTGATGCGGCCTTCTTGCCAGGGATGACTCCATAAAAACTCATGTTGCTTGTGCACAGTCTGGACATCGGAATGCCCATCCCTTACAGTGTCTCAGCATACAGTATATTCAAATTGCTGCCGCCATCCATCAACACTTTGGTCAGTCGAGTGCCTTCGATGACGGGGTCGACCACCAGCGCTTGCTTCCCAGGGGTGGCTATGTGCGTGGGGTGGTCAGATTGGTCGAATGTAATGGCAGTCTGAGACCACTTCAGGTAATTGGGTGTTGATGGAGCAGCCATATTCACCTCTCGGTTAATAACTTTCAGTCGGTTTTGCTCTCAACATCGGAAAAAATCATCAAGGTGGAATTGACCTGCAGATATTCCTCGTCACTATCCTCCTTGTCCTCAACCTTGTCCGACTCTTTTTCTTTGTCCTTGGGCTGCTTCCCTTGGAACTGCTGTATCAAGAGTCGACACTGTCGAGTGGTATGCTTCGGGTAAATGAAATTACCCTCTTCGTCTTTCTTGGTGTGGATGTGACATGGTAAATCCAACACGTCATTTCCTTCTTTATATTTTACTTTCTTGGGGTTCCAGGGCCCCTTGGGTTTCCCTTTGAACTTTCCTTGATTCAGGGCCAAGGCTTCTCCAGGAGCGGCTGGCTCGGCTTTACGCTTTTGCTTCCGACTGGAATTTTCGCCTCCGGTGTCCTGGGCGACTGACTTGTGTTTGCCGCTCCAGAGCCGATCCTCTTCCTCACCATTGGCATATTTGGTGGCTATTTCCATCATTCGACTCAGAGACATGTCTCCGGTTCGACCGAATTTCAGGCTTAGCTCTCTGTATTTTACGCCCTCCTTGAAGGCGCAAACTGCCTGGTGATCCGATACATTCTCTACTGTGTGATGTAGCATGATCCATCTCTGGATGTAATCCCTCAGAGTCTCATTCGACTTCTGTACGCAAGACTGCAGCTCTGTCAGTCCCGCCGGTCGCTTGCACGTTCCTTTGAACGTCCTGACAAACACTCGGGAGAGGTCCTTCCATGTGTAGATGTTACTGGGTGTCAACTGATTCAGCCATGCCCTGGCTGACCCTTCCAACATGAGAGGCAGATGCTTCATGGCCACCTCGTCATTTCCACCGCCAATCTGAACAGCCACTCGGTAGTCCTTAAGCCAAGTATCAGGCTTGGACTCACCATTGAACTTGCTGACCCCAGTCGCCAACCTAAAGTTGGGAGGAATCACCGCGGCCCTGATGGCTCTGCTGAAACACTCTGGTCCGGAGACATGCACTCGGCTGCTAATGGGTACGTCTCTGTCATTATCCTCTCTGTGGGCTCTGTTCCGGTCGACCAGACCTTGAACGATGATGGATCTCGCATCAAAGCCTGGTTCCCTGGGGTCGACTGGAATTCTTCGCCCGCCACTATGCTGGCGTCTGTCATCCTACTGTCGAGGCATATAGGATCCACCCCTCGGGGGAGGAGTGGGCACTCGACGTCGATCGTTGCGACCGACTCGGTGATCATACTGCTCATAGTTCCTGTACTGATCGTGTCGGTCGCCATGCCCTTCACGCCTCGGGGGCGATCTGGGGCTATGAGCCGACTGGATAGTATTCGCCACCACGGACCTGCTATGAATCCTGTTCCGCGACTGC
Source organism: Triticum dicoccoides (assembly GCF_002162155.2). Lineage (NCBI taxonomy): Eukaryota > Viridiplantae > Streptophyta > Magnoliopsida > Poales > Poaceae > Triticum > Triticum dicoccoides. Next base: position 610,750,544 of record NC_041387.1, on the reverse strand, counting down.
GACACAGCTGAATTCTGATCTCCTGCTGCCCGGAGCAAATCCCTGATCTGCATCAAGCCTTTGCCAGCCTCTGATTGGGAAGGCTGAATCGACTCTGCTATACGTGTTGCAGCTGCCAAATTTTGGATCGGAGTGCGGTATACCTGAGTCGGAGGTTTAAAGAGTTGGCGTCGACTGGAGTCTGGAATCCGTTGCCGCGTGCGCTCGTCGAGTGCCCACTGAAGGTTCTCCAGTCGAGTGCGCTCGGCCAGGTTGGCCAAGCGCGGGTCCTCTAAGGCACGAGCCTCAGGGGTTTCTCCAACGACCGGAGTATGAAGCGCATCCATGTTCCTGCGGCGAAGCTCTTCCCTCTGATGCGAGTCGAGGGGCTTGGGGCGGTACTCCTCATGGTCATGCGACGGATCGCCTCCGCCGTCGCCTTCCTCGGTGCC
>NC_041387.1:610731040-610749927 GCF_002162155.2 Triticum dicoccoides | reverse complement strand
GACGTGCGTCCCATTGACCATCAGGACCTCCGCCGCCGGATCACTGCTGTCGCATTCAGATGCAGTCTCTGCGGAGCCAGTCGACAGGTCGAACATGCCGTAGAGAGATTCGTCGGGCTCGATTGCCGTGACTTGGGCAGTGGTCGACTGGCGAGCCACTGCATGCCTCACCCACCACTGAAGCCTTGACCGACCGGAGCGCTTACGCCGGCGGGAAGCTGGGAGGGAGGATGACACGAAAACCAGTCGATACTGAGTCGACGGTTGCCGCAGAAGGATGCCGCGGACGCATGCTCGAAAGTGCGTAGCTCCGCGGACTGGGAGCGCATCCACGTCGAGCGGAGCCTCCTGCAGCCAGGCAGAGTCGTCGGCGATGAATGTGAGCGCGCCGAGACGGATCTCGCGGCCCTCAACCAAAATTCCACCTGAAACCATGATGATGGGAATTGAAAAAATTGCAACTTCTCCAACAAGTCGCTAAGACACCTGCCCCATGGTGGGCGCCAACTGTCGTGGTTCTAAGTCTGTCAGTAGAATAGGGGGTAGGTATGGAGAGGCAAGATCCTAGCTATGGAGCAGTTGTGCACACAAGTGTTTTACGAGTTCAGGCCATTCTCGGAGGAAGTAACAGCCCTACGTCTCGAAGCCCGGAGGCGGTCGACTGGATTACGTGTGTGAGAGTTACAGGGGTGCGAACCCTTCTATCAGTGGAGGGGGGTGGCTTATATAGAGGACGCCAAGACCCCAGCCAGCCCACGTAGCGGAGGGTTAAAGTACATTAAGGTCTGGCGTTACTGGTAACGCCTTACATAAAGTGTCATCATGACAATTAAGACTACTTAATTACAGACCGCTTGGATACAGAGTAGATCTTGAACTCCTGGTGGTCGAGTAAGTCTTCATGGTCGAGTGTCTTCAGGTTCGTCGAGTGTCTTCTAGTCCGTCGAGTGGAGTTCCTCTTGGTCGACTGGAAGACGGTTCTTCTAAAAGATGTCCTTGGGGAGGGTACCTTGGACAGGTTCTTGACCCTACCTTAGGTACATGACTTCATCAGGAGCGACGTCCCCTGGCGCACGGGTGTGTAGCCCGTGGCATGTGGCCGATGGAGCGGCCGATCCAATGGCGCAGGCGGCCAGCGGCGGCGCGTCCGAGGACAGGGGTCGTGGATCCGAGTCGGAAGAGAACGACAGTCAAAAATCATGGGATGGCTACGACGACCAGTCCATATACGGCTGGAGGAGCGCCAGCGAGGCGACTTGTTTCTTCTAGACAAGCCGGGTGTTAGGCTAGCGTGCACACATGTTTGACCGTGGTATACATTATTTTTAACCACGGAACCATAAAAAACTTTGAGTTTACGTGGACGTGTCAGCGTGCACTGTTGGTTCTCCGAACTAGGCGAATGTTGGTTTTATTTTTTTACGGATGTTGGTTTTATTTTAACACAATAGAGACGCATGCGTTCAGAGCATCGTCTTTGATTTACAAAGTCATCACATATGGCTTATAGTCGTAGGGAATATCTCCTCCCACTGAATCTCACTAAATTTAATGTCGTAAATTTTGAACTAACGCTCCAAAGAATTCTATTGTTAATTGATCCATCATTTTCGTCATCGTCAAACTTATCTCTATATGTCTGGCCTGATTAATGATAATTGGCGTTTGCTTCGTAGTGAAGCACATCAACTTTTTTTCTTCCGTTGCAACGCACAGGCATGTTTGACTCAAACTTTCAATTGTTTTTCACCTATACTATTCTCTACATATACGAGGTGGTACTATTCATCTGAGGTGGTACTATATATAGAGCCTATTGCTATATATAGCGACCATCCATATTTTTTCGTCAAGATATCAAAAACTCGCACATGCGCCCTAGCGGCTGGAAACCCTAGCCGCCGTCAGGAGACCCAATCTTTCAGCGCCGTCCTCCGGCAGCTCCCCTCCGCCGGCGACCTCGGTCGTCGGTAGTGAGGGGGGTCGCCGGATCCACACGTGTGTATCGTTTTTACTCCCTCGTAGTTTTAGATTTTTAGGCTGTTTATCGTCTTTGTTTCGGCGGCGGCGATGACAGAGATGAATAAAGATTCTTCGGATCCTTCCTTGACAGGGCGATTGGTCCTATGGTTGGGGATGGATTTGGAAACCAGTCTGTTCAAGCAAGGATGGCGTGGCGGCGGCGGCATCCTCGTGGTGGACCTGTGTCCTCGGGCTCCGCCGTTGCGACGGCGCTTGCTCCAGCGTCGGCGCGGAGCTTGGGAGGTAGTCCAGGAGCGGATGCAGATTGTGGTCTGCATCAACGACATCTGGAAGACGGAACATGTGTTGGGTTCGTGGTTCATGGATGGCAGATATGATTTCCTTCCGCGACGTCTTAGTCGCGGTGGGGTGCCAGATCTGGAGTTCGATGGCGTGTCCGGGGTGTTGCCCCGGTCTGATTCGTTCAACGGTAAGGGCTTCACTTTTGGTGAGCCACCTTGGAGGTCCGCAAAGCTGCATATCAGCGATGGAGCCGCGTCGAGCTCGGGTAAGGAGGTGATCCATCATTCTTTTCTTCGGTGGCTGCTGTCATGGTGCCGGAGGCAGGTGATGGGCGTTGGTGTCAAGCTCAGAGATGTTCTGCTATCCTTTCAGTTTTGTCATGTCGGTCCTTACGTGGCAGATATGATTTTCTTCCGCGACGTCTTAGTCGCGGTGGGGTGCCAGATCTGGAGTTCGATGGCGTGTCCGGGGTGTTGCCCCGGTCTGATTCGTTCAACGGTAAGGGCTTCACTTTTCGTGAGCCACCTTGGAGGTCCGCAAAGCTGCATATCAGCGATGGAGCCGCGTCGAGCTCGGGTAAGGAGGTGATCCATCATTCTTTTCTTCGGTGGCTGCTGTCATGGTGCCGGAGGCAGGTGATGGGCGTTGGTGTCAAGCTTAGAGATGTTCTGCTATCCTTTCAGTTTTGTCATGTCGGTCTTTACGTGACTTGTACTTTGATCTTTATGATATGAATGAGACACGTATTACCATGCAAAAAACAAAATCCATATTTTTTCGTCCGTGGTCGAAACTGCTAGCAAGTGGGATCGAACTCACAACCTCCACACCAAACATGACAAGCCGTTGCCAAGTTGAGCTAGGATGTGTTTGTGTTTGAACAAAAGGTTTCACACATGTCAAATAGTCCCAGGCGGCCCATGCAAAAAAAATTATGGACTAAGCTGGATAGCAACATATGAGAATACAATGCTGATTAACCAATTAAATAGTCACACCTCGCTCCCTTAGATCTAATTTTCATAATTTATATACGCCTGGATTTTCTTTTGCATATTGAGGAGCCATCTCAGGAATCATTAAGGAGGAAATCAGACGTCTCATAATAAGGAAGGAAAGAGGCATTGAGAGAATATAAGGAAAGAAAGAGGAATTGAGATAATAAGGAAAGAACGAGGGATTTCAAATGTGATAAAAAAAACAAAGAATGAGGGTGCGGGAAGATGAGGCAGAAAAGAAAGGGATCGGCCATGATGATTGAGGACTCAAGAAGGATTCCATCTCTGAAAGAAAAAGGTTGATGTCGTGCTAGGGAGCTCGTATATGGAGAAACCATATTTGGAACAATAAACATGTACGGCCACACTCCATTATGAGTCAGAAATATATAAAAAAGCACGCGTACAATGTTTTTATGGAACATGCAAGTTGAGACTTGAGCACATACAAAAAAATACATGAGCACATGCAAAATTAGATGTCTTTGCACTAGAAAAAACTGAGATCGTGGCTGATCAAGATTTTGAGTTATTCAAAAAAACTATTTTTTTGTGGGGGAGTTATTCAAAAAATTAATGGGATGTATGAACGCATGGCTTACACAACATCACGCACGGCGGACATGACCGGACCATGCAATCAGATCATCATCACATGTGCGACCGGTCTTCCAGATCATGCAGTTTGGTGCAAAAATATCATAATTTACCTACATGGTTGAGGTCGATGAATTTCTTCTTTTGTGTCTAAATTTATTGGACTGCTTCATTTGTATCTGAATAGGTAGGTGTTTTGTTTAGGTGCATATGCCACGGTTGAACCACTTCTTTATATCAGAACTGTTGACGTCAAGAACTAAGATATGACGTTGTAATCCTAATATTTGACGTACCAAAAATTTTTAACTCAAGAGAAAAATATTACGTATAACACACGCAAACAAATATGTCTAAATCACAATAAAAAGGTGTCCATTTTTTGTTGGTCATGTGCTATATTTTTCTGAGAATAGAAAACACCTTTACTCTTTTTTTGATCAACTCACAAGCACCCGTCATCAAAGTACAAGGAATCGGACTCGGAGTCCCTACTGTGTGCGACTCAAACTCCGCACTTTTCTCTGTTATATCATAGAAAGATGGTTGATCTTTGTACAACGCTCCTCATATTATGTAGTTTCTCATGCGACAATGTGGAGGATTTCAAGGAGTTTGTCGATATCACCATGTCTCGTGACGTGAGCCATTGCATTTGTAAAGTGGGATTTTTGTCTCCCGTTACAACACACGGGCATTTGTGTTAGTAATCTCTCAAGGTCTCATTCTGTTTCTGCTTGCAATGCTGCAATTCTGACAATCCAGCATGTCTCTTGCAGGTGCCCTCAAACGTTTATGTGAACACCCGGGCAAACTCATCCCAACTGAAAATGCTTCCAGGAGCCAGCTGATTCAGCCAAGCCCTGGCCGAACCTTCAAGCATCAGAGGGAGGTGCTTCATGGCCACCTCATCACTACCACCACCAACATGCACAGTCACTCGGTAGTCCTCCAACCAAGTGTTAGGTTTTGACTCCCCTGTGAACTTACTGACGCCAGTCGCCAATCTGAAGTTGTGAGAGATCTCAGCGGCTCAGATGGCTCTTCCGAAACACTCAGGGCCGGAAATGTGGACCTGGAGGGAGTCCTGGATTGAGGGGTCCTCGGACAGCCGGACTATGTAACATTGGCCGGACTGTTGGGCTATGAAGATACAAGACAAAAGACTTTATCCCGTGTCCGGATGGGACTCTCCTTAGGCGTGGAAGGCAAGCTTGGCGACCGTATATAAAGATTCCTTTCTTTGTAACCGACTTTGTACAACCCTAGTCCCCTCCAGTGTCTATATAAACCGGATGGCTTAGTCCGTAGAGGCATATACACAATCATAATCATACAGGCTAGACTTCTAGGGTTTAGTACTCACGATCTTGTGGTAGATCAACTCTTGTAATACTCATATTCATCAAGATCAATCAAGCAGGAAGTAGGGTATTGCCTCCATAGAGAGGGCCCAAACCTGGGTAAACATCATGTCCCCCTCCTCCTGTTACCATCGACCTTAGACGCATAGTTCGGGACCCCCTACCCGAGATCCGCCGCTTTTGACACCGACATTGGTGCTTTCATTGAGAGTTCCGCTGCGTCGTCACCAGAATGTTTTGATGGCTCCATTAATCATCTACAACAATGCAGTCCAGGGTGAGGTTTTCCTCCCCGGACAGATCTTCGTATTCAGCGGCTTCGCACTACGGGCCAACTCACTTGGCCATCTAGAGCAGATCGACAACTACGTCCCTGGCCATCAGGTTAGGTTTGGAAGCTTGAATTACATTGCCGATATCTGCGGAGACGTGATCCTCAACGGATTCGAGCCCATGACAGCTGCTCCCTGCCACCATGATGAACATGATCTAAATCTATCATCGGACTGTGCCGAGGAGATAGCGCATGTAACTGCTCCGCTCCTAGGTCCGGAGCAGTCTACGTCGTTCGAAGACGGGAAGCTCAACCCCGCCACGAAAGCCACAGACTCATCGGTGTTAGAGCTGTACACAGATCCGACCTCAAATGGGGCCCGTGTCACCGGAACCTCGGATTTTTCTCCGGTCATAGGTTCCGAACCGCGTGCGTCCGCGTCCATAAAACCTGATCAGGCGTCGATCATTGAGTCAGCTCCATGGACATCTTCCGGCACTCACCTTTAGGTGATGTGCTAAACTCATTAAGATCCCTCTCCTTGTCAGTGAACTCTCAGCCGAACTATATCTTGTTTGAATTGGAAGCTGAGGGCGGAGAATTCCGCTTCCCACCCACCTCCCACTTCATAGCCACTGTCGAAGACTTAACCGACATGGTCGATTACGGTTCCAAAGACATCGTCGGAATGGACGACGATGCCGGAGAGGAGCAGGCACAAGAACCACCGCATACAGGGCGCTGGACGGCCACCTCCTCATATGACGTATATATGATGGATACACCCAAGGAAAACAATGGCAACAACAAAAATGATCCAATCAAGGATAAGCCTCCTAAGAAGCAGCCAAAGCGCCGACATCAGCGGCGCCGCCCTAAACCATGCCATGGAAAAAACAGCAATACCGACACAGGAGAAAATCACACTCCGGACGATGCCGAAGACAACGAAGACCCCGTTGAGCCAACCTCCGAATAGGACGAATGGGAAGACGGGAGAGATAGCCCTGATGAACAGGCCATGAATGAAGAGACTCGAAGGACAGCAATTACCTGCCGCTCTCCGAGGACGAGGTGAGCCTCAACAACGAAGATATTACCGTGCCTGAGGAACCCGTCAAGCAGGAGCGCTTTAAGAACCGGCTAATAGCCACCGCAAAGAGCCTGAAAAAGAAGCAGCAACAACTTCAAGCTGATCAAGATCTTCTCAACGATAGATGGACTGATGTCCTGGTAGCCGAGGAATACAACCTCGAGCGCCCAACCAAAAGTTACCCGAAGCGCAAATTGCTCCCTCAATCCGATGATGAGGCGCCGGAGCCCGTCCTACCAGCGCATAATGCGGCTAACCGACCACCACATGGCCGGGACAAAGCGGCAACTCGGGCCGAACACCATCCCGCACTACCTCACCGTAAAAATAGAAACACAACAGCTCGGGGATACACACATGACCTGCGGCATGACTTGGAAAATAGAGCAGGCCAGACCAGATCGATCTATGGATCGCGGGGGCGTGCCCTGATGCGCAACGACGGCCACCTCACCGGACATGACAAATATAACCACGCCCAGGCCGAAAACCGCAGACAAGCCCCATCCGTGCTACAACATGACTTGGCTCGGCATAGAGGCGCCGTACACCCCCTCTGCTTCACCGATGAAGTAATGGAAAATGAATTCCCGGAAGGGTTCAAACCTGTGAGCCTTGAATCATATGTGGGACAACAGATCCCGCGGTATGGATTGAGGATTTTCTTCTCCATATTGATATGGCCCGCGGTGATGATCTCCACGCCATCAAATATCTCCTGCTAAAACTCAAGGGACCAGCTCGGAACTGGTTGAACAGTCTGCCCGAAAATTCCATTGGCAGTTGGGAAGACTTGGAAGATGCCTTCCTTGACAACTTCCAAGGCACCTATGTCCGACCTCCAGATGCCGAAGACTTAAGTCACATAATCCAACAGCCCGCAGAGTCAGCCAGGAAATTCTGGACTAGGTTCTTAACTAAAAAGAACTAGATCATCGACTGTCTGGATGCCGAAGCCCTAGCGGCCTTTAAACATAACATCCGTGACAAATGGCTCGCCCGACACCTCGGCCAAGAAAAGCCGAAGTCCATGGCAGCCCTTATGACGCTCATGACCCGCTTCTATGCGGGCGAAGATAGCTGGCTAGCCCGCATCAATAACAATACAACCGAACCTGGCAGTTCTGAAGCCAGAAATCGCAAGGCAAGCCCCAACAGACACAAGCATCGAAACAACGGTGATCATACCGAAGACACGACAATCAACGCCAGATTCAGTGGCTCTAAGTTCGGTCAGCGGAAGAAGCCATATAAAAGAAACAATCCGGGCCAATCCAACTTGGACCGCATACTCGATCGTCCATGGCAAATCCACGGCACCCCTGAAAAACCAGCCAACCATACCAACAGATACTGCTGGGTTTTTAAACAGGCCACAAAGCTAAATGCCGATCATAAGGAGAAGGAGTGGCAAATCTAGGATGATGACGAGGAGCCCCGGCCACCAAACACATGGGGTCATAAGAAGTCCCCCCCTCAAGTTAAAACAGTGAACATGATATATGCTACCCATATCCCCAAGAGGGAGCAGAAGCGTGTGCTCAGGGACGGTCTACACGGTCGAGCCAGTCGCCCCAAAATTTAACCCATGCTCATCCTACCCGATCACTTTCGATCGCAGGGACCATCCGACCAGTATCTGTCATGGTGGCTCAGCCACATTGGTACTTGACCCAATCATTGATGGATTCCATCTTACGCGAGTCCTCATGGATGGTGGCAGCAGCCTGAACCTGCTCTATCAGGACACAATGCACAAAATTGGTATCGACCCCTCAAGGATCAAGCCCACAAAAACCACCTTTAAAGGTGTCATCCCAGGTGTAGAGGCCCGATGTACGGGATCAATCACACTGGAGGTGGTCTTCGGATCCCTGGATAATTTCCGAAGTGAAGAATTCATCTTCGATATCGTCGCTTTCCGCAGTGGCTATCATGCACTGCTCGGACGAACCACATTCGCTCAATTCAATGTGGTGCCACACTACGCTTATCTCAAGCTCAAGATGCCCGGACCACGCGGTATCATAACAATCAATGGAAACACGGAACGCTCCCTCCATACCGAGGAGCACACCACTGCCCTCGCAGCAGAAGCACAAAGTGGCCTCTTTAGGCAGAACCTTAATTCAGCGGCCAAGCTCTCGGACACTATCAAATGAGTCCGAACTACCCGGCAGCAGGACAGTCCAGCTCGTCAAGAGCTTGACTAGCAATTCTGCCTCCGTTCCAATCCCGACCAAACGGCGGCATTCGTACACCACATACATAACTACGCACTCAAAATACCATGGGCATAGACGAAGGCATAGCTAGGCTGTGTTCCACAATGCGGCTCAACCGCTCCTGGACACACATAATTTTACATTTTCTCTTTCTTTTCAGGTTACTTTTTCCAGGCCTTTAATGGCGACCTGATTGCCGGACCTACCACAGGACAGACATACCAAGGTGGTAAGCAGCTCGAACGCGCGAGGGAATCTCTAGATATTCTTCTCGATGATCATTCTACCCGTCTTAGGACCCGCACACAGCTCCCCCTGGTCTTGGCAGGTTAAACGGTCATATTGTTTATCGCACTATTTGTACACAACACTTCGACGTATTATTAAAATACAATAAACACACTTTACAGACCATTTTATATGACATTAACTTGTTGTTTCATTTTTTGATATTTTTATAAATTGCACCCGTACATTCTGGTACGCCTTAATTTGCCAGGGGATTCATTGTGCCCCATAATACGGCAAGAAAGTCCAAACACTTCTACAGTTGTTCGGCACCCCGAACTTATAGCAGTATATGCATCGGCCATCGCCACCCCTGTTGCTGCCGCTTCGGCGAAACCCAGGTGGGATGGGATGGGAGTCGACCATGAGAACTTCTGCCGCGGGGTCACAACTGCCGCTCTTGAAAAACGTACCTGCAGAACCATTCGACAGGTCGACTAGACCGTAGTAAAATTCGTCGGGCTCGATTGCTGCGACTTGGGGGGTGGCCATCTGGTGAGCCACCACATGCTTCACCCACTGCTGGAGCCACGACTGACCAGATCGCTTGCGGCGGCGTCTAGCGGAGTGAGTAGGCGACGTGAAGGCTGATCGATATGGAGTCGACGGCTGTCGTAAGAGGACACCACAGTCACTCGCATGGAAGTGCGATGATCCACGGATCAGGAGAGCCTCGACATCGAGGGGGGCTTCGTGGAGCCAGGCGGAGTCGTCGACGACGAAAGTGAGCGCACCGAGTCGGAACTCACGGCCCATGACCAAACCGTTGCCGGAAACCATGTTGATGAAGATCGAAGAAACCGCAATCTCGCCGGAAATTGCTAAGATGCTTTGCCCCATGGTGGGAGCCAACTGTCGTGGTACTAAGTCTGACAGTAAGAATAGGTGGTACGTATGAGGAGGTGAGGCCCTAGCTACGGCGAGGTTGTACACACGAGTTTATTTCTTCAGGCCCCTCTCAGAGGAGGTAAAAGCCCTACGTCTCGGTGCCCTGAGGCGGTCGACTGGAATATAGGTGTCTTTGTTACAAGGGGTGCGAACCCTGGTGCCAGAGGAGGAGGGTGGCTTATATAGAGTGTGCGAGGACCTTCTCAGCCCTCCGTTACATATGGTTCAATGTGAGTTAATATGGGGCGTTACTGCTAACACTAGCCATAAATGATCTTTAAGACTACGGAGTGAAGGCCTAACCGTTGCCATCCTAGGTGACTTTAGGCCTCCTGTACTCCGAGTGGTTTCCTGTATGGTCGAATGACTTCATAGGTCAAGTGAAGTTGGAGGTATCCAAGTGAAGTGACTGGTCGAGTGGATTGCACTTGATGGCTTCAGTTGATACTCCTTGTTATATCTTGAATGTCCTTGACTCTAGGGTAGTTACCTTGGGTAGGGCGTATAGGTCAGGCTTATGACCCTACCCTAGGTCTATGGTATCGCCACTGGCCGCATGGGCCACATTAGCAACCTGGCCCGCGTCTGCCATCGGCTCTCTTCTGTTGTATTTCTAGCATCCTAATTTTTTGTTATTTTTCTGGGCTCTGAAATGTTTTCTCCGTTGATCATTGTTTTGTGGTTTTCTGCAATTTTCTGGCAATTTTCTACTCCATTGCAACATGCAAAATAAGATGAAAATATATAAGAATAGTGTGATAATGTGCAAACAATCTTGGAGGCACACCAATTGTCCAGTAAACAAGTTACATGGAGCTCGGGCTCCATACATCATTTCCGACCTAGTGCACCATGTTCTCCCCTCCATTATTGAAATGGAGAGCTCATCACCTGACAATGAATAATAACAAGTAAGGGTATCTCCAACGCTGACCCCCAAACCGGGCATGGTATCCATCCACGCACTGGTCCGGATCATACCGCCAACACTGATGCGGGAGCCATCCATCCAACAATGCCCACATACATTTCAAACCGTATTTCAATAATCCACATGAATTAGATGCAAACCGGACGATCTTCATCTAAACAGGAGCATATTCATTACATTTTTGACATATTTTATTAAACAAAAGCCACTAGACCTAAACCTAGTCTACATCTACAGCGACACCCATCCTCCAAGTCCTTGTTGTTCCCCTCCAGCATTGGCCGAGTCCAGGTCCGGTGAAGATGAGACCTATGAAATGAAGGTGCGACTACCCGTGAGGAAGAGTAGGACATAGGACATGGACCAGCCGACTTGAGACTCAAGACCCTACCGTCTCCCGTGCGCTACTACTCCTCATCGAAGTCCATGACTTGTCCGTTAACAGTGGGTGTAAGGTCAATGGTGGAAATCGATGGGCCAGCCTCATTTTTTGTAGCCGCACCAATGAAGCATAGTTGGCAGCGCAGACAACATGCAACCGCCAACTTTCTGGTCCACGGTTGACTGCGCTGCCAGTGCCACTGATGACCCACAAGTATAGAGGATCTATCATTGCCTTTTTGATTCGAACCCAATGAGTAGAATAAATTGGCAAGGCGTATTCAGTAAGAGTTCACTGTAAAAGTTGTAAAGATAATTTAATAGGCTGCTTGATAGCAAGATAATTTGTAAAAAGGTAAATGGTAACAAAACTAATAGAGTGCAACAAGTGGCCAAATCCTTATGTATGCTAAGGACAATCCGGTTGTGTTTATTATAGTGATAAAAGCACTTTTGAGGACACACATGAATTTCTTCAAAAGTCCCTTTCACCAAGTTCCATTGAGTTAGCATTCCTTGTTTTTATAAGTGTTATGGGGTAAGACCTACGCTAAGGTACTTTCCAATACCTACTTATGATTATAACCTCCATGTAAGCATCTGCAAGTGTAAGAGAAGTAATTAAGATGAATCTAACCATAGCATTAAACTTTAGGATCCAAAATAGCCCTTGATGCAACAGTTCATAAACTAGGGTTGCTTCTATCACTCCCGCAACTCATCATCTACAAAGTGGTTCCACAATGCCTTCCCCTAGGCCCAATGATGACGAAGTGTCATGTAGTCAACGTTCACATAACACCACTAGAGGAAGAACACCACACCATAATATCAAAACATTAAACAGTATTCAACTTCACAAGACATCATATGGATCATGACCAGTGTGTGTCAATAGATGGTAAATAATCTGAACATAACAATCTTTCAACGATAAAACTCCTAAGCATCAACTACGAGATGTAATCAACACATAAGACTACTCTCAGCAACCAATCAGAGGTTTTGATATATAGGTTGTATAGATGGATGAACTAGGGTTGACGATGGAGATGGTGTCGGTGAAGATGTTGATGGAGAGGATGATCCCGATGATGAACAAAATGTTGGTGTTGCCGATGGCTTCGATTACCCCTCCGGGAGAGAAGTTTCCCAGACAGAATTGCTCTGCCGGAGAGCGAAGCACTCAGCCTCACCTCCTCCTTGCAGACGGCGGCGAAATGTCATGACTATTTTCTGTGTTTTTAGGGTAAATGTGTAACGCCACGGATTCGATGCGCCAGGTGTCCGCCAGTTATTCGCCGTTGTTGCCATGTCATTTGCTTGCGTGTTGCATTTTATCATGTCATCATGTGCATTGCATTGCATACATGTTCGTCTCATGCATCCAAGCATTTTCCCCGTTGTCCGTTTTGCAATCCGGCACTCCTATGCCCTCCGGCGTCCCCCTTTTGCCTCTCTTCATGAGCGGGTGTTAAACTTTCTCGTAATGGCCCGAGTCTTTCCAAGCGGCCTTGGTATACCACCGGTAGACCGCCTGTCAAGTTTCATGTCATTTGGAGGTCGTTTGATACTCCCACGGTTAACCGGGTAACCGTAAAAGCCCCTCTCTCTTTGCAGCCCAACACCCTTTCAAAGTGGCCCAAAACGGATCTAACTCCCCTCCATGCTCTCGGTTGTTCGATCACGATCGTGTGGGCGAAAACCGTTCCTCATTTGGACTCTCCTAACTCCCAGAATCTATAAATAGGTCCTCCCCTCCATTTTTCGCGGATGAATCCCCCCCGAAACCCTAGATCTCCTCCCTCTCCGCGCCGGACACGTCCGCCCTGGCCGGACATGTCCAGCCGCCGCTCCCGACCAACCGCATCGTGCCACATGGCGCGCCGCCGTCATCCGCCGCTGCGGCCCGCGGGGCCCATATCAGGCCCGCGCGAGCCCGCGCCCCCGCCGCCGTCTGCCTCCCCGGCCCGCGCCCGAGCACCGCCGCGCCCGCGCGCCGCGCCGCGGTTCCACCCACCGGCGATCCCGCCGCCGGCCGCCTCCGCCGCCATCGTCGGCCGCCTCCACGACCTCGCCGGATCCTCCGCCGCCGTCGCCTCCCGCGGCCCCGTCGCCTCGCCGGCATCGTCCCGCGAACGCCGCGCCTGGCCGCAGCCGCCGCCCCGCCGCCCCTCGCCACCGCCGGCCGGACCTCGCCTCCCACGCCTCCGGTGAGCCGCCGACCTCGCCGTTCTTCCTCTCCCCACCTCTCACGGTCTCTCTCTCTCTCTCTAACCGCGCACTCTCTCTCTCTCCGCCATGGACGCCGGAGCTCAAGCTCGCCGGAGCTTCGCCGGAGTCAGATCCGGTCCGGGTGGATGAGATCCACCCGCCCAGCCAACAAAACGCCCTCGTCCCCGTCCTGTACCACGCTGTCCCGGATCCCTCCATCCCGTTGACTTTTTCCCCGGGGTGAGAAAAATCTGCTAAGTCCCAGATCTGTACATGTTCATGCCATGTTCGTCATGTCGTATCTCTGCATCCGTAGCTCCGTTTTGTGCGTGTAATATGTCAAATTGTTCGCCTCGACGAGTACTTCATTTCATTCCATTGCATCATGTTCATTTGAGGTCATCTTGATGCCTGAAACATCGTTGCAAGAGTGCTTCATAATGTTTGCTGCTGTGTGTTAACAGAACGAGCTCTTTTGTCATTTTTGCCATGATTAATGTGTGCATCCTATGAGGTTGATGTCTAAATGTGTTTCGAACTATGCCATGTCTTCTTTACAGAGGTGCTTACCATGTATTTTTTTGATCAATGTGGTGACTAGCACAAGCATGCAAACTAGGCATCGTGATGTTGCTGATTTTAGTCCCTGTTCTGCTATTATTTTGATGCCATGAAAACATGTTGCTACAGAGAGATCCATGCATATTTTGAGATACTTCAGTAAGGATTTTTTGAACATATGGTTATGCTCTATCCATCCCTGCCCTTGGTTGCAATTATGGAGTAGCCTAGCATGTCATTTTCGTGCTCTACTTTTTCTTCAAAATGTTTCCTGGCAGATTGTTTACATGTTATTCAATTTTGCCAAGGTTGTTGTAGTTGATCCTTGCATGCTATGGACTTGTTCTTGCCTTGGTTGATTACACAAACATGTCTTCTTGATGATGCTATGCTTATATTGTCATGCAATGACTTGTGGTGAGTGAATCAAGCTTGTTAAGTAGTGTACTCGCTGTTGCTGTTTTGCTATGCTGAATCTATTATTTCACGATGCTATGTAAACCTGCTTCTACTAGTCATTCTATGCATAATCTGGAGATGTCCACTAAATATGTTTTGATCTACATGTCATGATCTATCCATCCATGCCCCTGGTTGCATTGATAGATTGCTGTAGCTTGTTCATATCTTGCTCCAAAGTTGCTTGATAATGTTGCTGTCAGCCTGTTAACATTAAGTTCGGTTGTTACCATGTGTTTTCCTAGTATTCCATGCACCCTATGACCTTGCTATTGCCATGCTTAGCTTCACAAATATGTCTTCTTAAAGATTGGTTGCCTTGCCATGCCATGTATTGCTCTGTAGTGAATTGCACAAGCTCATCTACATGCCTTCATAATTCTGTTTCTGCCATGTATGAATCTGTAATATAACTTGCTATGTTTACGTGGGTGCCATTAAATCTGGCAATGGTTTTTGATTAACTGGGGCCAACAGTTTGGTTTTCTGCTCTGGGCTTGATTGGTTTGGGTTGTGATGGGCTTAGTCTGTTACTAGTTTAGTTTGGTATTGGTTTGCGTAGGAACAAGTTGGGTATGGCTGGGTGTGGGTATAAATGGTTTGGTCGCTGACAGTTATTAATCTTGGTTCATAACCGGTTCTAGGATTGGTTTCGTCATCCGTGCAACTGGCAAAAACGTTTGTTCTGCTCACGAACTTGGTGCAATCCATGTTGGGCAGCTAGCTGACTAGTACTCCCTCCGTCCGGAATACATCCCCTTTTATCCATTTTGATGACAAGTATTTTGGACGGAGGAAGTACTTATTTCGATCCATCCATCCATTTTCTCGGTTGCGTGTCATGCATGACGTCATGTACGTATGTATACAAGTGTAGGAACGAAAAAGCCGACTGCTGAAACGAGTCAAACATTGTGTTAAAAAGAGTCAAACATACGAGAGCTTGTACGTGCACTCTCGCCATCACACACCCAGGACCTGCGCCGTCCACCTTTCTGACCAGCTGCTACTATCCGAGGCGGGAGTACACAACAGTAGTTTGATTTGGTTTCAACCGAACACTAAGAACTGGTTTGAACCCATAGATTGGACAGTGGTTTGGTTTTGGTTTAGGTGGACAGAGCATATGGTTTGGTTTGATTTTGGTTATGCGCCATGATTTGAGGTGTGGTTTAGTTCTAGTTCAAACCCCAGAGTGATTGGTTATGTTTTAGGTTTGGTTCAGTTGTAGAACCATTGCCAGGTTTAGGTGCCATCATATTTTCTGATCCTTTTTGGCTTATGGTCAGTAAGGGACTTTTGATCTATGGGTTTAGTAGATTCATGCCATGCCTTTGTTTGCCATGATAAGTGCCTGTAACATGTTGTTTGATAGCTCTAAACATTTCATCCTGATGTTATTTTCTGCAATAGTCTGAAACTGTTATTATTTGCAATCTTACCATGTGTGTTTGAGCATGTTCTAGTGATTTCTGGAGATAGCTCAGTGTTCATGTTTTGTTATGCTTTACCTGTACATCATGTCCATGCCTTTTGTTTTCATATTGTGGTACTGTAGCATGTTGTTTTGATGCTTGCAATATTCCTAGTTACTGTTTTGGACAGATTGTTGGTATAACTTGTATAGAGTGCATGTGTTGAACCGTTGCTCCGTTTTGAGTGTGCTCTATATGAAACTTGCTTGATTTTGCATGTAGTATCATATTATCATGTTGCATCCATGTTTTGAGGTGTTTGCTTGATGTTTGTATGCGTTTTGCATCTATGTCATGTTTATCTTGTTTTGCTCATATCTTCTAGGCCGTAGCTCCGAATTAAATGAACTTTATATGTAACTTGAGTAGAATCTCGTGTAGATCATCCTTGTGCATCTTAACGTGCTGTTTAACAACTTGAACATAAGGTTTATTCAGATCTGGACCAACTTCAAAATTTGCATATGAGGATTTACCGGAATTTTTATATGTTGTTCCCGGCCTCATTTAAACTTGCCTTGAAGTGTTGCTCTTGTTTGCATCATCTCTTGCCATGAGTAGCTTCATGTAGCTTTGCCATGCATCATGCTTGTTGTGCATCATGCCTTGTTCATGTGTGGTGTGTTTACTATGTTGTGTGCTTCTTCTCGATAGTTCCCATTTCGTTGCGATCGTGAGGATTCGTTCGTCTACGCTTGGTTCGTCTTTGTGGCTTCATCCGTTCGTCTACTTCATGGACTCGTTCTTCTTCCTAGCGGGATTTCAGGCCAGATGACCGCTACCCTGGACCTCACTACTATCATTGCTATGCTAGTTGCTTCGTTCTATCGCTATGCTGCGCTACCTATCACCTGTTTATCAAGCCATCCCAAATTGCCATGAACCTCTAACCTTGACACTTTTCCTATGCAAACCGTTGCTTGGCTATGTTACTGCTTTGCTCAGCCCCTCTTATAGCGTTGCTAGTTGCAGGTGAAGTTGAAGATTTCTCCATGGTGGATAGGATTTTGGTTGGGATATCACAATATCTCTTATATTATTAATGCATCTATATACTTGGTAAAGGGTGGAAGGCTCGGCCTTATGCCTGGTGTTTTGTTCCACTCTTGCCGCCCTAGTTTCCGTCATACCGGTGTTATGTTCCCGGATTTTGCGTTCCTTACGCGGTTGGGTGATTTATGGGAACCCCTTGACAGTTCGCTTTGAATAAAACTCCTCCAGCAAGGCCCAACATTGGTTTTACCATTTGCCTCACCACCACCTACTTTTCCTTTGGGAGTCGCTCTCTCGAGGGTCATCTTTATTACAGCCCCCCCCCCCGGGCCAATGCTTGTCTAAGTGTTGGTCCAAACTAGAGCACCGTGCGGGGCCATCCCTTGGCAACTTGGGTTACGTCGGTTCCTGTACGCTTCGCTTATCCGGTGTTGCCCTGAGAATGAGATATGTGCAGCTCCTATCGGGATTGTCGGCGCATCGGACGGTCTTGCTGGTCTTGTTTTGCCATTGTCGAAATGTCTTGTAAACCGGGATTCCGAGTCTGATCGGGTCTTCCTGGGAGAAGGTATATCCTTCGTTGATCGCGAGAGCTTATCATGGGCTAAGTTGGGACACCCCTGCAGGGTATAATCTTTCGAAAGCCGTGCCTGCGGTTATAGGCAGATGGGAATTTGTTAATGTCCGGTTGTAGAAAACTTGACACCAGATCCGAATTAAAATGCATCAACCGTGTGTGTAGCCGTGATGGTCTCTTTTCGGCGGAGTCCGGGAGGTGAACACGGTTTCTGGGTTATGTTTGACGTAAGTAGGAGTTCAGGATCACTTCTTGATCAGTACTAGTTGACGACCGTTCCGCTTGTTCTCTTCTCGCTCTTATTTTCGTATGTTAGCCACCATATATGCTTAGTCGCTGCTGCAACCTCACCACTTATCCTTTCCATTCCCATTAAGCTTTGCTAGTCTTGATACCCATGGTAATGGGATTGCTGAGTCCTCGTGGCTCACTGATTACTACAACAACAGTTGTAGGTACAGGTTATGCGATGATCATGACGCGAGAGCGATGCTTGCTTGCGTTGAGTTCTTCTTCTGCTTCTTCTTCGATCAGGGGATAGGTTCCAGGTCGGCAGCCTGGTCTAGCAGGGTGGATGTCATTTGAGTTTCTGTTTGTGTTTCATCCGTAGCCGGATGATGCTCTGATGTATTGTGATGTTGTATTCGTGTGGCATTGTTTGCCTCTTGTATGTATCCCCATCTATTATGTAATGTTGATGTAATGATATCCACCTTGCAAAAGCGTTTCAATATGCGGGTCTATCCTTGGTGGGACCTTCGAGTTCCTTTTGGATAGGGTCGCATATTGGGCGTCACAAGTTGGTATCAGAGCCTCGACCGACCCTAGGAGCCCCCTTGATTGATCGTGTAGTCTGGCCGTTGTTGAGTCTAGAAGAAAACTGTTTTTGGAGTCTAGTTATATCGGAGAGTAGGAATTCTTTTTACTCCTCATCCCCTTCGTCGCTCTGGTAAGGAATCTTGATGTAGGTGTTTTGAATTACTTCTCTCCCCCTTAAAATTTTTCTTTAGGATCACGCAGTTGGTTTTATGGTAGTTGTTCCTCAGCACTTTTTATCCGGTGCATTTCTTGTCAAGTCGACTCGAGCCTCTTCATATTTGAGTTCAATCTTCAGTTATTTTCTTTTCCCACCCGCCCTCCCTTTTCTTCTTGAAGACGGAGTCAGTAATCGAGTATCCATCCTACTCGTGTGAAGTCTTTGCTTTCTCTCCTCAATGATTTCAACCGGTGTTTTCTCTTCAAGATATTCATCGATTTCCCCTTCCAAGTTGCCTTTGTTTTCCCGCCCTCCCACCCCTTTTCTT
>NC_041387.1:610728568-610730836 GCF_002162155.2 Triticum dicoccoides | reverse complement strand
ACTCTCTCTCGACCATCTATCTCATTCGTGCGGAGCCTCTTCAGTCTTCCCTAAATCATTTCAACCGGTGAATTCTCGCCTCGTTCGTCATTGTTCATCCATTTCTTTTTCCGGTGCACCCAATTCAAGTTTTTCGGGTTAATCATATTCTTTTCCTTCGATCAAGTGTTCTCCTTGCTCGTTCTTCTCTCGCCAGTTTATCCTTCCGGAGTGTTCAAGACATCTCAGAAGATTCGTCTGTATTCCAACTAATGCGAGGTTGTCACCTCATTCAAATATTTCAATTGTTCTGGTGCTTCATCTTTCTGTTTCGACATCCCTTTCAAACGGTGTTACCTCTTCAGTGGGCCCTAACCCACATGTCTTTTCCCAGGATCTTACCTGACTCTTCTAAACCCCCGGAGTTATTCTCAAATTCTTTTCAAGTGTGACGTAAGAATGGATCCCATCAGTCACATGTCTTCTCCAAGATCGCGTTCAAATTCTTTTCATTGTTGGCTCAACCTCTTTGCCTTTCATTCTCCCGGAGTATCTCAGTAATTTTTGGTGGTGTTCTCGTCGCCATTTGAGGATCACAGAAGAGTTTTCCTTTAAATCTTGTCCGTTCTCTCGAAGATTCGTGGTTCTAGCTTCATATCATCCTCTCGAATTATTCCATTTGTCAGATATTCTTTTCTTACCTATCCGGAGTATGTCAGGAGTTGATTTCTGTTTCTTTCCACCGGAGGCCATCGTTCCAGAAGAATTCTTCTTCCTCACATTTCAGCTACCGTTATCCAATTATCCGGTGATTCAGTCTCTTTCATTAGTCATTTTCGAATTCTTACGGTGGTTCGTTCAAGTTTCTTTTCTTTGATTATCATTTTAATTCGTGCATTCTTTCCAATCCTACCGGTGGTTCATGAAGACCTTCTCAAGTTTGCGATATATCTCTTCTTAGTCCTTTTCAAGAAGAATAAGTAGTATGCAAAACCCATTGTTTGTCATCAATTTAATTTGATGCAGGATAAGCATACAATAAATCTTATTCTTATTTACTCCAAGTGATTAATCCCTTTTCTTCAGAGTTTGTTCTTCATGAATAAATTCTAGTTTCAAGTGTTTTTCATCTTTTGTTTCCCGGAGTTCAAAGTTTCCTTGGCCATTTCGTCGGAACCTCCATCTAAATCATCGCAAGGCTTTTATCTTATTTATTTTTCAGCCTTCATTCTATCTCATCATCCTTTTGGTACCGGAGTTCTTCTTGGTTGTTCTTCATGATTTAATTCATTTTTCAAGAGTTCATCAAGTATCATTCCATCCTCTCAAGCTCGTGTTCTATTCTTTCCATGTTCAGCCGGAGTGCTATCTAAATCCTTTCAGTCTTATTCATTTCTTATCTCGTTCTAACCGGAGTGGTTTCATAGTCTATCTGATTCAGTGAGCATTTGATTCTCGTCATTCTCGTTGTTCCTCTCTTCTTCTCGAGTGCTCTCGATTCTTTGCTTCTTCTCTTCAGTTCTTGCTTCACCTCACTCCATTTTCTCTTCTGTCTCGGTCCTAAGATCTCGGGACGAGATCTCTTGTTAGTGGAGGAGTGTTGTCACGCCCCAGATTCGATGCGCCAGGTGTCCGCCAGTTATTCGCCGTTGTTGCCATGTCATTTGCTTGCGTGTTGCATTTTATCATGTCATCATGTGCATTGCATTGCATACTTGTTCGTCTCATGCATCCGAGCATTTTCCCCGTTGTCCGTTTTGCAATCCGGCACTCCTATGCCCTCCGGCGTCCCCCTTTTGCCTCTCTTTGTGAGCGGGTGTTAAACTTTCTCAGAATGGCCCGAGTCTTGCCAAGCGGCCTTGGTATACCACCGGTAGACCGCCTATCAAGTTTCGTGTCATTTGGAGGTCGTTTGATACTCCAACGGTTAACCGGGTAACCGTAAAATCCCCTCTCTCTTTGCAGCCCAACACCCTTTCAAAGTGGCCCAAAACCCATCTAACTCCCCTCCATGCTCTCGGTCGTTCGATCACGATCGTGTGGGCGAAAACCGCTCCTCATTTGGACTCTCCTAGCTCCCAAAATCTATAAATAGGTCCTCCCCTCCATTTTTCGCGGATGAATCCCGCCGAAACCCTAGATCTCCTCTCTCTCCGCGCCGGACACGTCCACCGCGGCCGGACATGTCCAGCCACCGCCCCTGACCAACCGCATCGTGCCACGTGGTGCGGCGCCGTCGTACGCCGCCGCGGCCCGCGGGGCTCGGATCGGGCCCGCGCGAGCCCGCGC
>NC_041387.1:610716520-610727734 GCF_002162155.2 Triticum dicoccoides | reverse complement strand
GCGCCTGGCCGCAGCCGCGGCCCCGCCGCCCCTCGCCAGCGCCGGCCGGACCTCGCCTCCCGCGCCTTCGGTGAGCCGCCGACCTCATCGTTCTTCCTCTCCCCACCTCTCCCGGTCTCTCTCTCTCTAACCGCGCTCTCTCTCTCTCCGCCATGGACGCCGGAGCTCAAGCTCGCCGGAGCTTCGCCAGAGTCAGATCCGGTCCGGGTGGATGAGATCCACCCGCCCATCCAACCAAACTCCCTCGTCCCTGTCCTATACCCCGCCGTCCCGTTGACTTGTTCCCCGGGGTGAGAAAAATCTGCTAAGTCCCAGATCTGTACATTTTCATGCCATGTTCGTCATGCCGTATCTCTACATCCGTAGCTCCGTTTTGTGTGTGTAATATATCAAATTGTTCGCCTCGACGAGTACTTCATTTCATGCCATTGCGTCATGTTCATTTGAGGTCATCTTGATGCCTGAAACATCGTTGCAAGAGTGCTTCATAATGTTTGCTGCTGTCTGTTAACAGAACGAGCTCTTTTGTCATTTTTGCCATGATTGATGTGTGCATCCTATGAGGTTGATGTCTAAATATGTTTTGAACTATGCCATGTCTTCTTTACATAGGTGCTTACCATGTATTTTTTTGATCAATATGGTGACTAGCACAAGCATGCAAACTAGGCATCGTGATGTTGCTGATTTTAGTCCCTGTTCTGCTGTTATTTTGATGCCATGAAAACATGTTGCTACAGAGAGATCCATGCATATTTTGAGACACTTCAGTAAGGATGTTTTGAACATATGGTTATGCTCTATCCATCCCTGCCATTGGTTGCAATTATGGAGTAGCCTAGCATGTCATTTTCGTGCTCTACTTTTGCTTCAGAATGTTTCCTGGCAGATTGTTTACATGTTATTCAATTTTGCCAAAGTTGTTGTAGTTGATCCTTGCATGCTATGGACTTGTTCTTGCCTTGGTTGATTACACAAACATGTCTTTTTGATGATTCTATGCTTATATTGTCATGCAATGACTTGTGGTGACTGAATCAAGCTTGTTAAGTAGTGTACTCGCTGTTGCTGTTTTGCTATGCTGAATCTGTTATTTCGCGATGCTATGTAAACCTACTTCTACTAGTCATTCTATGCATAATCTGGAGATGTCCACTAAATATGTGTTGATCTACATGTCATGATCTATCCATCCATGCCCCTGGTTGCATTGATAGATTGCTGTAGCTTGTTCATATCTTGCTCCAAAGTTGCTTGATAATGTTGTTGTCAGCCTGTTAACATTAAGTTCGGTTGTTGCCATGTGTTTTCCTAGTGTTCCATGCACCCTATGACCTTGCTATTGCCATGATTAGCTTCACAAATATGTCTTCTTACTGTTGGTTGCCTTGCCATGCCATGTATTGCTCTGTAGTGAATTGCACAAGCTCATCTACATGCCTTCATAATTCTGTTTCTGCCATGTATGAATCTGTAATATAACTTGTTATGTTTACGTGGGTGCCATCATATTTTCTGATAATTTTTGGCTTATGGTCAGTAAGGGACTTTTGATCTATGGGTTTAGTAGATTCATGCCATTCCTTTGTTTGCCATGATAAGTGCCTGTAACATGTAGTTTGATAGCTCTAAATATTGCATCCTGATGTTATTTTCTGCAATAGTCTGAAACTGTTATTATTTGCAATCTTACCATGTGTGTTTGAGCATGTTCTAGTGATTTCTGGAGATAGCTCAGTGTTCATGTTTTGTTATGCTTTACCTGTACATCATGTCCATGCCTTTTGTTTTCATATTGTGGTACTGTAGCATGTTGTTTTGATGCTTGCAATATTCCTAGTTACTGTTTTGGACAGATTGTTGGTATAACTTGTATAGAGTGCATGTGTTGAACCGTTGCTCCGTTTTGAGTGTGCTCTATATGAAACTTGCTTGATTTTGCATGTAGTATCATATTATCATGTTGCATCCATGTTTTGAGGTGTTTGCTTGATGTTTGTATGCGTTTTGCATCTATGTCATGTTTATCTTGTTTTGCTCATATCTTCTAGGCCGTAGCTCCGAATTAAATGAACTTTATATGTAACTTGACTAGAATCTCGTGTAGATCATCCTTGTGTATCTTAACTTGATGTTTAACAACTTGAACACAAGGTTTATTCTGATCTGGACCAACTTCGAAATTTGCATATGAGGATTTACCGGAATTGTTATATGTTGTTCCCGGCCTCATTTAAACTTGCCTTGAAGTGTTGCTCTTGTTTGCATCATCTCTTGCCATGAGTAGCTTCATGTAGCTTTGCCATGCATCATGCTTGTTGTGCATCATGCCTTGTTCATGTGTGGTGTGTTTACTATGTTGTGTGCTTCTTCTCGATAGTTCCCGTTTCGTTGCGATCGTGAGGATTCGTTCGTCTACGCTTGGTTTGTCTTCGTGGCTTCATCCGTTCGTCTACTTCATGGACTCGTTCTTCTTCCTAGCGGGATTTCAGGAAAGATGACCGCTACCCTGGATCTCACTACTATCATTGCTATGCTAGTTGTTGCGTTCTATCGCTATGTTGCGCTACCTATCACCTGTTTATCAAGCCATCCCAAATTGCCATGAACCTCTAGCATTGACACTTTTCCTATGCAAACCGTTGCTTGGCTATGTTACCGCTTTGCTCAGCCCCTCTTATAGCGTTGCTAGTTGCAGGTGAAGTTGAAGATTTCTCCATGGTGGACAGGATTTTGGTTGGGATATCACAATATCTCTTCTATTATTAATGCATCTATATACTTGGCAAAGGGTGGAAGGCTCGACCTTATGCCTGGTGTTTTGTTCCACTCTTGCCGCACTAGTTTCCGTCATACCGGTGTTATGTTCCCGGATTTTGTGTTCCTTACGCGGTCGGGTGATTTATGGGACCCCTTGACAGTTCGCTTTGAATAAAACTCCTCCAGCAAGGCCCAACATTGGTATTACCATTTGCCTCACCACCAGCTACTTTTCCCTTGGGAGTCGCTCTCTCGAGGGTCATCTTTATTACAGCCCCCCCGGGCCAATGCTTGTCTAAGTGTTGGTCCAAACTAGAGCACCGTGCGGGGCCATCCCTTGGCAACTTGGGTTACGTCGGTTCCTGTACGCTTCGCTTATCCGGTGTTACCCTGAGAACGAGATATGTGCAGCTCCTATCGGGATTGTCGGCGCATCGGGCGGTCTTGCTGGTCTTGTTTTACCATTGTCGAAATGTCTTGTAAACCGGGATTCCGAGTCTGATCGGGTCTTCCTGGGAGAAGGTATATCCTTCGTTGATCACGAGAGCTTATCTTGGGCTGAGTTGGGACACCCCTGCAGGGTATAATATTTCGAAAGCCGTGCCTGCGGTTATAGGCAGATGGGAATTTGTTAATGTCCGGTTGTAGAAAACTTGACACCAGATCCAAATTAAAACGCATCAACCGTGTGTGTAGCCGTGATGGTCTCTTTTTGGCGGAGTCCGGGAAGTGAACACGGTTTCTGGGTTATGTTTGACATAAGTAGGAGTTCAGGATCACTTCTTGATCATTACTAGTTGACGACCGTTCCGCTTGTTCTCTTCTCACTCTTATTTGCGTATGTTAGCCACCATATATGCTTAGTCGCTGCTGCAACCTCACCACTTATCCTTTCCATTCCCATTAAGCTTTGCTAGTCTTGATACCCATGGTAATGGGATTGCTGAGTCCTCGTGGCTCACAGATTACTACAACAACAGTTGCAGGTACAGGTTATGCGATGATCATGACGCGAGAGCGATGCTTGCTTGCGTTGAGTTCTTCTTCTGCTTCTTCTTCGATCAGGGGATAGGTTCCAGGTTGGCAGCCTGGGCTAGCAGGGTGGATGTTGTTTGAGTTTCTGTTTGTGTTTCATCCGTAGCCGGATGATGCTCTAATGTATTGTGATGTTGTATTCGTGTGGCATTGTTTGCCTCTTGTATGTATCCCCATCTATTATGTAATGTTGATGTAATGATATCCACCTTGCAAAAGCGTTTCAATATGCGGGTCTATCCTTGGTGGGACCTTCGAGTTCCTTTTGGATAGGTCGCATATTGGGCGTGACAAAATGATATTTTATGGCCAAATGCCATCTTGAGAGGAGCCACTAGGCCACCAGACGGGCCCACGACACGGCCAAGGGGCGCGTGTCCAGGCCGTTTGGCACCCCTGTGGCACCCATCTAGTCCATCTCGGTCTCTAGTCTTCATATTTTCCATAAATTCACAAAAATCCCCGACATATTTGGAGCTCTGTGTATACCTTGCATTTTAAGAGAAAAAAGGCATTAGAATTACATCGCAATGTGAAAATATATAATTGAAATGAGATCAATTACAATAAGAAATAGTTATGCAACATGGGTGTATTAGCCGCCTCCGCGACCGAATGGCGCGTCACGACTGTGTTGTAGGCAGCGCCGAGCGCATGCGGCCTCTTACAACATCTGCTACGACGACGAAGTTAGAGTTCTCCACGGTCATGGTCGTTATTGTCTCCTTGCTCGTAAGCTCACCGCAGATTTGGCCCTCCGTCAGCAGGTGCTGCTCGAGGAGGAAGATGTCGTACTGTTGCTCATCCTATGCCTGTAGGAACGCTGGCATAATGTCATCGGCTTTGTTTGCTCCTCCACCATGGTGACATTGAAGTACGCCTACACCTGCTCCATGGTCAAGCCGGCATGGAACGACGCGAGCATGACTGCCGACTCGTCATCGGAGGCCACCTCCATCATCCATTATCATTGAAAACCTTCAGGGAGACGGCATGTACTCCATCCGCTACGCATGGCGGACCTGCCAGTCGGCCTCAAGGGCGGCAAGCTCAGGCTTTGCTCCATTGAAAGGCTCACCCACAACACGCTAGAGCTCACAGTCATGATGGAGGTGGTGCGTGGAGGAGAATGTGAAGCGAGACGGTGGTGGTGCGGTTTGTGCCGGGTGCGGCCTCGCTTAAATAGCGGAAGCCAACTAGGCCAAGTGGTACCCACGCCAGACTGGGTTTCTCGGCGGGCGTGCATGTTTAATGTCCGCAGGAGGACAGATGGCTGCCCGTTTTAATGTAATAGATGTTTGTTCTGTCCTGAGCACTCACATCGCTCTAGCATTGAACATGCGCGAAGACCAGGACGTAATGCGGGCGTCGATCTCGGCCAGTGCGCCCCTTCTACGCCGGCACCAGTGAGAGGTCGCGTCCATTCTGGACTGGCATGATTGCGGCGCTGGCGCTCTCGAGCGGCATGAATAAGGATGACAATTTTACCCATGGTTACGGATACCCAGGGTATAGGCACAATTTTATGCCCGCGGGTAGTACCCATACCCTACCCGTCAAGTCATGAGTAGGCCACCAGTATAGCCTTTTACCCATGGATATTTCCATACCCATTTATACTGACATGTGAAACTTACCTGTAATTCATATATGTAACTATGTTAAAGTTGTGTCGTGAGCTTGTGAACCTATGTTAAAGTTGTCACCAATTGGCAAGTACTCAACTATCTATTCTTGAGTTGAGATCAATGTTTTTTTGTCAAATGTGTTATAGATGGATGTAAAATTGCGAATAACTTGTGTAATGTTTGATTTACCCATTAGGTACCCAATGGGTATGTGTACCCGTCAGGTATGGATACGGGTAAAGTTTCATACCCATGGGTACGGGTATGGATAGAATTTTGTACTCATTGACTACACGGGTATGGGTATCGTATTGCTCTACCCGCCCCATACCCTACTCATTGCCATCCTTACATGAATGTGTGGCAACCGCTTTGCATGGGAGAGGGCTTTTTGTGGGACCATGCTGTCAGATGCATCCGTGGCAGTGGTCCGGATGCCCTCAACCCCCTGGTTTTCTTCCAATTTGCGGGGAAGATGGACGGTCCAGACCGCTCGGCGGATCGATGGGTATCGGTTGTATGGCTTACGACGTCCAAACCGCTCGGTTCAGACAGCTTGAGGGTCATTGTTGGAAATGCCCTAATGACATTAGGAAATTGGCGAAAATAAAAGGTGAACATGGGTGTGCACGCACCCACGTGAATAGTAAATTCATAAAAAATGCTAGAAAAAATTAAAAATGTCTGAAATTTCACGGTATGAAACTTAGTTGATCATTCTACTTACGTGTGAAGTTTCATGATGTATTGACACCCATGGTATTCTTAATGAAGAAAATACAAATGCGACCATACTATTCATTAAACAGTATTTTTTTAATATAGCTTCGGTTAGCTTCAATTTTGTCACTTTTGCCCAAATTACCACGGATATGATTTCTTCGTGATACTTGCTATGCGAGTATACTGGTTGATTATGTATATTACAAAAACAAATTCTTCTAGCATTTTTTTGAATTTACTATTTATAAAGGGTGCGCGCGCACCCATGTTCACCAAATGCGCGTCCGGAAATTGGCGCATACAATTTTTCTGTAGTAGTATTTTTTTTTCTTGTACTTCTTGGAAATAGAAAAATTGCCAGTGTGTCGAGGGCAGAGTCCACTTGTTGGTGGCACAGCGAACCATCTTTACGCTAACTACTACTCTTAATAAATGTGGCCGTACTGATACTACTTATTTTCTCCTCCAAAAAGTTCTTACATGCGCACAAATGTCTGAACCGTTCTTTATTTCTGCCAGCAAGCAGAGGATTAGATATATTTTTCACAGAAAGGCAGAGGATTAGATTTGTCTACACATTTTCCCCACAAATCCGGAGATAATTTTATTTTAGTTGGACACGGACATAACTAATCCATATCTATACATGTGGTGTAGCCACAGGTTTATTAGCGACCCTTTTCCCTATCATATAAGATGTCGTAACAGGTCGACCAAACCATTCCGGTTGGCTGAGAGCATCTCTGGTTAGATCATTAGATCCCGAGAACCAAGGACACAGAGTAAACCATAGAAAATGGACAAGAATGCATGTGTAAAACAGGAGGTTGGGAAGCAGAGGACTAGCATCCACTCAAACCTCTTTGTAATTAAGAATCCTTTGTTTTTTTTTCATGTGATGCTATCAAATAAACAAAAATCCTAATAGGACTCAAATGGTCATTGACATTACAATCCTATGTTTCTAGTCATGATTTTTTGCAATCCTCCAAATCAAAGAGGCTCTTGTTGATTTGGATGTTTGATTCGCATGAATAGAAAAAACACATGAATGGTCATACGTATGGCCAAATTCAAGTCAAGCCACAAGCAAAAATAAAGTTCTAACGTTATTGTGCCACAAACTAATACCCTCAGCTCAATTTTCATGCCAAGAATTTCTAAAAGAGGCCTGAGTGATTTGCTGAATCCTATATTTTCCCCGCCGAGTCTGAGTTCAAATAATTTCTTTTTCTTTGCCGGAAAGAAGTCTGAGTTCAAACATATAGACATCTAACATATGAGAGAATACTAATTGAAACTGTTTGATTGCATCAGTGGAATTGATAATGTAGAAATTTTCTTCAAGGAGCCAAGTGCCATAGAGAAACAAATAAAAAATTACATGAGACAGAGTAAACGAAAGATTTCTTATGAAATACCGGTCGTGTGATGAAAATTCTTCCAAAACATTTCCTATATATAAAATCCCGCAAAACAAGTTGTTCTGATCTCGGGAAACACTTTCCACGCAGCTGCCGCCTCCTCGTCCAAAAAAGCTTGGGTTTGTGCCTGTCGCCGGCTCCGCCGCAGGTCCGCCTCGTCTCCGGTGGACCTAGGCCCATAGGGGCGTGGTGGATCCTGGCAAGGGCCAGCGGGAGGGCTCTGCTGTTAGTCGTTTCTCTGAGATATGTAAAGGTTTGTGTCATGCTCAGGAATGCGAAATGGTCGCGGCTCCCTGAAGATGGAATAGGTTTCCCACCTACCCCCGGTCCCGGTGGTGTGTCTAGCATCGTTGGTGGGTGTGTGGATGTGTGTCTCCGGTGGATCTATCCTCTGTGGATTTGCTCGGATATGGTTGTTGTTGGTCTATGTTCGTGTGTCTTCAGGTTGGATCCTTTCGATCTATGTTATTCTTCATCGGCGGCGGTTGCTGTTATGGTGCGCTGGTCCTATGGGGCCTTAGCACGATAACTTTCCGACTGTCTACAACAACAAGTTGTGCCCGACTCTGTGAGGGAGGGGCGATGATGGCGGCGCACCTTTGGCTTGCTTCAGTGCTTGTATTCGTCCCCAAGTGGTCTATGTATTTGGATGTAATTTTTATTATTTTGATGTTCGTTGTACTGTCTTCATTGAAGATGAATAGATCAGAAATTTTCTTGCAAGATAAAAATCCCGCAAAACAAACGGCCCTATAGAAAAATCCGCAAACATACCAATTTTTCAAAAATTAAAAAGAGGCCATAGTGTGTTGTGATAATCAGGTGCAGTCTCCGACGTCGGAGAAGCATGGACAATGATCATTTTCACCTTGCCACTCACCTGAGCCACTTGTATCAGCTTCCAAAATGGCCACTTGTATGGAACGGCGCACATGCAACCAAATTTGAAAAGGTACTGTCATCTGCTGCAACCAATAACAAAATAAGAAGAACGATATAAACGAGCACCATCAGCACATGCGCACATCTAGCTCCTACAGGGTCGCTCGCGCGAGCGACTCCGAAGGACCCCCAACCCTAGCGCAGAGGCGCCATATATGCCCCCTCCTCGTCCGCTGCCGCCGCCGGCGCCGGCGGTGGCGGCCGCGCCCGGCAGTCAAAGGCGGCGGGCAAGGCGGCGCATCCTGGATGGCTGCTCCTTCGCGCGGAGGCGGGCTATCTGCAGGCTTGCGCAGGGGCTGGCGCGGGCGACGGCGCGTGGCAGGGGACGTGGAGGAGCGGTGCGGTGGTGGCGGTCGGGCGTCGGCAGAGGTGTGTTGGTGGAGGACGGGCGTGGCGGTGTGGTCACGAGGTGGCGGCGCGAGCTCAGACCAGGTCCACGGTGGCGCAGAGAGGCTCGGCCAGGAGGTCCCTGGCGAGCAGCGTGTGGCCGGCCATCGATGGGGGAATGGCGAGCGACGTTCTTCTCCTGGCGAAGCAGGCGTGGAGGCGCGGTCCGCGGTGGGGCGGGTCAGATCTGGGCCTGCCTGGTTCCAATCTGGAGCGTGGGTGTCGGTGGCATCGCATGGCCGTCTCTTGTGCGGCTGACGGCCGTCGCGGGCGGCCCTTGCCCTGCCGGTGGTGTCGGCTGGTTGTTGTCCTTCCGTCGGGGTGGAGGTGTGGATGGTACCATGTTCCCCTCGGCCATGGTGGTGGGGTGGCCGGCGGAGCATTTCACGGTGGTGGCCGCTGGTGCACGACGGGGAGCGCGGCGGTGCGGCGGATCCAGGCGAGGTGCGCAACAAGGCAGTGGAGGAGGGTGGTGTGCCGGCTGTGACGGTGGTGGCGGCGTGAGCTTAGCCATGGAGGTGGCGTCGCTGAGGAGGCCCTCCCAGGAAGGAGATCCTGGCTGGCAGCGGGCGGTCAGCCACCTCCGCGTGAGGGGCGAGCGGTGATGCCTCGAAGGAGTTGGCGCCAGAGTGGTCGGAGGTGTGGGTCAGAACCATTCCTGTGGCAGTCCCCTGGTGTGGGTGAAGGCCGACGTGGTGGCTCTGGCTCTTGCACGGCATGGGTGGATGTTGCTGCTCCTTGGCTATGGTTGGTGGATTGGGCCGCGTTCTCCCTGCAGTGCGGGTGGGTAGGACCACTGCTGTGCGCCTTCGACGATAATTTGCTGCGGTGACAGCGGTGCGAGGCATCTTGGTCAATGCTGCCTGTAACCTTGGAGGTGTGGAGATGCACGACATTACGGATGGAAATCCTGTCCGGTTCTGACCAGGCCGGCGGCAATGGCACCCATGGGTGTCGTTCTCCTCCTCGGAGGCGTCGTCGAGTGTGTCGCCATCCCTCTCGCATGCTTGGGGTTGGCAACTGTCTCCGGGCGAAAGCCTTGATTCTGTGCTGGATCGACACGATGGCGGCGTCTTCGACGTCATCTCTCTGTTGGGAGCATCGTGCCAGGAGACTTGATGATTCTTTGTTGCCCTCCTCAGGTGCTTGTCGTTGCCCTGATCGTTCTGTTCAGGTGCAATGTACGGTCGTTGTTGGAGATTCCAAGACGGGGCCTTCTTTGGGAGCTACTGTTCTTCGGACATGACTAACGTCGGTCGAGCCGCGGTGAGGCTCTCGGTTTTGGGCAGGCTTTGTTGCGTTGTAGTTGTGTTGTCGTGTTTGGATGTTCGTGGCTAGCCAGTTGTGAAGTTATGCTACGCTCGTTGTTCGCAGCGAGTGATAGTTGTCTTGTATTTGATATTCTTTTCTTTCATACTCTCGAAAAAACAATACGGCGCCATTAGATTGCAATCGCGGCATGCATGTGACTGTATGATTGCTCTACTTTACAATTCCACGTCCCTTCTTGTCTTATTGGCCGAATTTTTTAGTTTTTTCTGAGTATCATTAGCTGCCTGATCAAGGTATCGGGGGGCAGTTGGCCATATATATATCGACCAATCATGATTAGTTTTCACGTCTTGTTGGTACGGTGCTCTAGTGACGTCTCCAAAGACCAAGTCACTAATACTAGCTTTGCACGTCCGGTACGTTGTCACCGTGACAGTGAGTAGGAGTCTAGGACGACAAATTGATGGCGAGAGAAAAAGAGAGCAAAGGCAGAACCTTGCCGTATTGTGGACACCCTGAGTACGTAATTTTGTGTACCTTTTTTTTCCATCGAATTTAGGACTTTGTTCAGAATAACAAAAGTCGGTTACAGTCTGCCCGTAGGCTAGCACGTAGGAAATCTGGGCTAACATCTAGCCAACTATCCGTCCCATCAAGCGTACAGGCATGCTGAGCACAGAGATGGGCCGGCACATTCAAGTTCCTACCGACATGTCTAACCGAAATGGAAATACAGTGTGGTACAATGTCCAATAATTCTCTAAAGATAGGCGAAGCAATCGATCTGGAATTGCCTCGGGAGTTCCAGAGATCAACCAAGTGAAGACAGTCAACCTCCATTATCACATGTGAGTAACCTCGAAGCTGAGCAAAAATTACCCCCTCCCTGAAAGCCAATAACTCGGCGATGAAAGGGTCCGAGACGCCCGACAGAGGCTTGCACCAAGCTCCTTGGAAAGCCAGATGGGAGCGTGCAACTCCCCCCGCCCCTCTGTTGGCCCGATCTCGAACACCGATCCGTCAGTGTTAATGGTGATCCATCC
>NC_041387.1:610633870-610716263 GCF_002162155.2 Triticum dicoccoides | reverse complement strand
CGTCTGAGCGTGTCGGCCTGGTATGTCAGCAATAGACAGTGTCTCCTGCACCCACTTCATGGCCATCGTAGGATCGAACCCCCGCTGTTCATGTGTCCACTTGTTCCTCGAAGTCCAAATGGAATGCATGATGGTGATAATCTTGCACCGTGCATCATCAGAGAGCATCTTGTTGAGTGTGATGTCGCGAGCCCAAGTGTCTTGGTGCAGCGGCGGTAGCTGTAAGTCGAAGCGGTCTCTAGCTGCCACCCAGAACATGCTTGCATGCGTGCAAGTCATCAATGCATGCTTCAGATCTTCATCTGTAGCTTGACAAATATCACAACGGCCCGTCGTTTTGATGTGCCGATGATGTAGAGTCGCAGAGTCTGGTAGGATCTCGCGCAGGGCTCTCCACCAGAATACTCTGATCTTTGGTAGCACATTGAGCTTCCAAAGGGCAGTCCACAACTGTTTGTTGTTCGGTGATGCCTCCGTTACCGTCCCTTCCTCTAGATAACTAAGCTCGTTACGAGTCATGAGAGATCGATACGCCGGTTTTACAGTGTAGTGTCCTGACCTTTCCAAAGCCCATGCTAAAGTGTCCTCACCGCCTACCACCCGTAAAGGAATGTTAATAATTGCTGCTGCATCAGGGGGAGTAAAGTTTTGGCAGATTAGATCCATGTTCCACCTTCCTGTGTAACTATCAATCAGTTCTGAAACTGTTGTAAGAGGGGCATCTCCAATGCGACCACTAGGTTTGAAGGATGTGGTATTTGGTATCCACGGGTCTATCCAAATTGAGATCGTGGTGCCGTCGCCGACCCTGTGGATCAAGCCCTCTTCCAGCGCCTTTCGGCCAGCCACTATGGCCTTCCATGTGGCAGAAGCCCGAGCCGGCGCTGTAGCGTGTAAGAAATCTGACTGAGGGAAGTATCTTCCTTTTAGAACCCGGGCACACAAGGAGTCCGGGTGTGTCAAAAGTCGCCATCCCTGCTTGCCGAGCATAGCAATATTGAACACTTCAGGGTCTCGAAAACCCATGCCTCCCTTGACCTTTGGCACTGTCAGCTTGTCCCAGGACATCCAATGCATAGATCTTTTATCGAGGGAGCTGCCCCACCAATATTTAGCCATGGGGGACGTGATACTCTTGCACACTTTCTTTGTCAACAGAAAACAGCTCATGCTGTAGGTTGGTATGGCGTGTGCATCGGTTTTTATGAGGACCTCCCTCCCTGCACATGCAAGGTTCCTTTCAGACCATCCACCTATCTTATTGCGCAAACGATCGCCAATATGGTTAAAAGTGCCGCTAGTAATTCTTCCGATGGCGGTAGGCAGCCGTAAATAGCGTTCAGAGAGCGCTTCCACCCTAATTCCGAGAGAGTTTTTGAGGATCTCTCTGCTAGGCTGTCCTGTGTTTGCACTGAAGAAAATAGAGCTCTTTTCTCGGTTAACTGCCTGGCCCGAGCACTCGGCATAAATCCGGAGAATTTCATTGAGCCTGTCTGCACTTTGGGTATTTGCACTGAGGAAGATACGACTATCGTCAGCAAATAAAAGGTGATTAACACAAGGTGCATGTATACTTACCTGAACACCTCTGTCGATATATGCACATCCATAGTGGTTTAAGAGGGAAGTGAGACCTTGTGCACAGATAAGGAAGAGGTATGGGGACATGGGGCAACCCTGACGGAGACCCCTCGTGGGATCAAAGAATGGGAGGAGCTCCCCATTCACCTTGATCGTGAACCGGATGGAGGTGACACATTTCATGATGAGTCTGATAAAGCGATCCCCGAAGCCCAATCTGAACAACATTGCTTCGAGGTAGTGCCAGTCCACCCGATCGTAAGCCTTTAACATGTCCAGTTTGATCGCACAGCTTGCATTGTTGCCCTTCTTCCTTTTGCGAATGGCATGGACACATTCATAAGCAACCAGTACGTTGTCCGTTATTAGACGGCCCGGTACGAAAGCACTTTGCTCCTCCCCTATAACATCATCAAGGATAAGCCGAAGCCTGTTAGCCACAACCTTGACAGCAATCTTATAAAGCACCGGGCATAGAGCAATTGGCTGTATTGTGAAATTTTTTGCGGATTACGGACCTTCGGAATCAATGTAATAGCTGTGTCATTAAGTCCCAACGGCAGCTCACCCCCGTTTAGAAATCCCAGAACTGCTTGGGCAATATCATCACCAAGGACGTCCCAATGTCGTTGGTAGAAGCCCTCCGTGAATCCGTCCACTCCAGGAGCCTTGGACGGTGCCATTTGGAAAAGCGCTTCCTTTACCTCGGCTGCCACATATTCCTTTTGCAAAGCTTGATTCATTGCCTGTGACACTCGAGGTTGAACGCAGTCCAACAACTCCTCCATGGGCGCATAACCTTGAGAAAGGTATAGCGCTTGGTAGAAGCCCATAATCTCCGCCTTCACCTCGGCTGGATCGGTGCAAACACGTCCGTCATCCGCCTCCAGCGAGGTAATCCTGTTGATGCATTTTTTTTGTGCTGCCTGGGCTTGGAAATAACCGGTATTCCGATCTCCTTCCCGTAGCCACGACACACGAGAACGTAATTTTGTGTACCTGGCCGCCGATGTCGTTCGCACAGTGGCGTACGTGGCGTGCCTATGTGCTATACTAGACAGCAACAATTAATCACGGTCCTCACGTGTTTTAATTTGCAGCTCACCATTCAGAACGTGGATTGTCATTTGGCAGGTCTCGACGGCATATGGCGTAGTGGAGTCTCGGCGATGGAAGCACACAGGAAGGTGGCGTTGTCTGCCGTTGTGGTGGCGTTGACGGCAGTTGGGCCTGGCAAGTCAATGTGTTGATCTCTTCTGAAGATGGGACGGCGAAAGATTGCGGCAGCGGATTCAAGAGTGTGCGCATGTGGTGCGCACCCAGGATCTGCTAGACCGGTTGATGCTCTCGGCTCGACGTGGGGCGGTCTGGTGTGAGGTTAGGGCACATCATCAAGCTTGTAGGTGTAGCTGCAGAGATCGTCATGAAGGTGCTTTTGGTTGATCCATGTAATTGTTTGATCAGACTCTGTTGAAGAATATAATAAAGATGATTGTGTTCATCCTTGGATGGAGAGGCCGGCAGTTTCAACCTCCTTTTCGTGAAAAACAAACCGGAAGGGAGGGAGTAACATACCCTCCATCCATCCAGGGGCATTGCGCATCTAGTGTATATCAAATACTCCAAAAGTCTTTTGCCTCGTTTCAAAAAAAAAAAAGACACTCCAAAAGTTACTGGAATTGGTATCAAATTGTGAGGCTTAAAACTGTGTATGTAAACTATATTTAAAAGTCCTATAGATCGAGTTGTATGAGATATATGGACAACTGAAACACATGAAATTTCAATATAAAATTTTAGTTAGCCTTGCGGCATTATATAATCTCCGGGCTGTCCGAAGTAAGTGATCCACCTCTCGTTTGATTGTTACGAATCCACGTTCTAAACGGCACGGTGCAAATTAAACCACGTGAGGATCGTGGTTGATGACATGTCTAAATATTGTGCGTACGGCAGCGGCTAGGTATAGATAATTAAGCAGGAATTCTTTCGCCGTCAATTTGTCGTCGCAGTCACTGTCCCGGTGACAGCGTACTCGTCGACGTGAAAAGCTAGTGACCGACTTTGTCTCTGGAAACATGTCACAAGCTATATATACCTAGTAGAACCTAAAAAAAAGCTATATATAGCTAGGGAATCTACGGGAAATTGATGCTAGATCTTGCATGCTGAAAACTAATCACGATTGGTGGATAATGATCCTCGGACAAAGCTAAAATATTTGACCAATAAGATCAGATGGGCCGGGAATTGAAAAGTAGAGCCACATGCATGCCGCGATTGCATCAAATGACGCCATATTGTCGCATGGGTAGGTTCTATCTGATGGTGCTCGTTTACATCGTTCTTCTTGTTTTGTTATTGGCTGCAGCAGATGACAGTAGTTTATACATTTGGTTGCTTGTGCACCACTCGATACAAGTGGCCTTTTTGTTTTCTGTTTTTGTTGGGGAGTGGCCTTTTTGAAGGAAAGCTGGTACAAGTGAGTTATCTCAAGAGGTGAAAACGGTCATTGTCCATGCTTCTCCAACCTCAGAGGCGACACCTAGTTATCTCAAGATTAATTATGACATCTTTTTAATCTGATGATAACAAGATTATAGTCTTCTTGACTCGAGTGCGTCTAGGAATTTGGGAGATTGGAATCTTGGCAGATTTTTTTGTATAGAGTTCTTTGTATAGGAAATTTTCAAATATTTTCCATTACACAATGTTCCATAATATAAGAAACTTCTCATTGACTTGGCCTCGTGGAATTTTTTATTTATTTATTTGGTAAGTAAGGCACGCGGCTCTTTTAAGAAGAAAAAATTATGTTATTTATTCATCCTATGCAATCCAAATATTTTTGTTCATGTTCTGTAATTCTCACCAACGGTATAAATTCCATTTCTCATGTTTCATGTTCCGACAAATTTTGGAACATGAGAAACTAACAAAGTGGCCCTTAGTGGAGTGAATCATGTATATGAATAATTTATCTTGTGGGCTCTATATATAACTCATGTAACCAACAAAACAAAGCTAATAGCATTTCATGTTAGATAATCTTCGTGCCTCAAAATGTATGATATATTTTTTGTTCACTAGTATAAGGCTTTGACAAACAATTATTTTTGTTAATGTATGGGTTTATCTGGCTTAAAATTTATCTTATTAGATTTATAAAATACTACTTACGATTGTGATTTTGATCACATAACCAAAAAAATTGGTCGACGCATTTCTTTGTTAGACAAAAGATGCATATTTTTTCCTGTTGGTGACATTGTTTTCTGTTGATTGAATGTACAAAAGGAAAAAACAAAGGGAAAAATCTTTGAAACTAGATTAGGTGGGAAACCGTAGGATACCGACAAATCACTCAAACCTCTTTTCAGAATTTCTTGCCATGAAGAATGAGTCACTACTAGGAAAAGGGCTATAGATGATATGGACATTAATGGCGCACCAGACATGTGGTGCGCCATTAGTATATACTAATGGCGCACCATGTGTTGGTGCGCCATTAGTGTCCAAATACTAATGGCGCACCACATCCACGGTGCGCCATTAGTAACAATTTTTTTTTCAAAACTAGTAATGGCGCACCAGGGGATAGTGCGCCATTACTAGTTAACTAGTAATGGCGCACCACATCCACAATGCGCCACTAGTAATTTTTTTCCAATTTTTTTTCAAACTTTTTTTTCAAAGTTAGTAATGGCACACCGTGGGTCTAGTGCGCCATTAATAGTTAAAACTAGTAACGGCTCACCACACCCACGGTGCGCCATTACTAACAATTTTTTTAGAGTTAGTAATGGCGCACCGTGGGTGTGCTGCGCCATTACTAGTTTAACTAGTAATGGCGCACCACACCAATGGTGCGCCATTAGTAATTTTGACCCAAAATTCCCCGTATGCACCTCCCCCCTCGTCGACCGCCTTTTCAGTTTTTTTAAAAAATAAAAGAAAATGATGGAAATGTCAAAAAAATAAAAAAAAATAAGTTTCCCATGTGATATGTGGTCTAGTTGTTGGGAAAATTTACAAATATGAATTTTGACTTTATTTGCAAAATCTCTCTAGAATTTGTAAAATGGGCATAACTTTTGCATACTAACTCGGATGAAAAAGTTTTTTATATGAAAAATCATCTAATCGAAAAGTTACATCCAAATTTAACGGGGGGAACCCCATTAAACATTTTCAAAATCCTCAAAAACCTAACAGAAAAAAGTTACGGGGCTTTTAAGATCTGGAGGCAAAAAAATCAAAAAATTTCATACTTACTAGTGGCGTACCATTTGCTAGGTGCGCCACTAGTAACAGAAAAAAAAATAGTTTCGAATTTTTTTTCGGAAATGTTTTTCAAAATATGATACATAATATGAACGGAAGTTTGAAATAATTTTTCAAAATTTCATCACACTCATGAACATGAACAAAGTCCTAAACATCAACAAGGTTTAATAGGATTGATATGCTAGATATATCAACAAGTGCCTATGAAGTGAGCTGGTGCTGGGGTTGGATAGAACTCTGAAGTTAAGCGTGCTTGAGCTGGAGTAGTGTGAGGATGGGTGACCTTTCGGGAAGTTTGACCACGGAGTGTGATTTGACCTGAGATTAAGCATATTGACCCGAGATTAAGCCATAGTGACCCAAGATTAAGAAAAAAAATAAAAAAAAATTGAAAAAAATTTGTTACTAATGGCGCACTCCTATTAGGTGCGCCATTACTAAGTGAGATAGTAATGGCGCACCTCTAGGCATACTAATGGCGCACCAGTGGTGCGCCATTAGTAAAAAATACTAGTGATGTAGTACTAATGGCGCACCAGTAGTGTGTCATTAGTAGGCAAAACTGGTGCGCCATTAGTAGGCCTTTTCCTAGTAATGAGTTAAGGTATTAATTTGCGGCATAATAACATTAGAATTTTATTGTTGCTTGTGGTTCGACTTTAATATGACCTTCCTTTGGAGGATTCATGTTTTTTTTTCTATTCATGTGAATGAAACATCCAAAGCTAAAAAACTCACGCATTTGTGTCATATGCTTCCCAGTTTTCTATTTTGCACATGCATTTGTGTCCAATTCACAGGGTTTACTCTATTTCTCTATGAGTTCTCAAAAGTCAAATGGTCTAATCAAAAAGGCCCTAAGCCAATTGGAATGGTTTGCTCGACCTGTTACAACATCTTAATATATATGGTAGGGGAAAGAGTCGCCGTTATACAAATGGCTACACCACATGCACCACTAGTCGAGTTTTTTATTTGAGGGAACTCGGCGAACTTGAGATTTTCCCTAGTTTATTTAGTTCGCCGAGTCCTTTTTCGTTGGAACTAGGTAAATTGTGAAGTCTGTCTGGTTTCTTATCATGGCCGAGTCCAATTTTAAACCAAACTCGCTAGATACAAACTTTGTCGAGTTCCAGATGAAATGAACTCGACAAAGTATCAGAACTTGATGCAAAACCAGCTCCTATATCATATATAAGAAGTTGATCTCCACTATCCTATTTATCTCAACATGCAGACATGCCACTTCATCAAAGGCCCACCATACATTTATGAGAAAAAGTTTTCATTATTAATTGTCTCATGCACACCTTTCACCTCACCACACATGCCACCTTATCAAAGGTCCACTCAGCATGCATGATTTTATTTCCATTACGTTATGCCACTTGTATTCAAAATATTTTCTGACTACACAATAATTAAATACAATATATAACATTTTATTTTTATCTTTAGTTCATATATTATTATTTCAACAATGGAAGCTTCATACAATCAAATCACTGAAATGTATTTCAGTAGTGCATAGTCATAACATATAGTTTGCGGATGCCATGAAGAGTAGGTTTTTGTTTACACCATTTGTTGAAGAGACATCGACCTCACCAAAAACCCATTGGTTCAACTGTCGCTGCCTCCATTTCGAAAAAACAATTAAAGGGACTGATTTCTTCAGATTTATGGGAGAAATGTGTAAACAAATCAAACCCTCTGCCTGCTGGCATAAATAAAGAACAGTTCTGCCATACACGGCCATATGTTAAGAGTAGTAGTTATCATACGGACCATAACACACCAGGCATTTGCCCCAGAACATACCAGTCAATTGTTGGTGATCAGAAACAATCACTCCATCATCATTTTGCAGAGAAGAAATAGCGTTCTTCCTAAATCTTTCAGTGGCCATTGCTTGGAAAAACTTTGAGTTTTCCTCACCAACTTTGATCCATCTAATGGTGCATCTCTATTTCCAATAAATGAACTACAGATTGAGAATTTCTTCAATATGAAGCTTTACAATTTTCCTAAAAAATTCAGGTCTTGTTAAAGGTCTCAACTCCTGAAGGTTATCAAAGAATAGAACCACCTCATTGCAAGCCTGAATGGCCTTCTTAAGCCTGGATAAACTGATATACCATTGTTCGAGAGCATATCTGAGCCTTTTGAATTTTTCAATTAGCTTGGCTACAGAATTTGATTTAGTTGTGGGAGCATTCCATGACTGCTCCACACAATCAAAAAAGCTAGGCAAATCCACCCAGTAATTCTCAAACCTAAAGATTTTTGACTTGGGTATTGATGTAGCAATGGAAACTACACATGGCACATGGTCAGAGGCAGTTCTTGCTAATGGGTGAACCATTGTGTTGGGATAATCATTGATCCAAGTGGAGGAGGTGAAAAACCAATCAAGTTGCTCAAGTAGAGGGTTTTCCTGCATGTTAGACTAGGTATATGATCTTCCTATTAGAGGCAACTCAAGAAGGCCAAGATGGCCAATTATCTCATTGAAAAGGAAAATATCATTTATGTCCCCTTCAGGCAAGTTTCTGTTTTCAAGAGATCTTATAAAATTAAAATCTCCCACAAGAAGCCAATTATCATCCACTGGGATATCCAAATTGTATAGCCACTGAACAAAATCGTCTCGAGGTGGTCCTTGGCAGGGTCCATAAACATTGACCAAGGTCCATTGATTTGCATTGTGCACAAAAATGAAAGAAACTATAATACCA
Organism: Triticum dicoccoides; assembly: GCF_002162155.2. NCBI lineage: Eukaryota > Viridiplantae > Streptophyta > Magnoliopsida > Poales > Poaceae > Triticum > Triticum dicoccoides. The sequence continues at coordinate 610,707,657 of NC_041387.1, read as the reverse complement.
TATGGTTTAGTATCCACTAAAATGCCAGAGAAAACATTGGAGCACCACAACACAAGGATTCCACCAGCGGCCCTAACAGACGGCGAGTAGACAAAATTATCAAACCGTTTAGGGAAAAACTTTCTAATTTTTCTCTAATCAAAGAATTCACATTTTGTTTCTTGCAAACAAATAATAGAGCACCGACTTCCCTCAATTTTGGCTCCAATACTTCTTTGTCTATTCTCAGAGTTTAGGCCTCTCACATTCCAATAAAGCACCTTCCAATCTCTTGTTTGTTGTGAATTCATTAAGAAACAATCATATAAGGCTAGAGATAATAGTTCACCTTATAATGGTGAAACAAAAGCCTAAAACTTAAACCAACATCCAAGGGCAAAGTGCAGGTTGAAGGAAATATGCCCTAGAGGCAATAATAAAGTTATTATTTATTTCCTTATTTCATGATAAATGTTTATTATTCACGCTAGAATTGTATTGACCGGAAACATAATACATGTGTGAATACATAGACAAACAAAGTGTCACTAGTATGCCTCTACTTGACTAGCTCGTTAATCAAAGATGGTTATGTTTCCTAACCATGAACAATGAGTTGTTATTTGATTAACGAGGTCACATCATTAGTTGAATGATCTGATTGACATGACCCATTCCATTAGCTTAGCACACGATCGTTTAGTATGTTGCTATTGCTTTCTTCATGACTTATACATGTTCCTATGACTATGAGATTATGCAACTCCCGTTTGCCGGAGGAACACTTTGGGTACTACCAAACGTCACAACGTAACTGGGTGATTATAAAGGAGTACTACAGGTGTCTCCAATGGTCGATGTTGAGTTGGCGTATTTCGAGATTAGGATTTGTCACTCCGATTGTCGGAGAGATATCTCTGGGCCCTCTCGGTAATACACATCACATAAGCCTTGCAAGCATTACAACTAATATGTTAGTTGTGAGATGATGTATTACGGAACGAGTAAAGAGACTTGCCGGTAACGAGATTGAACTAGGTATTGGATACCGATGATCGAATCTCGGGCAAGTAACATACCGATGACAAAGGGAACAACGTATGTTGTTATGCGGTCTGACCGATAAAGATCTTCGTAGAATATGTAGGAGCCAATATGGGCATCCAGGTCCCGCTATTGGTTATTGACCGGAGACGTGTCTCGGTCATGTCTACATTGTTCTCGAACCCGTAGGGTCCGCACGCTTAAGGTTACGATGACAGTTATATTATGAGTTTATGCATTTTGATGTACCGAAGGTTGTTCGGAGTCCCGGATATGATCACGGACATGACGAGGAGTCTCGAAATGGTCGAGACATAAAGATTGATATATTGGAAGTCTATGTTTGGACATCGGAAGTGTTCCGGGTGAAATCGGGATTTTACCGGGTTACCGGGAGGTTACCGGAACCCCCCGGGAGCCATATGGGCCATCATGGGCCTTAGTGGAAAGGAGAAAGGGGCAGCCCAAGGGGGCTGCGCTCCTCCCCCCTTCCCCTAGTCCTAGTAGGACTAGGAGAGGTGGCCGGCCACCCCTCTCTCTCTTTCCCCCTTGGGAATCCTAGTTGGAATAGGATTGGGGGGGAGTCCTACTCCCGGTAGGAGTAGGACTCCTCCTGCGCCACCTCCTCCTGGCCGGCGCCTCCTCCCCCCTTGGCTCCTTTATATACGGAGGCAGGGGCACCTCTAAACACACAAGTTGACACAAGTTGATCCACGTGATCGATTCCTTAGCCGTGTGCGGTGCCCCCTGCCACCATATTCCTCGATAATACTGTAGCGGAGTTTAGGCGAAGCCCTGCTGCTGTAGTTCATCAAGATCGTCACCACGCCGTCGTGCTGACGAAACTCTTCCCCGACACTTTGCTGGATCGGAGTCCGGGGATCGTCATCGAGCTGAACGTGTGCTCGAACTCGGAGGTGCCGTAGTTTCGGTGCTTGATCGGTTGGATCGTGAAGACGTACGACTACTTCCTCTACGTCGTGTCATTGCTTCCGCAGTCGGTCTGCGCTGGGTACGTAGACAACACTCTCCTCTCGTTGCTATGCATCACATGATCCTGTGTGCGCGTAGGAAAATTTTTGAAATTACTACGAAACCCAACACGACCCGCATCTCCATAACACTCGACCCAAAATAGGAAGAAGCGCTCATCCAGTTCCTCCGTGAGAACTGGGACATTTTTGCATGGAAGCCCGCTGACATGCCAGGTGTTCCCAGGGGACTGGCTGAGCATCGCCTAAGAGTCGACTCGTCTGCAAAACCAGTCAAAGAGCATCTTCGGCGGTCCGCCGTCCAGAAGAGAAAGGCCATCGGTGAAGAAGTGGCTCGACTGTTGGCGGCAGGATTTATCCGAGAGATATACCACTCCGAGTGGCTCGCTAATGTCGTCATGGTTCCTAAGAAGGACAAGTCGCTCCGAATGTGCATTGATTTCAAGCACATCAACCGGGCCTGCCCGAAAGATCACTTTCCTCTCCCTCGCATAGATCAAATTGTTGACTCGACCGCGGGATGCGAGAGGTTGTCTTTTTTAGATGCTTACTCCGGGTACCACCAGATCCGTCTGTACGGGCCCGATGAGGTAAAAACAGCTTTCATCACTCCATTCGGGTGCTTCTGCTATATCACCATGCCATTCGGCCTCAAGAATGCCGGAGCCACTTTTATGCGAATGATTCAGAAGTGTCTACTCACCCAAATCAGTCGGAATGTGGAAGCTTATATGGATGATATGAAGGAAATATGCCCTAGAGGCAATAATAAAGTTATTATTTATTTCCTTATAATCATGATAAATGTTTATTATTCATGCTAGAATTGTATTTTCCGGAAACATAATACATGTGTGAATACATAGACAAACAGAGTGTCACTAGTATGCCTCTACTTGACTAGCTCGTTAATCAAAGATGGTTATGTTTCCTAACCATGAACAATGAGTTGTTATTTGATTAACGAGGTCACATCATTAGTAGAATGATCTGATTGACATGACCCATTCCATTAGCTTAGCACCTGATCGTTTAGTATGTTGCTATTGCTTTCTTCATGACTTATACATGTTCCTACGACTATGAGATTATGCAACTCCCGTTTACCGGAGGAACACTTTGGGTACTACCAAACGTCACAACGTAAATGGGTGATTATAAAGGAGTACTACAGGTGTCTCCAATGGTCGATGTTGGGTTGGCGTATTTTGAGATTAGGATTTGTCACTCCGATTGTCGGAGAGGTATCTCTGGGCCCTCTCGGTAATACACATCACATAAGCCTTGCAAGCATTACAACTAATATGTTAGTTGTGAGATGATGTATTACGGAACGAGTAAAGAGACTTGCCGGTAACGAGATTGAACTAGGTATTGGATACCGACGATCGAATCTCGGGCAAGTAACATACCGATGACAAAGGGAACGACGTATGTTGTTATGCGGTCTGACCGATAAAGATCTTCGTAGAATATGTAGGAGCCAATATGGGCATCCAGGTCCCGCTATTGGTTATTGACCAGAGACATGTCTCGGTCATGTCTACATTGTTCTCGAACCCGTAGGGTCCGCACGCTTAAGGTTACGATGACAGTTATATTATGAGTTTATGCATTTTGATGTACCGAAGGTTGTTCGGAGTCCCGGATGTGATCACGGACATGACGAGGAGTCTCGAAATGGTCGAGACATAAAGATTGATATATTGGAAGCCTATGTTTGGACATCGGAAGTGTTCCGGGTGAAATCGGGATTTTACCGGGTTACCGGGAGGTTACCGGAACCCCCCGGGAGCCATATGGGCCTTCATGGGCCTTAGTGGAAAGGAGAAAGGGGCAGCCCAAGGGGGCTGCGCGCCTCCCCCCTTCCCCTAGTCCTATTAGGACTAGGAGAGGTGGCCGGCCACCCCTCTCCCTCTTTCCCCCTTGGGAATCCTAGTTGGAATAGGATTGGGGAGGGAGTCCTACTCCCGGTAGGAGTAGGACTCCTCCTGCGCTTCTCTCTCTTGGCCGGCGCCCCCTCCCCCCTTGGCTCCTTTATATACTGAGGTAGAGGCACCCCAAAGACACACAAGTTGACACAAGTTGATCCACGTGATCGATTCCTTAGCCGTGTGCGGTGCCCCCTGCCACCATATTCCTCGATAATACTGTAGCGGAGTTTAGGCGAAGCCCTGCTGCTGTAGTTCATCAAGATCGTCACCACGTCGTCGTGCTGACGAAACTCTTCCCCGACACTTTGCTGGATCGGAGTCCGGGGATCGTCATCGAGCTGAACGTGTGCTCGAACTCGCAGGTGCCATAGTTTCGGTGCTTGATCGGTTGGATCGAGAAGACGTACGACTACTTCCTCTACGTTGTGTTATCGCTTCCGCAGTCGGTCTGCGTTGGGTACATAGACAATACTCTCCCCTCATTGCTATGCATCACATGATCTTGCGTGTGCGTAGGAAATTTTTTGAAATTACTACGAAACCCAACACAGGTAGCAAGCAAAAGAGAAACAAGGTTCAGATAACTTGCATGACAAGGGACATGCCTCCCTATAGAACAATAAAAAGTTTTAATCATCATGAGAAACTAGAGGCTTGTGGGCAGCATCAGAAGAAGCCATAAGCTTCTCCACAGTCATCTTCTCAGGAGAAACTCCAAGAGCTGCTCCAATCTGCTGGAGCAAAGTAATTGGCATTGGAGGTGGAACTTGTTCCTGAGCGCTTGCATCCTCTGGCTAAGCCTGAATGCTTGGATTCACAACCTGCTTGTCAGATTTCAGCTTCTTAGCTCTAGGCTGCCTGAGGGGTTTAGGCTTAGGCGACATAGGAGATGTTGCTTAAAGCCTTGGGATTTAGCAGCACTCCTAGTCATCCTTCTGTCCAAGAAATCTGGTTCTTCTTGAACTACATAACTCTTGGGCTTTCTGGCACGTGATTTCCTTGCTTGCTTAGCTGAAGCAGAGGAGAAATTCATTCTAGCAGGTGGTTCAGCAGACTGAAGAGGAGCTTCAGTGGAAACAACACTGACATCTGGCCCTGGCAATGAGATGTGGCTGCTATTGTCCTCCAAAAACAGCCTTCTAGCAGTATGTCGAGGGAGATCAGTCCTTTGAGAAACTTGAAGTCTGAAAGAAATTGGTGGATCAAAATCATCATCCCAACATCTCTTGTGCATGCTGAATATGGCAGGTGGAGGCATGGCCCTAGGAATCTGTCCTGTCAGAAAGGTAGGCATGAGAGACTCAAAATATCTTCTCCATATAAATTCAGGTGGCAAAGCTAGCCCCATAACAATTCTAACAAGCCCAATATGCAAAGGAGGAGGTTGCATCACAATTGGGTTATATGGAATTATTGCAAGGTTGTTCTGAACCTGCTCTTGCTCATCAACTGTCATGACCATCTCATGATCTTGCTGTGGGTTTTCCAGGGCCATCATCTGCTCAGGTTGGACCAAAAGTTGTTCTCGGTCTTGCACATGTGGGCCATCAACCTGAATCTGCTCATCAACAACATCATTGTTCGACCCATAAAACTGACCAGCAGGCTCATGTGGGCCAAAAACAGCACCAGAATCATTAGATTCCATAGATGGATTTAAAACCATCAAGTTTGCTTCCTGAACTGGTGGCTGCACCTACTGGATGTTATTCAGGTTGTCATCATGTCCCCAGCCCTGAAGATCTTGTTGGTTGGGTGGGTTTGGCTCTTCTGGAGCAACAGGTTGTGGCACGTCGTTCCAGCGGAGAGCAGGGTACAGAGGTAGTGCCCAGAAGTTCTCTAGCGGCAGGACCTCTCCTGGCATTGGGTGTGGGTTGCCATCAAATGGCATGAGATCCTCATCAGGTGGAAGTTTCTCAGCAAATCAGTAGTCAGGATTGAGACAGAGGCAGTACAAGAAACAATTGCACCTCCAACGTTGGCATACTGACGGAAAACCACATCTCTTGGGACAAGTTGTTAGGGAAGGATGCATAAACCATAGAGCGCACGAGCCTATCATCCTGGTGATTCCAGTAATGGAATTGACCAAAAGTACCGACAACCTCAGCCAGAACATTGCGATAATCGAATGGAACCCCAACAAACATAAACCAACCAGTTCTATGCCCTTGCAGAGCTCGGTAAACCTCACCATCATCATGATTAATAAATCTAACAAAAAGTTCATTGCCATGCTGATCTAAACTAAGCGTCCATGGAGGATGGGCAACTAGAGCAACTCGAATAACAGGATCTTGCATCTCATAAAGCCCTACCCCCTGGAACCAAGTCTGCGCAGATCATATCGGCAGTTCAAGCTGATTGGTGATGAAGGCATGAACCTGCTGATGATGAACGGCGACATCTTCAGGCGCTGGTGGGGGTTCCACAATGCCAACCATGTAGGATTCATGGCGACGGGGTGGAGCTTGAGCCGACGTGTAGAACATCCTCGAAACGCGGAAACGCCCATCGTCGATGATATCATGGCCCGCCGGAAGTAAGCGACGAGGATCAAGCTCGTACACCACCATGGGAGGAGGTAGTGATGAGCCTTGGTGCGATGGCCTACTCGGCAGCGATGGTGTTGGTGGTTTTGGTGGAGAAGCAAAGGAGGCTGGAGATTTTGGTGGGGATTTGTCAGAGTTGGCAGAGGAGGCGGTGGAGCTCGAAGCGTCAAGGTCATTGTTGATGGCGCGAGGCTCAAGGCGAGGTGCACTGAATTTGGGAACCCAGAGTTTAATATTAGGCGGAGACCGTGTGCAGTCCTTTTTAATGTGACCAGACCTGAAGCATTTATGGCATCTTATCTTATTAGTGCAACACACCAAACTATGACCCATGCCAAGGCACTTTGAACAATCCCAAAACCGAGCAGCAATTTCCTCCACGACACGATCAAGACCTTGCAAGTCACGAACTAACTCTTGAGGTGACTTAGGAGATTGAATATCCACTTGCAAAATAGAAGATTGGGGCAATTCTGTCTTACTTTGCAAGTTAAGGTCGCTAGTCTCATCTGAATCATCATCCAAAATTTGTAATGGGTTTTGAACCGAACCCAGAAGGATGGGCTGAGAGGCAGGGAGCCCAGGCCCAACATGGGATGCATGGGAGAAAATCAAACCAGCTCACTTATCCGATCTCGATGACTCCGGGAGAAGATCTCGGGGAGATACTGATCCGAGCGTGACATCCGGGGAATGCAAAACCCCCAACGGCGAGGTCGCTGGAAGTGACGCCGCCGACGAAACCAAATCAACATGACTAAAACCAACATGTTCCTGGGGATCAATTGTGTAACTAGCATCTAAAGAAATAATACCGATCTATCGACAGTCGCCGGATAACGATAACCCTTGCAAGCATCATAATTCAAAAAAGTAGCAAAGCGGAGGGATTTTTTCGCAGCAACATGGGAAGACGAACGGAATGAGGATTTAGCCGGTGCATTTTTCATAGCCTCTAGGCCAAGGCGTGCACAACGCTTAGATGGGATAACCAGAGTCCATTCTTCCTGACATTCAAGTTTCCAAGCTCGAAACTCCTTTTCCCAATTAGGACCACCATGACCCCAGAGATGAAAGAAGCATTTGAATTGGGGGCAGACAAACGATCGCTGATGCAAGATGAAAACCCCCACTTCCTTGCATGAAACATGAAAGGCAAAGACTTGGTCCTGTAGACACGATACCTTGAGAGAAGAACAATAACCACCAATCGCAGATTCCAACGCTAGAGCCACATTTTCCTCATCCAGGCGAAAGTTGTGGCGTGCAAAGAACACCGCCATGATGAAATGCCCAGATCTATCTGAGGGTTGCACCGTGCGATGGAAGGACTGCCAGATCACTTTTGCCATGTCAATCCCAGGGGTAAAAATCCAAACCCAGGGAGATGGCCGCATGGACATCCATGGAGATGACAACCAGGAGAGAGAGGAGGATACGCGGAGAGGATGGCCGGATCAAATGCCAAAACCCACGGAGGGAAGTGGATGATCACTGGTGGTGTGTGGGTCTAGGGTTTAGGTGGCGAGCGGGGGGTGGGAGATGTCATCTCTGGATCTCCTAAACCGGTTGATAGTACTTTCACTATCAGTGCCACCCTTGATGACAAATAGGAAAGCGCGCTCGTTACCTTCCCGCGGGCGAATATCGATGTGTTTGCCTGGCAACCATCTGATATCCCCGGTGTTCCCAGGGAGGTAGAGCACCACCTTGCTGTCTGCCCACATGCCCGACCTGTCAAGCAGAAGGTGCGGAAGCTGGCTTTGGAGCGGTAACAGTTTGTTGCCAAGGACATTAAGAAACTTGAGGCAGCTGGTTTTGTCAGAGGAGTACTACATCCAACATGGTTAGCAAACCCAGTGGTTGTGTGCAAGGCTAATAGAAAGTGGAGGATTTGCATAGATGTCACGGATTTGAACAAGGCATGCCCCAAGGACCCATTTTGATCCCTTTGCAGCACATTGATCAGATTGTGGATTCCACTTTCGGGTGTGATCAGCTCTCCTTTCTAGAAGCATACTCTGGGTACCATCACATATTCATGTCCAAGGAAGATGAAGAAAATAACGCATTCATCACCCCATGTGACACATACTGCTTGTGCACATGCCTTTTGGGTTGAAGAGTGCCGGGTCCACTTTTGCAAGAGCAGTCCAAATTGGTTTCGAGCCACAATTGCACAGGAACATTGAAGCTTTTGTGGATGATATCGTGGTCAAGAACAAGGACATATCAACCCTCATCCAGGATTTGGAAGAGACATTTGCTAATTTGCGCAAGATCAACTGGAAGCCGAACCTAGAGAAATGTGTGTTTGGTGTTCCTGCCGGCAAGCTACTTGGTTTCTTTGTGTCCCACCGTGGAATTGAGGTCAATCCATATAAGATCAAGGCCATTGAGAAGATTCAGGCACCCAAGACAGTTAAGGATGTGAGGCATTTGACAGGCCGCGTTGCCGTGCTTAGCAGATCCATCTCCAAGTCTACCAAGCACGCCTAGCTGTTCTTCAAAATTTTGAAGAAGGCGGGGCCTATGAAGTGTACCCCGGAAGTAGACACAGCTTTGCAAGATTTGAAGACCTACTTATATTCTGTGCCCACTTTGGTTGTACCCAAACCACAAGAGCCATTGCTGCTATATCTAGAAGTGACTAATCAAGTGGTTAGCGCTTCATTAGTGGCACAGTGGAAAGTAGAGGAGACAACAGCCTCAACAGATGTCCCACCAAGGGAAGAAAGAGAGAACAACCCGGAAAGGCCAGATATGGATCAGGACAAGAGAAGCACTGCAGCGGAGACAACCCCAAGGACACGGCAAGGAAGAAAGTGGTGCAGCACCTAGTATACTTTGTCAGTTCCCTGTTGCAAGGGGCTAGATCCAGGTATTCTGGCGTGCAAAAATTGATTTTTGGCCTTGTCATGGCCTCAAGGAAGTTGCGCCACTACTTCCAAGCCCATGAGATCACAGTTGTCACACGCTTCCCATTGCAAATGATACTCCGGAACCCATAGGCTACCGGCAGAATAGTGGAATGGGCATTGAAGTTATCCAGCTTTCGCCTGAAGTTTGAAAGCACGTCAAGAATTCAGAGTAGGGCATTGGCAGAGTTTATTGCACAATGTACGCCAACCCCTAATGAAGAAGTGTTGGAAACAGTTATCCCCGGCAAGGAATCGCCCCAAGAATGGATCATGTATTTTGATGGTGCCTTCTCCCTAAAAGGTGCAGGAGCTGGCGTGCTTGTCGTTGCTCCCACGGGAGAGCACTTGAAGTACGTCGTCCGGATGCATTTTCCCCGGGAGGAGGCGACCAACAATACATCAGAGCATGAAGGGCTCCTTTCTGGGCTCAGTATTGCCACAGAATTGGCAATCAAGGAGCTGATAATTCGAGGTGATTCACAACTTGTGGTGAGACAAGTCAACAAGGATTACAAAGTCCATTGATGGAGGCATACATTAAGGAAGTGAGAAGATTGCAGGAGAACATTGATGGGTTGCAAATAGAGTGTGTACCCCATGCGGAAAACAACATTGCTGATCATCTGTCAAAGTGCGCTGCGCAGAAGCTTCTTGTGGAACCAGGAACTTTTTTTCTCCATCTTACTCAGCCCTTCGTATCCCCAACAACAATGGCCTAAAGAGGAGGAAATTGGACTCCGGTAAGCCTCTCCTGATAGAGCCTTCCGGGGCTCCTGGCAGGATCCTACCGGAAACAACTCTCCTTCGATTGCCGGGCTGCACCCTCCTTCCGCGCCACTGGTCACGGTCGAGGGATGCGCCCCCACGAATCAGGAGGTGACGCTAGTCCTCGTTGCCGAGCCCCAGGCTCCAACTTGGGCAAGGCACATAGTCCATTCCCTCCAAACCAAAGAACTTTCCGAAGAGCAAGAAGAAGCGGAAAGAGTAGCCCGGAGGGCTAGTATGTATCAGTTTGTCGATGACACTCTATAAAGAAGAAGGCCAACAGTGTGAAATTGAAGTGCATTTGCTGGGAAGAAGGAAAGGAACTGCTGGCAGAAATACACAAAGGCATGTGCGGCTCCCACATTGGATCAAGGGCTTTAGTTGAGAAAGCATTATGGCAAGGATTCTATTGGCCCACAGCCCTCCAAGATGTGGTCGAGCTGGTCACCAAGTGTGAAGCCTGCCAGTTCCATTCCAAGAACATCCATATGCATGCCCAAGCACTTCAGACAATCCCTTTGTCATGGCCGTTTTTGGTCAGGGGGCTCGATATCCTCGACCCTTTGCCCCGAGCTGCCAGTGGCTTTGAATTCTTGTTCATTGCAATCGACAAGTTCACAAATCGGCCGGAAGTAGCTGCCATGAGAAAGGTGACTGCTCAGTCAGCTATCAAGTTCTTGAAAGATTTGGTGTGCCGCTTCGGGGTCCCTGCCCGGATCATCACTGACAACGGCACTCAATTCATGAGCCGCGCCTTCATGCAATATGTTCATGCCCTCAGAAGCAAGAGCTCATTTGCCTCTGTTGCACATCGCAGAAGCAATGGACAAGCTAAGAGGGCAAACGCTGAAGTGCTACAGGGCCTCAAGACAAGAACATTTGATAAGCTACTGAAGTGTGGCAAGTGATGGATCGATGAGCTGTCGGTGATTCTTTGGTCCCTCAGAACGACACCAAATCGAGCTACCAGGAAGACTCCCTTCTCCCTAGTCTATGGGGCAGAAGCAGTTATCCCCACGGAACTCATTTACGGGTCACCTCGAGTACTTGCCTATGATAAAGTAGCGCAGGAACAACACCGGCGTGACGATGCTCTGCTTCTCGAGGAGAACCGTCTCCGGGCTGCTACACGTGTTGCACGCTACCAGCAAGCCATGTGCCGCTATCACAGCCGCAGGGTTCATGCCCGGTGTTTTGAGGAAGGTGACCTTGTCCTTAGGCGCGTTCAGTCCGTCAAGGGTACAAACAAGTTGTCGCCAAAGTGGAAAGGCCCTTACCGGGTAGTACAAGTCAACAGACCTGGCGCAGTCCGTCTGGAGACCGGAGATGGCATTCAATTGCAAAACTCATGGAATATTGAGCATCTCCGCAAGTTCTACCTATAAGGCGCGACTATTGGGCCCTACCCGGCAGCCACCCTTTTGTACATGCCTTGCCTTAGTTGCATGTAACCCCTTGTACAAAGTCAGGCGCAGACCCTGGGTAACAGAGAAATAAATGAAGCACCGGGGCCCCCCGACAAGTTGCATGCATGCATAAGCATATCATGAGCATTGCATGTTCATGTAGATAAGGTTGCATCTGGCATCATTTTCCCTCTGCATAAACTGCAGGCTCCTGCCGTGGACTCGGTCCCGAAGAGGAGATGAGTACGTGTTCTGTATGTAAAGACTTGAGCATAAGAAAACCCTGCCACCCTTTGAAACTTACGTACTCCCACCCTTCGACTCGAACACTTCTTCGGTCGGGGTGGTTGAAGTGGCCTTTGATGGATAAGGACCGGCTGTCGGTGTTCTGGGAACCAGGGTACCCAGAGTTGCCTGCTTGCAGCCCACGGTGTGGCTTCATCAACGGCCTGGTATGACCCATCTTCAGCATCGACAAGGAAAGACCCTCGTAAGGGACCAAGCCTCGCGAGGCGGGCGACGCCAAGACCTCCGGAAGGAGCGGCCTCCCGAGGTGGCCTTCTGAGGAGTGGAGATTCCGATGCAAGCGCTCACTTATGAGGTTGAGGTGACGCCAGCCATGATGCCCAAGGCCAAGCTAGTGCCAGTGGGTGCAGAGGAGCATGTTTCCTCTTTGGTGCTAAGGAGACAAGCGCAGGCGCAGAGTCCCGGGGAATCAACCAAAGGTTACCATTTCCATGCAACAAGACCAAGACTGCCAGGACGGTAGGATAGATGCCATCACTGAGCCCACCACGGTGTCACGACCAGAAGCTTTGCAGGCGAAGACCACCTTTCGTCAGGATAAGATGTACCACTTGTCCCCCTTTAAAATTGGCCACTGTGGGATCCCTTCCCGCCTAAGTTTTTGGGGAAGAGGACCGAGGCCACTATAAATATAGCCTAGCCACCACCGTAGCAAGGGGTCAAATCCCTTGAGCTCATATCCACCCCCGAGAAGACCTCACAAGGTTGTTCTTCACTGTACCAGTTCATCCTCAGCCCTCGCGAGGCTAATCCACCACAAAGCAGGAGTAGGGTCTTACACCGCAAGGTGGCCCGAACCTGGGTAAACTACCGTGTCTGTTTCCTTTCCTGTTCATCGAGCTAGGCTGTGAGAACAGCGCGTTGGGTGGCTGGAGAGGTTGAGTTCTTCACAGACGTCCCAGAGTTTGAACCTTTATTGGGTTTGTGGAGCCCTAAATCCGACATTTGGTGCGCCACACAGGGGCGTGTCGAAGCCTATTTTCCGTCGGTTGCTTCGTCATTGCTGCGATGTTCTCATGGCAGACGCTCATCGAGTTCGTGCTGAGCGCCGGGCAGCCCTCGCCGCCCGCGTTGCTTAGACGGTGCCCACGGGGAACAGTGCTCCCCGCTGATCCCTATCACTTGTTCCCAACACTGCCACTGGCCCTGTGATCAACGAGTAGCAGGACTCGTCGTTGCCGCCCTCCGTGCGACGCGACGGCCGCACCACCACTACTTTGTTGACCCTGGCCGCTACTTTGTCTTCCAATGCTTGTTGCAGGCAGGCTAACATGGAGGTAGCGCTGCTCATGGCGCGTGAGCTTCTATGCTACTGTCCGGCCGATGACCCCTATGAGGAGTGGCTGGATCGCATCGTCGAGCTCGTCAGCACCGCTGGAAAGGCTCTTGCACCGTCTTGTTCGCTGCCTCCCCCGCCGCTCCAAGCGGGTGACGTGGCTCACGGCGCGCCCCCTCCTCCTCTCCGGAATGATGTTGTCCCCGAGCCAAGGCGTGAGGCCCCCCAGCGTGACCCGCCGTGCAAGGCACCGACACGCTTGGCGTGGGGGTGCTGGGAGCGCAGGCGCCTCTCCTTGGGGCCGCTGCACCACTAGGCAACTTTACCCGAGGTGGCGGTGCATGGACATCAAGACCAAGTTCCCCCTCTGCGGCGGGCTCCCGTGAGCGCGGTGGGCTGCCGAGCATTCACTTCGGAGCTCCGCCGTGTTGTGTGGCTCGGCAAGTTCAAGCCAGATCTGCCTCCACACTATGACATCACCCGTGAACTAGCCGAGTTCCTCCAACTCTACAAGCTGAGCATCAAGATGGCGAACGGCAACGAGAAAGTCATGTCAAACTGGTTTCCCATGGCTCTCCAGGATGGAGCGCGCTCGTGGCTCCTGAACCTCCAGGTGGGGACGATCTCCTCCTGGGACGAGCTGCGGGAGCGTTTTGTCACCAACTTCCAAGTCACCCGCGACCGTGCTCCCACTGCGGGCGACCTACGACGTATCAAGCAGCAACCAAGGGAGACCTTGCACAAATACATCTAGCACTTTACCAACGTTCGCCTCAAGATCCCCAAGGTGTCGGACGAGGCCATCATCTTAGCGTTCACTAATGGCGTCCGAGAGTTCAAGATGAAGGAATAGCTCGCCATACACGAGGACCTGTGCTCGGCCCTGGAGATGTTGAATATGGCAACTAGGTGCGCGAGGGCAGAGGAAGGCCGTCTCTCGCTCCTCGAGCTCCCAGAGACCGACCATCAAGAAAAGAAGACAAAGGGCGAAGGACGTGAAGCACAAGGGCCCGACGGTGCTCGCGGCCGAGCCCGAGATGAAGCGTGGTTGCGATCAGCCCGAGTCCTCCAAAGGCAACCGCCCGTTCTGCGTCTTCCACAATGTGTATAGCCACAACACCAACAACTAGCAAGAGCTCAGGGACATTCGGGATGGGCGCATTGGCCGCCGCACTGAGCACAACGATTGTGGCTATGGCCACGAAGGAGGCCGCGGCGGGGGCTGCTGGGACAACCATGACCCCCATCAGGACTAGCGCGATCATCCTCGTGAGGACCGCTGGCAGGGCCAACCTCACGACGGTCCATGGTGGGACCAACCTCATGAGGATCGCCCCAGGGCAACGCTGGCCTCCCTCCGCTACCACCGCCACCAAGGAGGAATGATGACCACCGCCAGGACGATGGGGTCGGGGCTTCCATGAGCCTCATGCTATCACCTGCATCCTGCGTGGTGCTCAGGACCCCGCCTCCCATCGCATCTTCAAGCAGTTCACTCATGAGGTGAAGGCGGCCCTCCCCAAGCTTGAGGCGTCTGATACATCTCCAATGTATCTATAATTTTTGATTGTTCCATGCTATTATATTACCTGTTTTGGATGTTTATGGTCTTTATTTTACACATTTATATCATTTTTTAGGACTAACCTACTAACCGGAGGCCCAACCCATATTGCTGTTTTCTTGCCTATTTCAGTGTTTCGAAGAAAAGGAATATCAAACGGAGTCCAAATGAAATGAAACCTTCGGAAAAGTTATTTTTGGAACAGAAGATCTCCCAGGAACATGGAGTGCAAGCCAGGGAAGCGTCGAGGAGGCCACGAGATAGGGGGGCGCGCCCACCCCCCTGGGCGCGCCCTCCACCCTCGTGGGCCCCTCGCTCCTCCGACCGACTTCTTTCTACTATATATTCCCATATACCCTAAAACCATCGAATATGAAGATAGATCGGGAGTTCCGCCGCCGCAAGCCTCTGTAGCCACCAAAAACCTCTCGGGAGCCTGTTCCGGGACCCTGCCGGAGGGGGAACCCATCACTGGTGGCCTTCTTCCATCATCCCGGCACTCTCCATGACGAGGAGGGAGTAGTTCACCCTCGGAGCTGAGGGTATGTACCAATAGCTATGTGTTTGATCTCTCTCTCTCTCTCTCTCTCTCGTGTTCTCTCTATGGCACGATCTTGATGTATCGCGAGCTTTCCTATTATAGTTGGATCTTATGGTGTTTCTCCCCCTCTACTCTCTTGTAATGGATTGAGTTTTCCCTTTGAAGTTATCTTATTGGATTGGTTCTTTAAGGATTTGAGAACACTTGAAGTATGTCTTGCCGTGCTTATCTGTGGTGACAATGGGATATTCACGTGATCTACTTGATGTATGTTTTGGTGAACAACTTGCGGGTTCAATGAACTTATGCATAGGGGTTGGCACACATTTTCGTCTTGACTCTCCGGTAGAAACTTTGGGGCACTCTTTGAAGTACTTTGTGTTGGTTGAATAGATGAATCTGAGATTGTGTGGTGCATATCGTATAATCATGCCCACGGATACTTGAGGTGACAATGGAGTATCTAGGTGACATTAAGGTTTTGGTTGAGTTGTGTCTTAAGGTGTTATTGTAGTACGAACTCTTGAATAGATTGATCTGAAAGAATAACTTTGAGGTGGTTTCGTACCCTACCATAATCTCTTCGTTTGTTCTCCGCTATTAGTGGCTTTGGAGTGACTCTTTGTTGCATGTTGAGGGATTCTTATATGATCTATCTATGTTATTATTGTTGAGAGAACTTACACTAGTGAAAGTATGAACCCTAGGCCTTGTTTCCTAGCATTGCAATACTGTTTATGCTCACTTTTATCACTTGCTACCTTGCTGTTTTTATAATTTCATATTACAAAGACCTTTATCTACCATCCATATTGCACTTGTATCACCATCTCTTCGCCTAACTAGTGCACCTATACAAATTACCATTGTATTGGGTGTGTTGGGGACACAAGAGACTCTTTGTTATTTGGTTGCAGGGTTGTTTGAGAGAGACTATCTTCATCCTACGCCTCCGACGGATTGATAAACCTTAGGTCATCCACTTGAGGGAAATTTTCTAATGTCCTACAAACCTCTGCACTTGAAGGCCCAACAACGTCTACAAGAAGAAGGTTGTGTAGTAGACATCAAGCTCTTTTCTGGCGCCGTTGCCGGGGAGGTGAGTGCTTGAAGGTATATCTTTAGACCTTGCAATCGAATCTTTTTGTTTCTTGTTTTATCACTAGTTTAGTTTATAAAATAAAAGTACAAAAAAATGGAATTGAGTTTGTCTCATATGCTTCATCTTTTTAATATCTTTCGTGAAAATGATGGAAAGGTAAATTGTCCTCAAGTGCTAGATGAAGAAATCTATAAAATGTTTTGCACTCAATCTTTGAATGATGAGCATGATTGCAATGTTGTTAGTATGAAATCTTTGAATATCCATAGTACTAATGATGATTGCACTAGTTATGATGAAAATGTCTCTTATAAGCATGTCAACTTTTGTGGAGTGCATGTTTGCATGAACACACCAAATCGAGAAGATAGATATTGCAAGAGGCATAAGCATTTAGAAACTAAATTGTTGCAACAAAGTCTTGATGTTTGTGCTGAAAAATTCAATATTTTTCGCGCTCCTTGTGAACTTTGCAATGAACGTGGTCATTTAAATCTCCAATGAAAATTGTTTCATGACCAAATCGTATCCAAAAATTGTGATAATTTGATTACCCTTGAGCATCATAAAGAGCTTAGTCTTCTTTTTGGGTATGAAGAAATGAAACGTATAACTGAGGGTATTCCAAAATTTAATCTTTAGATTTCTTGATTTTGATCTAGAGAAGATTTATTTGTATTGTGCGGTGAATTGCATTGAAAATCCTTATATTGCCAATTACATAAAGAAAAGAAAGCAAATAGAAGATGAAGAGAATACAAATGAAAGGGAAGAGACTTCCCATTATTCTCCTATTATTTCTTATGATGAATCAGGTAACGAGGAGGAGCTTTCTATTCAACCAATCTCATCAATAAGGAGCTCAAAGAAAAGGGTTGCACCCACACATAATGTTAAGAAGAAAAGGAAGAGAAGGAGAAGCAAAGGCAAAAAGGTATCCCTCCCAAATGATGTTGCTCCTACTACTCATTGTGATGATGATAATTGCTATACTGTTGGTGCTATCTATATTTTTAATGATGAGAGTGATTATGCTTATGATATGAAAAGACCCAAGCTTGGGGAAGCTATGTTTGATGAGGATGAAATATTTGAGAATATATTTGCTGAAATTAATGTTTGTCCCAATCTTGGGGATGCTATGTTTAATGAAGGTGATATTTTTGGCCTCCCAAGTTTTGATATGCAAAGTTGTTATGATGATAGCATGCCTCTTACCTATGATGATTATATTGATCAAAGTGGGTTTGGAATGTGTCAACTTTAGGAAGTAGTGATCCCACTATTTTGGAGGATGTTGAATCTTATTGTGATGAATATGAAAGTGGATTTGGAAGAGTGTCAACTTTATTTAGTGATGATTCCACTATCTTGGAAGAGGTTTCAATCGATTATGATGAGAACAAAGCTGCTACTTATGATGATTATTGTGATGAAACTTATGCTATAAAAAGTAGTGATGATTATATTTATAAACTGTCATGATTATGATTACCCTTTTTCTGAACATTACTCTTTTAATGTGGAAACAATTTATAGTATTCAAGTCTCTTTTGATACTCCCACCATTCCGAATGAGAAGAATTTTGCATATGTTGAGAGTAGTAAATTTTCTATGCTAGTAGATCATGAAAAGAATGATTTAGGTGCTGGTTATATTGTTGAGTTCATTCATGATGCTAGTGAAAATTATTATGAGGGAGGAACATATGCTTTTAGGAATTGCACTAATATCAAGATTCCTCTCTATGTGTTGAAAATCTTGAAGATTTGATTGTTTTAGCTTCCTATGCTAATTGATTATTGTTCCCATAAGTTGTTTGCTCAAAAAATCCCTATGCATAGTAAGTGGTTTAGACTTAAATGTGCTAGTCATATTCTTCATTATGCTCTCTTTATGTTTCAATTCTTATCCTTTATGTGAGCATCATTTCATCATGTCTAGCTAGGAGCGTTAAACGTTAGCGCTTCTTGGGAGGCAACCCAACTTTATTTTTGTTCCTGTTTAGTAATAAATAATTCATCTAGCCTCTGGTTAGATGTTGTTTCATGTCTTAATTAGTGTTTGTGCCAAGTAGAACCTTTGGGAAGACTTGGGTGAAGTCTATATGATCTTGCTGTAAAAAACAGAAACTTTAGCGCTCACGAGATTAGCTGCCATTTTCTTACCAGAGAGTGTTTTTAGGTTAATTCTTTTTGCAGATAATTAACAGACAAATTCCTCAGGTCCACAAATTTATTTCATAATTTTTGGGTTTCAAGAAGTATACCTTTGATACAGATTACTACAGACTGTTCTGTTTTTGACAGATTCTGTTTTCTATGTGTTGTTTGCTTATTTTGATGAATCTATGAGTAGTATCGGAGGGTATGAACCATAGAGAAGTTAGAATACAGTAGATATTACACCAATATGAATTTAGAATGAGTTCATTACAGTACCTAAGTGGTGGTTTTATTATCTTATACTAACGGAGCTTACGAGTTTTGTGCTGAGTTTTGTGTGGTTGAAGTTTTCAAGTTTTGGGTAAAGATTCGATGGACTATGGAATAAGGGCAACCAAGAGCCTAAGCTTGGGGATGCCCCGGATGGCATCCCCTCTTTCGTCTTTGTTCATTGGTAACTTTACTTGGAGCTATATTTTTATTCACCACATGATATGTGTTTTGCTTGGAGCGTCATCTTCTTTTGTTTTGCTTGCTGTTTGAATAAAATACCAAAATCTAAAATTCTTAAATGTTAGAGAGTCTTCACATAGTTGCACAATTATTTGACTACTCATTGATCTTCACTTATATCTTTCGGAGTAGTTTGTCTTTTGCTCTAGTGCTTCACTTATATCTTTTAGAGCACGACGGTGGATTAATTTTGAAGAAATTGTTAGTCTCTCATGCTTGACTTATATCATTTTGAGAGTCTTTTAGAACAGCATGGTATTTTCTATGGTTATAAAATTGGTCCTAGAATGGTAGGCATCCAAGTTGGGTATAATAAAAACTATCATAGGAAGTGAATTGGATGCTATGATCAATTTGATACTTGACAATTGTTTTCAGATATGGAGGTAGTGATATTAAAGTCGTGCTACTTGGGTGATTAAGAATTTAAAGAATACTTGTGTATAAGTTAGCATGTCCCGTAGCATGCACGTATGGTTAAAGTTGTGTAACAAATTTGAAACATGAAGTGTCCTTGGATTGTGCATGCTTATGAGTGGCGGTCGGGGACGAGCGATGGTCTTTTCCTACCAATCTATCCCTCTAGGAGCCTGTGCGTAGTGCTTGGTTTTTGATGACTTCTAAATTTTTGCAATAAGTATATGAGTTCTTTTGACTAATGTTGAGTCCATGGATTATACGCACTTTTACCTTCCCATCATTGCTAGCCTCTTTGGTACTGTGCATTGCCCTTTCTCACCTTGAGAGTTGGTGCAAACTTCCCCAGTGCATCCTAACCCCGTGATATGATACGCTCTATCACACATAAACCTCCTTATATCTTCCTCAAAACAGTCACCATACCTTCGTATTTATGTCATTTCCATAGCCATTCCGAGATATATTGCCATGCAACTTTCCACCGTTCCGTTCATCATTATGACACGCATTACTATTGTCATATTGCCTTGCATGATCATGTAGTTGACATCGTATTTGTGGCAAAGCCACCATGCATATCACTCTTGATTCATACATGTCACTCTTGATTCATTGCACCATCCCGGTACACCGCCGGAGGCATTCATATAGAGTTATATCTTGTTCTAGTTTCGAGTTGTAATTCATGTGTTGTAATCAATAAAAGTGTGATGATCATCATTATTAGAGCATTGTCCCGAAATAAAAAAAAGAAAGGCCAAAGAAAAAAAAGAAGAAAGGCCAAAAAAAGGAAAGGCCAAAGAAAAAAAGAATAAAAGAAAAAGGGGGCAATGTTACTATCTCTTTTTCCACACTTGTGCTTCAAAGTAGCACCATGTTCTTCATATAGCGAGTCTGATATTTTGTGCTTCAAAGTAGCACCATGTTCTTCATATAGCGAGTCTCATATGTTGTCAGTTTCATATACTAGTGGGAATTTTTCATTATAGAAATTGGCTTGTATATTCCTACGATGGGCTTCCTCAAATGCCCTAGGTCTTCATGAGCAAGCAAGTTGGATGCACACCGACTAGTTTCTTTTGTTGAGCTTTCATACATTTATAGCTCTAGTGCATCCGTTGTATGGCAATCCCTACTCCTCATGTTGACATCAATTGATGGTCATCTCCACAGCCCGTTGATTATCCTCGTCAATATGAGACTTTCTCCTTTTTGTCTTCTCCACACAATCCCCATCATTATTCTATTCCACCCATAGTTCTATATCTATGGCTCACGCTCATGTATTGCGTTAAAGTTGAAAAAGTTTGAGATTATTTAAGTACAAAACAATTGCTTGGCTTGTCATCGGGGGTGTAGAATTTGGGAACATTTTTGTGTGACAAAAATGAAGCACAACCTAACTATATGATTTTGTAGGGATGAACTTTCTTTAGCCATGTTATTTTGAGAAGACATGATTACTTTTATTAGTATGTGAGGGAGTCCTGGATTAGGGGGTGTCCAGATGACCGAACTATAACCTTTAGCCAGACTCCTGGACTATGAAGATACAAGATTGAAGACTTCGTCCCGTGTCCAGATGGGACTTTCCTTGGCGTGGAAGGCAAGCTTGGCGATATGGATATGTAGATCTCGTCCCATTGTAACCGACTCTGTGTAACCCTAGCCCTCTCCGGTGTCTATATAAAACGGAGGGTTTTAGTCGTAGGACGAACAACAATCATACCATAGGCTAGCTTCTAGGGTTTAGCCTCTCTGATCTCGTGGTAGATCTACTCTTGTACTACCCATATCATCAATATTAATCAAGCAGGAGTAGGGTTTTACCTCCGTTGAGAGGGCCCGAACCTGGGTAAAAACATCGTGTCCCTTGTCTCCTGTTACCATCCGCCTAGACGCACAGTTCGGGACCCCCTACCCAAGATCCGCAGGTTTTGACACCGACATTGGTGCTTTCATTGAGAGTTCCTCTGTGTCGTCATCTTTGGGCCCAATGGCTCCTCCGATCATCAACAATGATGCGGCCCAGGGTGAGATTTTTCTCCCCGGACAGATCTTCGTATCTGGCGGCTTTGCACTACGGGCCAATTCGCTTGGCCATCTGGAGTAGACCGAAAGCTACGCCCCTAGCCATCAGGTCATATTTGGAAGTTTGAACTACATGGCTGACATCCGCGGAGACTTGATCTTCGACGGGTTCGAGCCACAGCCGAGCGCGCCGCACTGTCACGATGGGCATGATCTAGCTCTGCCGCCAAACAGTGCCCAGGAGGCCGCCCTAGTGTCCGCTCCGACCGTTAGCTCGGAGCCGACTTCGCCAATCGAGGACGGGTGGCTGGACACCGCCTCGGGGGATGCAATCTCTACGGCGATCGAGCCGAACACCAGCCTTGTCTTTTGCGAAGCTCGTGACTCCAAGGTGTCGGACTCCTTTCCGGAATCCGAATCTTCCGCGCCCCTGCCAATTGAATCTGATTGGGCGCCGATCATGGAGTTCGCCGCAACGGACATCTCTCAATACTCGCACTTCGGCGACATTCTGAATTCACTAAAGTCTCTCTCTTTATCAGGAGAGCACTGGCCGGACTATGCTCAGTAAGGATGGGATGCGAATGACGAAGAAATTCAAAGCCCACCCACCACCCACTTCGTAGCCACTGTCGATGATTTAACCGACACACTCGACTTTGACTCTGAAGACATCGACGGTATGGACAACGATGTAGGAGACGAACAGGAACCAGCGCCTATAGGGAACTGGACAACCACCTCATGTCATGATGTATACATGGTGGACACACCTAAGAGAAACGACGACGAGGAACAAAGGGACGCAACGAGGGATCATTCCCTCGAAAAGCAGTCAAAGCGGCGGCGTAAGCGCCGCTCCAAACCCCACCTCGACAGGGACCCATCTAAAGAGCAGGGCGAACCGGCGGACGACGAACATGCCATGGAGCAACCGGCCGAACAGGGCAACTTGGGTAAACAAACCGAACAACCCGTCTCCGGTGAAGATAATAGTCCGGACGACCTCACGCCGGACAAGTTGCTGGAGCAGAAGAACCTCCACAAAAGGCTCGTCGCCACTGCGCGTAGCCTGAAAAAGCAGAAGCGGAAGCTCAAAACAGTGAAAGATGCACTCAGAATTAGATGGGGCAAAGTACTCAACACTGCACACAAATACGGCGACAGTCGCCACACAGAGAGCTATCCAAAGCGAAAATTACTGCCGGAATTTGATGAGGAGGCCTTAGAGCCCCCACAATCAAAAAATAAGGAAGCCACCCGGTCGGATAAACAACCTCATGGCCAACATAGAGCGGCAAAGGGCGCCGGACACAAGCCGGCATGCGATCCGCACAAGGATTCACATCAAAAAGACGGCCCAGCCAGATCTATCTACGGGCCAAGAAAGCAAGATCTAGTAAGCAATGCAACGCAACAAGTATCCGAACATCACGACACACCCAAATATAAGGGTGCCGCACACCCCCTATATTTCACCGATGAGGTGCTGGACCATGAATTTCTAGCGAGATTCAAGCTCGTAAACATAGAATCCTACGACGGAACAACAGACCCTAGAGTCTGGATTGAGGATTATATTCTCCACATACACATGGCTAGAGGAGATGACCTCCATGCATAAAATACTTACCCCTCAAGCTCAAAGGGCCAGCCCGGCATTGGCTTAAAAGCCTTCCTGAAAACACCATCGGAGGTTTGGAGGAGCTCGAGGATGCTTTTCGGGCAAATTTTCAAGGGACCTATGTCTGACCTCCGGATGCAGACGATCTAAGTCATATAACTCAACAACCCGGAGAGTCAGCCCGGAAACTCTGGAACAGATTTCTTACTAAAAAGAACCACATAGTCGACTTTCCGGACACCGAAGCCCTAGTAGCTTTAAAAGACAGTGTTCGAGACGAATGGCTCGCCAGACACCTTGGCCAAGAAAAGCCAAGAACAATGGCCGCATTAACAAGCCTCATGACCCGCTTTTGCGCAGGAGAGGACAACTGGTTGGCAAAAAGCAGTACCAGCGACCCAAGTATATCTGAAGTTAGGGATGGAAACGGGAAACCGCGAAGTAGCAAGGACCAGTGTTGTACCAAGGGAAATAGCCCGAAGAGCACGACAGTTAACGCCGGATTCAAAAGCTCTCAGCAGAATCTGAAAAAACGGCCCCTCAAGGATAACAGGGACGAGCTATCTAACTTAAACAAAATCTTGGACAAAATATGCCAAATCCACAGTACTCCCGGGAAGCCTGCAAACCATACCCACAGAGATTGTTGGGTCTTCAAGCAATCCGGCAAACTCAACGCCAAACACAAGGGGCTCGACACACCAAGCGAGGACGATGACGAACCCCAAAAGCAGAGCACCGGAGAACAAAAGAAGTTCCCACAAGAAGTCAAGACAATAAATTCACTTCACGTGACAAAAGGGAAAAACAAAGTGGCGCCTATAGAGATACGCGCCATATGGCCTGTCCCAGAGGAGTCTCGCCACTGGTTGTTAAAACAAATCACCTTCAACCATCAGGATTACTCTAGAAGTATCTGGAACGCAGGCTAGACTGCCTTGGTATTATATCCGATAATTGACGGGCTCCACTTTACACAAGTCCTAATGGAAGGCGGCAGTGGTCTAAACCTGTTATATCAGGACACAATCCGCAAAATGGGGATAAACCCAACAAAAATTCGCCATGGCAACACTTCCTTTCAAGGGGTAATGCCAGGCCCAGATACCCATTGTACGGGTTCTCTCCTGTTAGAAGTTATGTTCGGCTCCCCCGACAACTTCCTGTTGGAATTATGCCCTAGAGGCAATAATAAAAGGATTATTATTATATTTCCTTGTTCATGATAATTGTCTTTTATTAATGCTATAATTCTATTATCCGAAAATCATAATACACGTGTGAATACTTAGACCACAACATGTCCCTAGTCAGCCTCTAGTTGACTAGCTCGTTGATCAACAGATAGTCATGGTTTCCTGACTATGGACATTGGATGTCATTGATAACGAGATCACATCATTAGGAGAATGATGTGATGGACAAGACCCAATCCTAAACATAACACAAGATCGTGTAGTTCGTTTTTCTAGAGCTTTTCTAATGTGAAGTATCTTTTCCTTAGACCATGAGATCGTGTAACTCCCGGATACCGTAGGAGTGCTTTGGGTGTACCAAACGTCACAACGTAACTGGGTGGCTATAAAGGTGCACTACAGGTATCTCCGAAAGTGTCTGTTGGGTTGACATGGATCGAGACTGGGATTTGTCACTCCGTATGACAGAGAGGTATCTCTGGGCCCACTCGGTAATGCATCATCATAATGAGCTCAAAGTGACCAAGTGTCTGGTCACGGGATCATGCATTACGGTATGAGTAAAGTGACATGCTGGTAACGAGATTGAACAAGGTATTGGGATATCGACGATTGAATCTCGGGCAACTAACGTACCGATTGACAAAGGGAATTGTATACGAGGTTCCTTAAATCCTCGACATCGTGGTTCATCTGATGAGATCATCGAGGAGCATGTGGGAGCCAACATGGGTATCCAGATTCCTCTATTGTTTATTGACCAGAGAGCCGTCTCGGTCATGTGTACATGTCTCCCGAACCCGTAGGGTCTACACACTTAAGGTTCGGTGACGCTAGGGTTGTATGAATATGAGTATGCAGCAAACCAAAAGTTGTTCGGAGTCCCGGATGAGATCTCGGACATCACGAGGAGTTCCGGAATGGTCCGGAGGTAAAGAATTATATATGGGAAGTCGAGTTTCGGCCATCGGGAAAGTTTCAGGGGTCACCGGTATTGTACCGGGACCACCGGAAGGGTCCCGGGGGTCCACCGGATGGGGCCACCCATCCCAGAGGGCCCCATGGGCTGAACTGGGAGGGGAACCAGCCCCTGGTGGGCTGGTGCGCCTTCTCCTGGGCCCCCCTCTGCGCCTAGGGTTGGGAACCCTAGGGGAGGGGGCGCCTCCACTTGCCTTGGGGGGCACTCCACCCCCCTGGCCGCCCCCCCCTTGGGAGATCCCATCTCCAGGGCCGGCGCCCCCCTGGGGTCCCTATATAAAGAGGGGGGTGGGAGGGCAGCTGCACCCTGACACCTGGCGCCTCCCTAACCCCCTTGCTACACCTCCTCCTCCCGTAGTTGCTTGGCGAAGCCCTGTCGGAACCCTGCTGCATCCACCACCACGCCGTCGTGCTGCTGGATCTTCATCAACCTCTCCTTCCCCCTTGCTGGATCAAGAAGGAGGAGACGTCATGCTGACCGCACATGTGTTGAACACGGAGGTGCCGTCCGTTCGGCGCTAGGATCTCCGGTGATTTGGATCACGACGAGTACGACTCCCTCAACCCCGTTCTCTTGAACGCTTCCACTCGCGATCTACAAGGGTATGTAGATGCACTCCTCTCTCTCATTGCTAGATGAACTCATAGATTGATCTTGGTGAACGTAGGAATTTTTTTATTTTATGCAACGTTCCCCAACAGTGGCATCATGAGCTAGGTCTATGCGTAGTTCTCTATTGCACGAGTAGAACACAAATCTGTTGTGGGCGTAGATGTTGTCAACTTTCTTGCCACTACTAGTCTTATTTTTCTTCAGCGGTGTTGTAGGATGAAGCGACCCGGACCGACCTTACACGTACGCTTACGTGAGACAGGTTCCACCTACTGACATGCACTAGTTGCATAAGGTGGCTAGCGGGTGTCTGTCTCTCCCACTTAAGTTGGAGCGGATTCGATGAAAAGGGTCCTTATGAAGGGTAAATAGAAGTTGACAAATCACGTTGTGGTTATTCGTAGGTAAGAAAACGTTGTTGCTAGAACCCTATTGCAGCCACGTAAAAGATGCAAACAATAATTAGAGGACGTCTAACTTGTTTTTGCAGCAATTGCTTTGTGATGTGATATGGCCAAAAGTTGTGATGAATGATGAATGATATATTGTGATGTATGAGATCATGTTCTTGTAATAGGAATCATGACTTGCATGTCGATGAGTATGACAACCGACATGAGCCATAGGAGTTGTCTTAATTATTATATGACCTGCGTGTCAATGATATAACGCCATGTAATTACTTTACTTTATTGCTAAGCCGTTAGCTATAGTAGTAGAAGTAATAGTTGGCGAGCAACTTCATGGAGACACGATGATGGAGATCATGGTGTCATGCCGGTGACGAAGATGATCATGGAGCCCCGAAGATGGAGATCAAAGGAGCTATATGATATTGGCCATATCATGTCACTACTATATAATTGCATGTGATGTTTATTATGTTTATGCATCTTGTTTACTTAGAATGACGGTAGTAAATAAGATGATCCCTCATAATAATTTCAAGAAAGTGTTCCCCCTAATTGTGCACCATTGCGAAAGTTCATCGTTTCAAAGCACCACGTGATGATCGGGTGTGATAGATCCCTACGTTCACATACAATGGGTGTAAGATAGTTTTACACATGCAAAACACTTAGGTTAACTTGACGAGCCTAGCATGTACAAAAATGGCCTCGGAACACAGAGACCGAAAGGTCGAACATGAGTCGTATGGAAGATACGATCAACATGGAGATGTTCACCGATGATGACTAGTCCGTCTCACGTGATGATCGGACACGGCCTAGTCGACTTGGATCATGTAACACTTAGATGACTAGAGGGATGTCAAATCTGAGTGGGAGTTCATTAAATAATTTGATTAGATGAACTTAATTTTCACGAACTTAGTCTAAAATGTTTGCAAAATATGTCTTGTAGATCAAATGGCCAACGCTCATGTCAACATGAACTTCAACGCGTTCCTAGAGAAAACCAAGCTGAAAGATGATGGCAGCAACTATACAGACTGGGTCTGGAACTTGAGGATCATCCTCATAGCTGCCGAGAAAGCATATGTCCTAGAAGGACCGCTAGGTGAAGCACCCATCCCAGAGAACCAAGACGTTATGAACGCTTGGCAGTCACGTGCTGATGATTACTCCCTCGTTCAGTGCGACATGCTTTACAGCTTAGAACCGGGGCTCCAAAAGCGTTTTGAGCAACACGGAGCATATGAGATGTTCGAGGAGCTGAAAATGTTTTCCAAGCTCATGCCCGGGTCGAGAGATATGAAGTCTCTGACAAGTTCTATAGTTGTAAGATGGAGGAAAATAGTTCTGTCAGTGAGCACATACTCAAAATGTCTGGGTTGCACAACGGCTTGTCCCAGCTGGACATTAACCTCCCGGACGAGGCGGTCATTGATAGAATTCTTCAATCGCTCCCACCGAGCTACAAGAGTTTTGTGATGAACTAGAATATGCAGGGGATGGAGAAAACCATTCCTGAAGTATTTTCAATGCTGAAGTCGGCAGAGGTAGAAATCAAGAAAGAACATCAAGTGTTGATGGTTAATAAAACCACCAAGTTCAAGAAGGGAAAGGGTAAGAAGAACTTCAAGAAGGACGGCAAAGATGTTGCCGCGCCCGGTAAGCCAGTTGCTGGGAAGAAATCAAAGAATGGACCCAAGCCTGAGACTGAGTGCTTTTATTGCAAAGGGAAGGGTCACTGGAAGCGGAACTGCCCCAAATACTTAGCGGACAAGAAGGCCGGCAACACTAAAGGTATATGTGATATACATGTAATTGATGTGTACGTTACCAGTACTCGTAGTAACTCCTGGGTATTTCATACGGGTGCCGTTGCTCATATTTGTAACTCACAGCAGGAGCTGCGGAATAAGCGGAGACCGGCGAAGGACGAGGTGACGATGCACGTCGGGAATGGTTCCAAGGTCATGTGATCGCCGTCGGCACGCTACCTCTACATTTACCTACGGGATTAGTTTTAAACCTCAATAATTGTTATTTAGTGCCAAGTTTGAGCATGAACATTGTATCTGGATCTCGTTTAATGCGAGATGGCTACTCATTTAAATCCGAGAATAATGGTTGTTCTATTTATATGAGAGATATGTTTTATGGTCATGCCCCGATGGTCAATGGTTTATTCTTAATGAATCTCAAATGTAATATTACACATATTCATAGTGTGAATACCAAAAGATGTAAAGTTGATAACGATAGTCCCACATACTTGTGGCACTGCCGCCTTGGTCACATTGGTGTCAAGCGCATGAAGAAGCTCCATGCTGATGGACTTTTAGAGTCTCTCGATTATGAATCATTTGACACATGCGAACCATGCCTCATGGGCAAAATGACCAAGACTCCATTCTCCGGAACAATGGAGCGAGCAACCAACTTATTGGAAATCATACATACTGATGTGTGTGGTCCAATGAGCGTTGAGGCTCGCGGAGGATATCGTTATGTTCTCACTCTCACTGATGACTTAAGTAGATATGGGTATGTCTACTTGATGAAACACAAGTCTCAGACCTTTGAAAAGTTCAAGGAATTTCAGAATGACGTAGAGAATTAACGTGACCAAAAGATAAAATTCTTACGATCAGATCGTGGAGGAGAATATTTAAGTCACGAGTTTGGTACGCACTTAAGAAAATGTGGAATCGTTTCACAACTCATGCCGCCTGGAAGACCTCAGCGTAATGATGTGTCCGAACGTCGTAATTGCACTATATTGGATATGGTGCGATCTATGATGTCTCTTAGCGATTTACCGCTATCATTTTGGGATACGCTCTAGAGACAACTACATTCACTTTAAATAGGGCTCCGTCTAAATCCGTTGAGACTACACCGTATGAATTATGGTTTGGGAAGAAACCTAAGCTGTCGTTTCTAAAAGTTTAGGGATGCGATGCTTATGTCAAGAAACTTCAACCTGAAAAGCTCGAACCCGAGTCGGAAAAAAGCGTCTTCATAGGATACCTTAAGGAAACCATTGGGTATACCTTCTACCTTAGATCCGAAGGCAAGATCTTTGTTGCCAAAAATGGATCCTTTCTGGAAAAAGAGTTTCTCTCGAAAGGAGTAAGTGGGAGGAAAGTAGATCTCGATGAAGTACTACCTCTTGAACCAGAAAGTAGTGCAGCTCAGGAAAATGTTCCTGTGGTGCCTACACCGACTGGAGAGGAAATTAATGATGATGATCAAGGTGCTTCGGATCAAGTTGCTACTGAACTTCGTAGGTCCACAAGGACACGTTCCACACCAGAGTGGTATGGCAACCCTGTCCTGGAAATCATGTTGTTAGACAACGGTGAACCTTCAAACTATGAAGAAGCGATGGCAGGCCCAGATTCCAACAAATGGCTTGAAGCTATGCAATCCGAGATAGAATCCATGTATGAAAAAAAAGTATGGACTTTGACAGACTTGCCCGATGATCGGCGAGCGATAGAAAACAAATGGATCTTTAAGAAGAAGACGGACGCAGATGGTAATGTTACCATCTATAAAGCTCGACTTGTCGTTAAGGATTATCGGCAAGTTCAAGGGTTTGACTACGATGAGAGTTTCTCTCCCGTAGCAAAGTTGAAGTCCGTCCGAATCATGTTAGCAATTGCTGCATACTATGATTATGAGATATGGCAGATGGACGTCAAAACAGCATTCCTTAACGGCTATCTTAAGGAAGAACTGTAGATGATGCAGCCAGAGGGTTTTGTCGATCCTAAGAATGCTAACAAGGTATGCAAGCTTCAGCGATCCATTTATGGGCTGGTGCAAGCATCTCGGAGTTGGAACATTCGCTTTGATGAGATGATCAAAGCGTTTGGGTTTATGCAGACTTATGGAGAAGCTTGCGTTTACAAGAAAGTGAGTGGGAGCTCTGTAGCATTTCTCATATTATATGTAGATGACATACTTTTGATGGGAAATGATATAGAACTTTTGGACAGCATTAAGGCCTACTTGAATAAGTGTTTTTCAATGAAGGACCTTGGAGAAGCTGCTTACATATTAGGCATCAAGATCTATAGGGATAGATCGAGACGCCTCATAGGTCTTTCACAAAGCACATACCTTGATAAGATATTGAAGAAGTTCAAAATGGATCAGTCCAAGAAAGGGTTCTTGCCTGTATTGCAAGGTGTGAGATTGAGCTCAGCTCAATGCCTGACCACGGCAGAAGATAAAGAAGAGATGAGTGTCATCCCCTATGCCTCAGCCATAGGATCTATTATGTATGCCATGTTGTGTACCATACCAGATGTAAACCTTGCCGTAAGTTTGGTAGGAAGGTACCAAAGTAATCCCGGCAAGGAACACTGGACGGCGGTCAAGAATATCCTGAAGTACCTGAAAAGGACAAAGGACATGTTTCTCGTTTATGGAGGTGACACAGAGCTCGTCGTAAAGGGTTATGTCGACACTAGCTTTGACACAGATCTGGATGACTCTAAGTCACAAACCGGATACGTGTATATGTTGAATCGTGGAGCAGTAAGCTGGTGCAGTTGCAAGCAGAGCGTCGTGGCGGGATCTACATGTGAAGCGGAGTACATGGCGGCCTCGGAGGCAGCACATGAAGCAATATTGATGAAGGAGTTCACCACCGACCTAGGAGTCATACCCAATGCGTCGGGGCCAATCACTCTCTTCTGTGACAACACTGGAGCTATTGCCCTTGCCAAGGAGCCCAGGTTTCACAAGAAGACCAAGCACATCAAGCATCGTTTCAACTCCATCCGTGAAAATGTTCAAGATGGAGACATAGATATTTGCAAAGTACATACGGATCTGAATGTCGCAGATCCGTTGACTAAACCTCTTCCGCGAGCAAAACATGATCAACACCAGAACTCTATGGGTGTTCGATTCATCAGAATGTAACTAGAGTATTGACTCTAGTGCAAGTGGGAGATTGTTGGAAATATGCCCTAGAGGCAATAATAAAAGGATTATTATTATATTTCCTTGTTCATGATAATTGTCTTTTATTCATGCTACAATTGTATTATCCGGAAATCGTAATACACGTGTGAATACTTAGACCACAACATGTCCCTAGTGAGCCTCTAGTTGACTAGATCGTTGATCAACAGATAGTCATGGTTTCCTGACTATGGACATTGGATGTCATTGATAACGGGATCACATCATTAGGAGAATGATGTGATGGACAATACCCAATCCTAAGCATAGCACAAGATCGTGTAGTTCTTTTGCTAGAGCTTTTCCAATGTTAAGTATCTTTTCCTTAGACCATGAGATCGTGTAACTCCCGGATACCGTAGGAGTGCTTTGGGTGTACCAAATGTCACAACGTAACTGGGTGGCTATAAAGGTGCACTACAGGTATCTCCGAAAGTGTCTATTGGGTTGACACAGATCGAGACTGGGATTTGTCACTCCGTATGACGGAGAGGTATCTCTGGGCCCACTCGGTAATGCATCATCATAATGTGCTCAAAGTGACCAAGTGTCTGGTCACGGGATCATGCATTACCGTACAAGTAAAGTGACTTGCCGGTAACGAGATTGAACAAGGTATTGGGATACAGATGATCGAATCTCGGGCAACTAACGTACCGATTGACAAAGGGAATTGTATACGAGGTTGCTTAAATCCTCGACATCGTGGTTCATCCGATGAGATCATCGAGGAGCACGTGGGAGCCAACATGGGTATCCAGATTCCGCTGTTGGTTATTGACTAGAGAGCCGTCTCGGTCATGTCGACATGTCTCCCGAACCCGTACGGTCTACACACTTAAGGTTCAGTGACGCTAGGGTTGTATGAATATGAGTTGGTAGCAAACCGAAAGTTGTTCGGAGTCCCGGATGAGATCTCGGACGTCATGAGGAGTTCCGGAATGGTCCGGAGGTAAAGAATTATATATGGGAAGTCGAGTTTCGGCCATCGGGAAACTTTCGGGGGTCACCGGTATTGTACCGGGACCACCGAAAGGGTCCCGGGGGTCCACCCGATGGGGCCACCCATCCCGGATGGCCCCATGGGCTGAAGTGGGAGGGGAACCAGCCCCTGGTGGGCTGGTGCGCCCCCCTGGGCCCCCCTCTGCGCCTAGGGTTGGGAACCCTAGGGGAGGGGGCGCCTCCACTTGCCTTGGGGGGCACTCCACCCCCCTGGCCGCCGCCCCCCCTTGGGAGATCCCATCTCCAGGGCCGACGCCCCCCCTGGGGTCCCTATATAAAGAGGGGGGTGGGAGGGCAGCCGCACCCTGACACCTGGCGCCTCCCTAACCCCCTTGCTACACCTCCTCCTCCCGTAGTTGCTTGGCGAAGCCCTGTCGGAACCCTGCTGCATCCACCACCATGCCGTCGTGCTGCTGGATCTTCATCAACCTCTCCTTCCCCCTTGCTGGATCAAGAAGGAGGAGACGTCACGCTGACCGTACGTGTGTTGAACGCGGAGGTGCCGTCTGTTCGGCGCTAGGATCTCCGGTGATTTGGATCACGACGAGTACGACTCCCTCAACCCCGTTCTCTTGAACGCTTCCGCTCGCGATCTACAAGGGTATGTAGATGCACTCCTCTCTCTCGTTGCTAGATGAACTCATAGATTGATCTTGGTGAATGTAGGAATTTTTTTATTTTATGCAACGTTCCCCAACACTTCTGCCGCAAAAAGCTAACCTTCCACATCGCCCCATTTACAAGTAGCTATCAAGCACTACTCGGACGCGAAGCTTTCGCCCGCTTTAACGCAATACTGCATTATGTATCCCTTACACTTAAAATGCCCGGTCCACGAGGCATCATCTCATTAAAGGGAAATATCGAGTGTTCCTCGAGCGCGGGAGACTGTGCGGCTGCCTTGACAGCCACACACTAAACCGGCTTCAGTAATCAAAGCGCCTAAATAGGCCGTTCAGACCCCGGACATGGCTAGACGAGTCCGGCGTAAACATACAAGGGCTTATTAGCCGCATACCCCCGTACAAGGGGCTCCGCGCGTGCACAACAAGAGACAATAAAGCTCAATTCTACTCATTTTATGAATTATACTCTGTTATTTAATATAACATAAATTTTCGCACGATCGTTTTCAACTAAGTTCCTCTCTTTTACAAATGAACACCATGCTACACCCATCCAGGATACGGCACACCAGAGACACAGGCGCAGACATGCAGTAGGGACCCGTTCCAAGGATTCTTTTCAGATTAAGACCCTGCGTAAACCTTTTTACTGTCTCTTGTTGATACACATCCCCCGGTTTCTTGTTATAACCGAGGAGGAGGCTGGCGTCTTGGCATGTGGCCATGTCAGAATTTTGCGCGTACCTGGACACCAGGGGCTTCTTACCAAGGGCGGTATTCAACCTGCCTTCATAAAGACCGAATACCTTAGGGAGTGTTCGGCGTCGCGAGTTTGGCCTTATATGCATCAGCTCCGAATCATGTCTTTGGTCAAATGTTGGGTTTGCCCGGCTCTTGTGTTTTGCTGCCTTACGTTCCGCTCTATCGGCTAAGGCGGCACCAGGAGAACTACTGCGATTGTGCCCCGGTTCAGCCAGGCGAGCACCTCAGTAGAGAAAGCCGAAAACTGACTGTCATGATATAGCGTGAGACTGGTCAACCACTCGATGACCCGCCGGAATCTTTAGGATTCCTCCGCATTAACGAAGGGCCGTTTCTCGGCCAGGCACACACGCGCCCCGAATTTGGGTGAGCGCGGTGCCCCCAGGGGCTATATAGTAGCCCCACTGTCAAACTCCTATGGCTAAGTGAAAGTGATAAAGCATTATAGTCAGGTTGCCTAGTTCGCTGTGCTATCAACTCCTTAATAGGACCAAGACGTTGGATCAAGTGTGAACATGCGCCTTCTGTCAACACCCCCGCATTATATGCGTGGGGGCTGAAGCCGAAGACTGCCATCTTTCAGGTTATATACACATATACATTAACGGCCGCACAGGAGGTATTCTAATTCTTGAAGGCACAAGTATAAAAAGCTTTTATATTCCATCGAAACATTGTTTTACAATAATACATGTTATTCGAACATAACATCCTTCGAGCACTGCGTCTCTATTAAACGAGCGCCCTGCAGAACTTCCTGAAAATAGTGGTCGGCAGGTACTCGGCTCTCGTCCGAATCTTGGGATGCAACATCAATGGGCTTCATCTCCGCCCAGTATGTCTTGACACGGGCAAGAGCCATCTGCGCACCCTCTATGCACGCTGACCTCTTCATTGCATTAATATGCGGCACCACACCAAGGAACTGCTGCACCAAGCTAAAATAACTCTTCCGCTCGGGCCTTTTCGGCCATAGATGACTCACGACATACTTCATGGCGAGTCCGGATAACCTATTCAGCTAAACGATCGGTTAATGGAAGTGGGCGCTCTGGATTGTGGAACTGCGACCAAAAAAGCTTGTCCACTTCGTGGTCCTTTTGTTCGCGGAAGTGTTCGGCCGCGTCCGCGGCACTCGCCGCCAAGTCCAGATAAGTGTTCGCCGCACTCCACTGCCGGTCCAACGGAGCATATTTAGGATCCCCGAACTTCATCCGCAGCATAAAGGGCTTTCCAGCCGTGATATCTTCGGCCTGACGTAGCTCCTTCTTCATAGCTCTCATCACAGAGCGAGTATCCTTGGCCTCGATAGTGACCTTCTCTAGGTCCTTATGTGCCACCCGATCTTCTTCTTTAAGAAGCTTGCAGCGGTCGGCAGCATTCTTCAACTTTACAGCCATCTCGGCCATTTCCTTCTTGCTTTGGTAGTGAGCAGCCTGCTCGGCTTTCAGCTCTTCAGCCACCTTTAAGGCAGCCGCATCGCTTTTCCTGGCCTGCTCCTTGGCACGGGCAAGTTCCGCCCGAAGGTTCTCCATAGCAGTGGCACCATTTGCATTAAGCACAAATATTGTAAGGTACGGGCATCAAGCTCCTCTTACCAGGTGTCTTTGGAGAAATTACATACCTTGTGCCTCGTCCAGCCGCTTGTTGACAAGCGCGATGTCGGCATCTGCCACGTCAAGTTGCCGCTTTAGCTCGGCAAATTCATCAGTCCGGCTAGCCACCGGACACTTCGCCACCTACATAGGAAAGGCGACTTATTATACTTGGGATTATGATCCTCGGCGCACCGTCATTTTTGACAACGCACAGAGTCTCAGGGGCTACTATCTATACAGAGCGCATCTTATATATGCGGATCTGTCAAACGGTACATCATTTCGCGTACCTCAAAACCTGTTAGTAAACTCCTGACGGCCTCGTACAACCCGCTCTCCGCGGATGAAATCCTTCTAATCACCGTATTCATCAATGCGCGGTGTTCTTCTGAGATAGACACTCGCCCGAGCAGATCTTTCAGCCCCTCCGACCGTGCACCGGACGGTGCCGGACTCGTCCGATGGCCTTTTTCGAAGGCCGGACACGGAGGGCCTTGGGGGGCCATACGACTGCCTTCTGGCCCTGCCGGATTCGGAGAAGCCCTCGATGACGACACCTCAGGGTTGCCCGCCTCGCAAGGTGGTACGGCAGGGGGAGGCGTTCCGCTCTCCATCATCTCCGGACGAAGATCCCCTGAAGATGAGCTCTGCTGAGAAGGGCTGAGATCCGAACTACAAGGTAAAATTTCGGTTATCTTCCTCAGAAATAGAACAGGGATGTCTCTCATTTTGAAACCCCCCTCTTTACTTACGGCTCGGTGGAGAGTTGATCCCCTCGGGGGCGTGATGCGACCGCGGCACCCCCCAGCGCCGGACCCTCTGACGAAGATTTCTTCCCCCGCTTTGAGGCCATGGCCTCCGGGTCTTCAGAGGCGGTCCTCTTCTTCCCCTGGTTAGAGGAATTCTCGATTCCTCCTTTCTTGACAGCCTCCTTCGGGGAGGCGGTAGCTTCCTTGTTCCCCTCTTCGCCTTCTTCCAAAGGCGCAACCTCCAGCATCCTGGTTAACACGGGATCCGGCGTAGTATCGGGGAGGGGGGCCGGACAACTGATTAGCTTTGCTTTCGCTATCCACTCCTATTTAAGGGATAGGTCTTTTAAGGGCAATTTTATGATAAATATACGGATAACGTGTCCGGGTACAGGGCTACTTACTTGAGTATCTGGGCAATTGCCGCTCAGACCTGCGTCCTCGAACGAGTCCGGACACATTGCTTGTGATCCAAAGAACAATTTGTACATCTCCATGGGTGTCACGCCCACAAAATGTTGGAGGGCTCGTGGTCCTTCCGGATTAAACTCCCACAGGCGGAGGGGGCGACGTATGCAGGGCAGAATGCGGCGAATCAACATAATCTACGTCACTATGGCCAGATTGATATCTCTTTCTAGGAGATCTCAAATGCGGCCCTGCAACAAGGGCACGTCCTTAGACGACCCCCAGTTAAGCCCTTTATTGACCCATGACGCTAGCTGTGGTGGGGGACCCGAGCGAAAGGTAGGTGGCGCCACCCATTTGGTGCCCCTGGGAGCTGTGATATAAAACCACTCTCATTGCCATAAGATGAACTCCTCTTGAAAAGAGCCCTCGGGCCATGGAGCATCGACATTCTTGCTTATAACAGTGCCTCCGCACTCTGCGTGCTGCCCCTCGATCATCTTCGGCTCTACTTTGAAGGTCTTAAGCCACAATCCGAAGTGAGGAGTAATATGGAGGAAGGCCTCGAACACGACAATGAACGATGAGATATGGAGGATGGACTTCGGAGCTAAGTCGTGAAATTCCAGCCCGTAATAAAACATGAGCCCCCTCACGAAGGGGTCCGTCGGGAAGCCTAGCCACCAAAGGAAGTGAGACGCGAACGCCACGCTCTCACCATGCTTGGGAGTGGGAATAACCTGCCCTTGAGCAGGCAGCCTATGCGAGATTTCACCAGTTAGATACCTGGCATCTCTTAGCTTTAGCACATCTTCTTCCGTAACGGAGGAAGGCATCCACCGGCCTCGAAGCCCGGAGCCGGACATCATCGGAGGTCCGAAGCGCCTGAATCTGGAACTTTGGGTGTTGGAACTCAAGGTGAGAGGCGGATTTGATTGAGATTGAAAGAAAGGAGTCGAGCCTTGGTCTCTTTATAAAGAGGTTGAATACCAAGAGCCCTCCCCGTGACTGTTTGGGACCCGCCTTCGATCGATGAGACATACCAACAGACACGGTTGGGTTACCCATGCCCGTATTGGTGAAGAATCCTGGAATAAGGGGACATGATCTCTGCTTTGACAAGACGTGCCAAGGAAACCGCCTCGCTAAACGCGCTGAGGCGGGACAGTAAAATGATTCGAATAAAGGCTTGGCCGTGGCATGATGTCACGCTGCAGAATACGTCAGTAGATTAGGTTTATACAAATATTATTCTCTCTACGGTGGTATGTGGAACTTATTTTGTAGAGTCGGACACTATCCTTGTGTTCAAAACCTTCTTTGAAGTATTCGGAGGAGGAACCCGCCTTACAATGCCGAAGACAATCTGTGCGCCGGACTCGACGTCATTGAAGCCTGGTTCAGGGGCTACTGAGGGAGTCCTGGATTAGGGGGTGTCCGGATGACCGGACTATAACCTTTGGCCGGACTCCTGGACTATGAAGATACAAGATTGAAGACTTCGTCCCGTGTCCGGATGGGACTTTCCTTGGCTTGGAAGGCAAGCTTGGCGATACGGATATGGAGATCTCCTCCCATTGTAACCGACTCTGTGTAACCCTAGCCCTCTCCGGTGTCTATATAAACCGGAGGGTTTTAGTCCGTAGGACGAACAACAATCATACCATAGGCTAGCTTCTAGGGTTTAGCTTCTCCGATCTCGTGGTAGATCTACTCTTGTACTACCCATATCATCAATATTAATCAAGCAGGAGTAGGGTTTTACCTCCATCGAGAGGGCTCGAACCTGGGTAAAAACATCGTGTCCCTTGTCTCCTGTTACCATCCGCCTAGACGCACAGTTCGGGACCCCCTACCCGAGATCCGCCGGTTTTGACACCGACAGTATGCTTGAAGTATTACTATTACTTATGTCAATATGAACTTTTATTTTGAATCATTTGGATCTGAACATTCATGCCACAATAAAGAGAAATACATTGAGAATTATGCTAGGTAGCATTCCACATCAAAAATTTTGTTTTTATCATTTATCGACTCGAGGACGAGCAGGAATTAAGCTGATTGATACGTCTCCAACGTATCTATAATTTTTGATTGTTCCAAGCTATTATATTACCTGTTTTGGATGTTTATGGTCTTTATTTTACACATTTATATCATTTTTTGGGACTAACCTACTAACCGGAGGCCCAACCCATATTGCTATTTTCTTGCCTATTTCAGTGTTTCGAAGAAAAGGAATATCAAATGGAGTCCAAACGGAATGAAACCTTCAGAAAAGTTATTTTTGGAATAGAAGATCTCCCGGGAACTTGGAGTGCAAGCCAGCGAAGCATCGAGGAGGCCACAAGATAGGGGGGCGGTCCCACACCCCCTGGGCGTGCCCTCCACCCTCGAGGGCCCCTCGAGGATCCCCTGACCGACTTCTTTCGCCTATATATTCCCATATACCCTAAAACCATCGAATACGAAGATAGATCAGGAGTTCAGCAACCGCAAGCCTCTGTAGCCACCAAAAACCTCTCGGGATCCCGTTCTGACACCCTGCCGGGGGGGACCCATCACCGGTTGCTATCTTCATCATCCCGGCGCTCTCCGTGACGAGGAGGGAGTAGTTCACCCTTGGGGATGAGGGTATGGACCAGTAGCTATGTGTTTGATCTCTCTCTCTCTCTCTCTCTCTCTCTCGTGTTCTCTCTATGGCACGATCTTGATGTATCGTGAGCTTTGTTATTATAGTTGGATCTTATCCTGTTGTAATGAATTGAGTTTTCCCTTTGAAGATATCTTATAGGATTGAGTCTTTAAGGATTTGAGAACACTTGATGTATGTCTTGTCGTGCTTATCTATGGTGACAATGGGATATTCACGTGATCTACTTGATGTATGTTTTGGTGATCAACTTGCGGGTTCAATGAACTTATGCATAGGGGTTGGCACACGTTTTCGTCTTGACTCTCTGGTAGAAACTTTGGGGCACTCTTTGAAGTACTTTGTGTTGGTTGAATAGATGAATCTAAGATTGTGTGATGCATATCGTATAATCATGCCCACGGATACTTGAGGTGACAATGGAGTATGTAGGTGACATTAGGGTTTTGGTTGATTTGTGTCTTAAGGTGTTGTTCTAGTATGAACTGTTGAATAGATTGATCCGAAATAATAACTTTGAGGGGGTTTCGTACCCTAACATAATCTCTTCGTTTGTTCTCCGCTATTAGTGGCTTTGGAGTGACTCTTTGTTGCATGTTGAGGGATTGTTATATGATCTATCTATGTTATTATTTTTGAGAGAACTTGCACTAGTGAAAGTATGAACCCTAGGCCTTGTTTCCTAGCATTGCAATACCGTTTACGCTCACTTTTATCACTTGTTACCTTGCTGTTTTTATAATTTCAGATTACAAATACCTTTATCTACCATCCATATTGCACTTGTATCACCATATCTTCACCGAACTAGTGCACCTATACAAATTACCATTGTATTGGGTGTGTTGGGGACACAAGAGACTCTTTGTTATTTGGTTGCAGCGTTGTTTGAGAGAGAGCATCTTCATCCTACGCCTCCCATGGATTGATAAACCTTAGGTCATCCACTTGAGGGAAATTTGCTACTGTCCTACAAACCTCTGCACTTGGAGGCCCAACAACTACTACAAGAAGATGGTTGTGTAGTAGACATCAGCATCGCCTCCCCTCAGGTGGTCCGAGTACTCCATCACCTTTGACTCTTCAGACCAGCTTATGTGCACAAGCAGTGCTGGCGCGCTCCCGATGCTTTGCTTGCCTACTATCAGCAACGGTCTCGTCACCAAGACACTCATTGATGGTGGAGCGGGGCTCAATGTCCTCTCCATCAAGATATTTGACATGCTCCAGGTGCCATACGACCAACTTCTGCCCACCAAGCCATTCTTAGGAGTGACCGATGGATCCACCATCCCCATTCTTAGGAGTCACTTTTGGCAAGCGCAGCAACTACAACACTGAGCTCATCGACTTCACCGTAGCTCACATTTTCCTTCCGTAAAACACCATCGTTGGGTATCCGTCGCCTTGCCAAGTTCATGGCGGTGACTCACCATGGCTACAATGTCCTCAAAATGCAAGGAAGCGGTGGCATCATCACGGTCGCCTGTGATGAGAAGGATGCGGTGTGCTCCCTCGAGCGTGCCTACCAGGCTATGGCGGTCGAGAACTCAGATGGCGAAGGCACCGTCCACCCTCCTGAGGTCGTTCCCAAGAAAAAGAAGCACCTCCTCCTCAGGGGCCCTCCGGAGGATGGGGCACCCGATGATCATGCTTCTAGCCCCGCGCCCTATGCTTGGGCGCCTTTCCCTCTCACATAGGAAGGCGCGCCTAGCGCCCCCCTCAGGCTAGGCTCGGGGGCTCTCCTCTAGAAGGCATTCGGGCACCATGTGGAGGCGTGTTTCAATACGCTCTTCCGTGAGAAAAACACAAGACGAGAGGCACCAGGCGCTCAGAAGTTCATCAGCGAGCCATGCGGGGCGAGCGTCGCCCCGCACCATCCGGAGTAGTTGCCGCCCCTGACGTAGGTGGCGAGCTGCACGTCTGCGTCAACATCCTGAGACTCAATAGAGCTGCTTCTCAAGAGTTCTTCTGGCCATCCCGCGTTGGCCGGTGTGGGGGCCACACCCACAGCTGCATCTGCAGGCCGTTCGGCCTGCCGAACACGGCTACCTCGCTCGAGCGCTACATGTGGGGCATCCTAATAGCTCACAAGGCCAGGTGAGGGAGTCCTGAATTAAGGGGTCCTCGGGCGGCCGGACTAGTGATATGGGCCGGACTTTTGGGCTATGAAGATACAAGATTGAAGATTCTCTCCCGTGTCCGGATGGGACTCTCCTTGGTGTGGAAGGCAATCTTGGTGATCGGATATGTAGATTCCTTTCTCTGTAATCGACCTTGTGTAAACCCTAGCCCCCTCCGGTGTCTATATAAACCGGAGGGTTTAGTCCATAGGACAAGAACAATCATAATCATAGGCTAGCTTCTAGGGTTTAGCCTCTACAATCTCGTGGTAGATTAACTCTTGTAATACTCATATCATCAAGATCAATCAAGCAGGAAGTAGGGTATTACCTCCATAGAGAGGGCCCGAACCTGGGTAAACATCGTGTCCCCCGCCTCCTATTACAATTAGCCTTAGACGCACAGTTCGGGACCCCCTACCCGAGATCCGCCGGTTTTGACACCGACATTGGTGCTTTCATTGAGAGTTCCACCGTGACGTGGAAGATAGGGTTGATGGCTCGCCTTGTTATCAAGGACGATAACTGATGGGTGATCGGCGGAGATTCAGGTTTAAGCCCAATCCGATCACAGTCCATAGCGACTCCCAAGGCGGTGATGCGATCCAGGAGCCCATTTAAGGATGATAACTCTGTCGGATCCATCTGATCGACGTATTCCGAGCTGACGTGGAGACAATTTTTGATGACCCGAGAAGTCATCGTCGGCCCGACGGACGAACGGGTGGTCATGACGAAGCGGCCCAACCAAAGGGTTTGGCCTGAGGCCAGGGCTCCCCCGGAGGTGATGTTGTCCTTGATAACAAGGCGAGCCATCAACCCTATCTTTGACGTCACAGTGGAACTCTCAATGAAAGCACCAATGTCGGTTTTAAAACTGGCGGATCTCGGGTAGGGGGTCCCGAACTGTGCGTCTAAGTCTAATGGTAATAGGAGGCGCGGGACACAATGTTTACCCAGGTTCGGGCCCTCTCTATGGAGGTAATACCCTACTTCTTGCTTGATTGATCTTGATGATAGGATTATTACAAGAGTTGATCTACCACGAGGTCATAGAGGCTAAACCCTAGAAGCTAGCCTATGATTATGATTGTTCTTGTCCTATAGACTAAACCCTCCGGTTTATATAGACACTGGAGGGGGCTAGCGTTTACACAAGGTCGGTTACAGAGAAAGGTATCTACATATCTGAATCGCCAAGCTTGCCTTCCACACGAAGGAGAGTCCCATCCGGACACGGGACAAAGTCTTTTATCTTGTATCTTCATAGCCCAACAGTCCGGCCAATGTATATAGTCCGGCTGTCCGAGGACCCCTTAATCCAGGACTCCCTCATTAGCCACCGAACCAGGCTTCAATGACGATGAGTCCGGCGCGAAGATTGTCTTTGGCATTGCAAGGCCGGTTCCTTCTCTGAACTCTTCAAAGTACCTATTGTAAAGAGCAGTGTCCGGCTTCCCATTTAATGTTACGCTCATTGGCTTCTGTGCCTTCATGGTTTCAGCTTCCACGTGTCGAGCGAATGCGAGAAGTCGGTGCATTTTTACACTTGCCACCCTAACCATGTAAGTAAATTGTCTATTTAAAGAGACGGGGATCTTTAGATCCAATCCACACCATCTTCCCAAAGCGAGGAATCATCGGAGCGTGCCTGAAAAAACCACTCCAACATGGTCGGCGCTAGCATCTCTTCCTCCCGCCCTCACACCAAGCCGGGCGATTGGGAGAAATGTACTGTATCCCAAGGTCAACTGGTGAAGTTGCAGACCTAGGGGTTTCTACCTCCTGCATATCTGGTCCCCATTCGAGCCGGATTGGTTTCCTTCGACGGCGGGGAGCAAGCGGAGAATTTTCCCAACCCATCCAGGGGGGAGCGAGTATGCCTTGTCCCCTACTTACTAAGGGGTGTCGAATTTCCAATCCATCCACTCCTCTACGGGCTTCTGGAGTACTATGGC
Organism: Triticum dicoccoides; assembly: GCF_002162155.2. Classification (NCBI taxonomy): domain Eukaryota; kingdom Viridiplantae; phylum Streptophyta; class Magnoliopsida; order Poales; family Poaceae; genus Triticum; species Triticum dicoccoides. The sequence continues at coordinate 610,664,462 of NC_041387.1, read as the reverse complement.
CTCCAGCCGCACAACTTCACACATGCCTCCATCCTGCACATTGCAGGTTATGTCGCTCTTTGCAAGCTATTTCTGGGTTGTGAAGCCCATTTTGAGCTATGGAAGAAGTTGTTTTGCCTCGTCCCTTGTAATCAAGAGGGACCAATATTCCAAGTGGGCGGTGAGGGAGTCCTGGATAAGGCGGTATCCGGACAGCCGGACTATATGCTTTGACCGGACTGTTGGACTATGAAGGTACAAGATTGAAGACTTCGTCCCGTGTCCGAATGGGACTCTCCTTGGCGTGGAAGGCAAGCCTGGCGATTCGAATGTAGATCTCCTTCTCTGTAAATCTACTTTATGTAACCCTAGCCCCTCCGGTGTCTATATAAACCGGAGGGTTTAGTCCGTAGGACACAACAACAACAATCATACCATAGGCTAGCTTCTAGGGTGTAGCCTCTCTGATCTCGTGGTAGATCAACTCTTGTAATACTCATATCATCAAGATCAACCAAGCAGGAAGTAGGGTATTACCTCCATCGAGAGGGCTAGGACCTGGGTAAACATCGTGTCCCCAGTCTCCTGTTACCATTAGCCTTAGATGCACAGTTCGGGACCCCCTACCCGAGATCCGCCGGTTTTGACACCGACATTGGTGCTTTCATTGAGAGTTCCACTGTGACGTCAAACATAGGGTTGATGGCTCGCCTTGTTATCAAGGACAACATCATCTCCGGGGGAGCCCTGGCCTCAGGCCAAACCCTTTGGTTGGTGCTTTCATTGAGAGTTCCTCTGTGTCGTCTCTGTAAGGCTCGATAGCTTCTCCAACCTTCAACAACGCCGTTCTGGGTGAGATTTTTCTCCCCCAACAGATCTTCGTGTTCGGCGGCTTCGCACTGCGGGCCAACTCGCTTGGCCATCTGGAGCAGATCGATAGCTATGCCCCGGGCCATCAGGTCAGGTTTGGAAACCTAAACTACACTACCGACATCCGCGGGGACTTGATCTTCGACGGATTCGGACCCATGTCAGGAGCGCTGAACGATCACGACGTGCAGCTGCAGTCGGATAGTATTCGGGACATCGCGCGTGCTATAGCTCCGGACTTCGTTCCAGAGCAGGTCGTGCCTTCTGAGGACGGGTGGATGGACCCCGCCCTGGAGGCCGCACACATATTGGCGTTGGAGCCGAACACAGACTCCTCTCCTAAGGAAATCTGTATCTCCGGACCCCGCCCTGGAGGCCGCACACATATTGGCGTTAAATGCGCATCCGTCCCCATCGAATCTAACTGGGCTCCGGTTATGGAGATCACCGCCGTGGATATCTTTTAGCACTCACCCTTTAGAGACATGCTAGATTCATTAAGGTATCTCTCTCTGTTAGGAGACTCTTGGCCGGACTATATTCAGCCCGTGTGGGATACGGAGGACGAAGAAAATCGCGACCCACCCACCACCCACTTTATAGCCACTGTCAATGACCTAACAGACATGCTTGACGTCGACTCCGACAACATCGATGGTATGGACGACGATGCAGGGGACGACCTGGAACCACCGCCCACAGGGCGCTAGACTGCCACTTCATCATACGATGTCTACGTGGTGTATACGCCTAAAGAAGACAATGGTGACAAAAAGGACACAACGGAGGATAAACCCCCCAGACAAAAGCAAAAACGACGGCGCAGGCACCGCTCTAAGTCCAGTCACAGTAAAAATAGCGATAACAACACAAAACAGGATGACACTCCAAAGGCAACAATGACCATAGGGACCCAGCGATGGAGCAGGATAAGCCAGGTCACGCCGAACACAGCCCAGAGCAGACGCCCGATCACAACGATCCAGAGGGCCGAACTCATCATACTACCTCCAAAGAGGAGGACAGTCCGGTTGACGATGCATTCATCATCCCAGAAAAACGTTTGGAACAAGATAACCTCCGCAGAATACTCCTGGACACAACACGGAGCCTGAAGAAGCATAAGCAAAGGCTTAAAGTCGCGCATGATACGTTCAACCGAAGATGGAATAAGGTGCTGGACACCAAAGGAAAAGGTGGCGACAATCGCCAGACAAAGAGCTACCCAAAGCGCAAACTGCTACCCGAATTCGACGACGAAGCCGCAGCGCCCGTTCCTCCAAAAAACAATACGACTACTCAGCCGGACCAACCACCTCATGTCCGTGATAGAGCAACCACCGATACCGCACCCGATTTACGAGAGCTCCTTGACAAAAAGGCCAATGCGGCCAGATCCATCTATGGGTCCAGAGGACGTGCTCCGACGCGGGATTATGGTCACCACAACGATCATACTGATTCGATACCAGTTCGGAATCAACACCAGGAGCAACAACAGCCGACAGCATGCCGCGACACGGCCAGATACATAGTGGCTGTGCACCCCCTGTGCTTCACTGATGAGGTGCTGGATCATGAATTTCCACAGGGATTCAAGCCCATGAATATAGATTCGTACGACGGAACGATGGACCCTGGAGTCTGGATTGAAGATTTTATCCTTCACATACACATGGCTCATGGGGATGACCTCCATGCCATCAAATACCTTCCCCTCAAGTTAAAAGGACCAGCTCAGCACTGGCTGAAAAGCCTCCCCGAAAACTCAATTGGAAGATGGGAGTAACTTGAGGATGCTTTCAGGGCCAACTTTCAAGGAACCTATGTCCGACCTCTGGATGCAGAGGATTTAAGTCACATAATACAGCAGCCCAGAGAGTCAGCCCGCAAGCTCTGGAACAGATTCCTCACTTAGAAGAATCAAATTGTCGACTTTCCGGATGCCGAAGCCTTAGCGGCCTTCAAACACAGTATCCGAGACAAGTGGCTTGCCAGACACCTCGGTGAAGAAAAGACAAGGACGATGGCAGCCTTAACAAGCCTTATGACCCGATTTTGTGCGGGCGAGGACAGCTGGTTGGCCCGTAGAGGCACCAGCGACCCGGGCACATCCGAAATTCGGTATGGCAATGGTAAGGCACGGCGCACTAAGCACAAGCGTCGGAATGGCGAAAGTCCGGACAACACGGCGGTTAACGTTGGATTCAGGGGCTCTCGACCTGGTCAAGGAAAGAAGCCATTTAAGGGCAGTAAAGAGGGACCATCCGGCCTGAATAAAGTCCTGGACAGATTGTGCCAAATCCATGGCACTTCCGACAAACCTGCAAATCATACCCACAGAGAATGTTGGGTCTTCAAGCTGGCCGACAAGTTAAATGCCGAACACAAGGGAAGGGAAACACCAAGCGAATACGAGGTTGAACCTCGCCAGCCGAACACTAGGGGCCAGAGACAATTCCCACCGGAAGTCAAAACAGTAAACATGGTACACGCAACTCACGCAGAGTTCGTATCCCCCAAGTTCAAACCCTGGGCGGCTTGAATTTCTGCCAACAGATCTAGTCCTTCATCTCGGGAGATGCACTTCAATTTCACTCCATTCGGCCTCCTTCTGCACAACACGTTGTCAACAAATTGATACAGAGCCGACCGGCGGGCTACTCTTTCTGCTTCTTCCTGCTCCTTAGGAAGCTCTCCTTTCTGGAGGAATCGGATGGTGTGTTGTGCCCATGCCGGAGCCTGCGGCTCGACGACAAGGACCAAAGGCATCTCTTCCGCCATGGGGGCGGCTGTCTCTATGGCCATGACTTGAGGTCCTGCCGGAATCGGCTGCCCCACGGCAGAATCAGCATCCACGGCAACATCTTCACCAGTGGCTCCAGGGAGCTTGGGCGGGAAGTAATTGCCGGAGCCTAGCTTCCTCCGGTTGTTCTGCCCAGTTGATGGCTCAACAGATGGTTGAGTTAACTGAAGCACAAAAGTACCTGGATCCACAGGTAGCTTGAGGGTAGCGCGCTTTGACAAGTAGTCGGCAATGTTGTTCTCCGCCCAAGGGATGTGCTCTGCTTGTATACCGTCAAAGCGCTCTTCCATCTTCCTCACTTCATCCACATAGGCTTCCATCAAGGGGCTTTGATAATCTTTGTTGACCTTCCTGACGACGAGTTGCGAGTCGCCCCTGACGATGAGATTTTTGACTCCGAGGTCCGCCACGATCCTAAGACCGGCAAGCAGACCCTCGTACTCGGCGTGTTGTTGGTTGACATCTCCCGGGGAAAGTGCATTTGGATGACGTACTTGAGGTGCTCCCCGGTGGGCGCGACAAGCAGCACGCCGGCACCGGCACCTTGCAGCGAGAAAGCCCCATCAAAGTACATGATCTAGTCGCCCCTTGTTTCCTTGCCTGGGAGAGTGGTCTCTTGTACCTCTTTGTCGGGCGTCGAGGTCCATTCTGCAACAAACTCCACCAAGACTCTGCTCTGAATCGTTGAGGTGCTTTCAAATTTCAAGCCGAAACTCGACAGCTCCAGGGCCCATTCCATGATCCTTCCTGTTGCATCTGGGTTATGTAGTATTCGTTGCAATGGAAGGCGGGTAACCACTGTGATCTCGTGCGCTTGGAAGTAGTGGCGCAGCTTCCTCGAGGCCATAAGGAGGCTGAAGAGCAACTTTTGTACACCTGAATACCTCGACCTAGCCCCCTATAAGAGGGAGCTGACGAAGTAAACCGGGTGCTGCACCATCTTCTTTCTTTGCACCGCTCCACCTAGCCATGTGGGTCCTATCGTACTGGTGTCAGCCTTGCCAGGATCGGGCCCTGCTGGGGACTCAATCTTGTCGGGACCGATCCCTGCTGGGGAGGGTTTCGACCCACTAGCCATTGACTCTGCTGCTGCTGCCGCTGCTGCCGTTTCTCTGTCAACCTCTCTCTGCGCCACTAATGCGGCGCTAACCACTTGATTTGTTGCTGCTAGGTATAGCAGCAACGACTCTTGTGGTTTAGGCGCAACCAGCACCGGGGCAGAGGAGAGGTACTTCTTCAAATCTTGCAACGCCGCCTCGGCCTCCGGGGTCCATTCCACCAGCCCCGTCTTCTTTAGGATCTTGAAAAAGGGGAGGGCATGCTCTGCAGATTTGGAGATGAATCTGCTCAAGGCGGCAACACAGCTAGTGAGCCGACGCATGTCCTTGATCTGTTTGGGCACCTCAATCTGCTTGATAGCCTTAATCTTGTCCGGGTTTGCCTCAATCCCGCATTGCGACACAAAGAACCCGAGAAGCTTGCCGGATGGGATGCCAAAGACACACTTCCCAAGGTTCAATTTGAGATTGATCTTGCGCAGGTTTCAAAAAGTTTCCCCCAGGTCTTGCACGAGTGTTGCTTTGTCCTTGGTTTTGACCACTATGTCATCCATATAAGCTTCCATATTTCTATGTAGCTGGGGTTCAAAACCAATTTGGACTGCTCTTGCAAAGGTCGAGCCAGCACTCTTCAACCCGAAAGGCATCCGTAAAAAGCAATACATACCACATGGGGTGATGAATGCTGTCTTTTCTTCGTCTTCTTTTGTCATGAAGATCTGGTGGTATCCCGAGTAGGCATCGAGGAATGATAGCAGGTCACACCCAGCCGTCGAGTCAACAATTTGGTCGATACGCGGTAATGGTAAGGGATCCTTTGGACAAGCCTTATTGATGTCTATGTAACCAATACATAGTCTCGACTTCCCGTTTGCCTTGCGCACCACTACCGGATTGGCCAACCACGTCGGATGGAGCACTCCCCTTACCAAACCTACCGCCTCTAGCTTCCTGATTTCTTCTATGATGAACTCTTGCCTCTCCAGAGCTTGCTTGCTGACCTTCTACTTGACGGGCCGCGCATGAGGACAAACATCAGGGTGGTGCTCGATCACTTCCCTAGGAACGTCAGGGATGGAGGAGGCTTGCCATGCAAACACATCGACATTTGCCCGCAAGAAAGTGATGTGCTCGCTTTCCTATTTGCTGTCGAGGGTGGAGCTTATGGTGAAAGCCCCACCCGTGCCGTCCTCCCTGACGGGCACCTTCTTGGTCTTCGGCGGTGCAGCTCTGGACTTCGTGCTCTTGCCAGCGGAGCTCTCTGGCACGTCCTCAATGGCAGCGCGACACCCGGAAGAGGTGCGCTTGCCGGAGTGGGTGCGAAGGGTCTCACCGGCCTTCTTCCCTCTCAGGGCTCCGTCGGCAGGAGCCGGTGCCTTGGTGGCAGTTGCTGCAACTACTTCCTGGTAGAGTTGGTCAGTGCAAACCAATGCATCTTTCTTGTCGGAGGGGACGGTGATGATGTTCATCGGCCCGGGCATCTTCAATATGTTGTAGGCGTAATGTGAAGCCACCATGAACTTGGCTAGTGCCAGGCGGCCGAGGATCCTGTTGTAAGGCAAGGGGATCTCGGCTACACTGAAAACAATCCTCTCCGTCATGTGATTCAGCTCACCTCCGAAGGTCACAGGCAGGGACCTTTCCCTTCGGCTGGCTCCTCCCCGGGTTAACCCCTTGGAACATGCCCGTTTCCTCGAGTTCTCAATCAGGGATCTGCAGCTTCTTGACCACGGCAGGCGAGATCAAGTTCAGGCCAGCCCCGCCGTCGACCAACATCTTTGTCACTTTGAGGTTGTGGATCTTTGGGGAAACCAACAACGGCAAGCACCCAACCGCAGTAGTGCGGTTAGGGTGGTCCTTGGTGTCAAAGATGATGGGCGTGCTGGACCATTTCAGCGGCTTCCGTGCGTCGAACAATGGCTCCACTGCTGTGATCTCACGCGCCCACTGCTTGAGCTGCGGTGAGATGTATGCACCGAGGCTCCACCATTGACGCACATGGCCTCTATGGCTTTCTGGAACTCATGATCGCCGGACTCGTCGTCTCCGTCATGATCATCATCTTCTTGTTTCTTGTCGGGGCCCCGGGCGGGCCTCTCCTGCTGACTGTCTTTTCCATGGCGGCCTCCTTGGCCGCCACGTTTCTTGTTGGACCCCTCGGCACCATATTGGCCATTTTCCTTGTCCTGCCGCTCATACTCGGCCTTCTGCTTCTCAACGAGCAGCTCTACTTGCCGGCAGTGTTTGAGGTCATGGTCCTTGGTGCGGTGGATCTTGCAATACTGCTTGTGGGAGCCTCCTGGCTTGTCGACGGCCGCCAAGGCCCCGCAAGCGACACACCCGGCAGCCTCCTTGCCGGGGTCGCTTGCCTTGGTCTTCTTGGTGGCGCCGGTGTCATCGGATCCCTCGATGGCAAGCACGACCTTGTCCTTGCGTTTCCTGTTGCGGTGCTGACCCTTCTTTGCTGGGGCGGCGGTCTCACCAGTGGTGTCGGTTTCCGTGCCGACATCTTCGCCGGGGTACTTCCTTCCCTCTTCAGCACGAGCGCATCGATCGGCCAGAACATAAAGTTCGGCCACATCCTTGACCTTGTTCATCGCTAGCTCTTCGCGCATCTTGCGGTTGCGCACATTCTGGTGGAATGCACTGATCATGGCGGCGGGATGAACATTGGGGATGTTGTACTGCACCCGGCTGAACCGTTGGATGTACTTGCGTAAGTTTTCCCCTTCCTTCTGGGGGATGATGTGTAAATCACTCGCCTGGCCATGAGCTTGGTGACCTCCAGTAAAGGCACCAACAAACTCATGGTACATATCCGCCCAAGAAGAGATGGAATCCATCGGGAAGTGCATCAACCATGACATAACATTAGGCTTGACTGCCAACGGGAAGTAGTTGGTAAGCACCTTATTGTCGCGGGCCCTAGCAGCTTGCATCGTGATGGTGTAGATGCTGAGGAACTCTGACGGGTGAGTCTTGCCATTGTACTTCTCGCCAACATCGGGCTTGAAAGTGCGGTGGGAGGGCCACTGGAACTGCCGCAGCTCACGGGTGAAAGCCGGAAAACCCACCTCGTAGGGTAAGCCACCGTAGCCCCCCGGCGCTGGGTCGTCCATAGCGGGCCTTGCCCACCTGTCCGACTGGTGGCGCGTGTCACGTTGGCGCTCGATGGTGGTTCGAGCGTCCTCATGAGCCCGCTCATGAAGGACTTGGTGCTGATCGCGGTTGGTTCGCGGGTCAGATGACGCGATGGAGACATCATCACGAGCATCGTCACGACGGGTCGTCGCCCGCGGCGGCCGGTGCTGAGGAGGGGAGTACACCGTAGCCGCATCGCCTTCGGCTTGCCCCCTGCTAGCAGGGGGTGTCCTGACAGAGCGACGGCCCACGGGTTTCGCTGGTCGCAACTCATCGTCGTTGGCGATGGCAACGAGGCTCCGGACGGTGGCCCTCCATTCATCAAGATTTTCCGCCGTGGGGGGAGGGGGGAAGTCAAGTAGGAGCTGCGCGCGCGCCAGAGCTTCTTCTGGCGTGGGTGGCGGCGAGAGTTGGGTGGACCACGATGCGCTTCGACCTCTAACCACGTTAGAAGGAGCCTCACCACGGCTCCGCAACCGCCCGCCACCTTCATTTGGTGCCTCGACGTGCACGTTGGCCTCCGCAACCGCCTGTCACCATGTTAGAAGGACGCATAGGGCTTTTCCCAGGGCGACGCCCTGGGTCACCAGCAAGGCGGTGCTGCTCATCGCGTATGATTTGAGAGGAGCGCGCCATAGGTGCTGGCGTTGGTGTCTCGGAGGTCACCGTGCCGTCGGTGGGTGGCATGACGATGCCCCTGGAGGACCCTACGCCGCCTACGGGGGGTCCGACGTCGTCTCTGGGGCGGGCGCCGCGCGGCTCGTCGCCCATCGTACAGGCAAGACCACCCACCGGGCCTGGACTGCCAGGGCGATGTGGGTGTTCGCTGGCCGTGCCACGGGTTCTCTCCGTGACAGCCTCGCTACTGGCCCGCACCGGCGACGGTAGTCCAGGCCCGGACGAGCCAATCGCCATGGTCTTCTTCTTCTTAGGAGCCATGGCGATGATGAACTGCTAGGCCTACCACTAGGCCAGATTCTCACAATTGCGCCCCCTACCTGGCGCGCCAAAGATGTCGGTGGGAAACGACACCTATGGGATCACAAGAATCCCTACTACGGTTGCGGGGTGCAGGATTGAGAGAAGAGCGGCACTAGTGGACAGCACAAAGGGGATTTACCCAGGTTCGGGCCGCAAAGATGCGTAAAACCCTACGATCCTGCTTTTGTGGATGTATTAGGTGTTCTTCAGCTCTTGAACTAGCTCTGGGTGTTCCAGGTTTCCAGGAGCCGAATCCCTCTCCCGTGCGCCTCGGGCCTCCTTTTATAGGCGAAAGGGGCCGCCACAGTGGCACACAGGAGGTGGAAAGTGCTACAGCGTTATGAGTTTATTGCTAGTATTATAGGACAAAGCGCATTAAATGCGGGGCTTAGGGGTCCTTCACTTTATCGGGGATGCGGGTGAGGCCCGTCCCGTCCGTCCTGGCTTTGACACGTGCCTCGGCCAGCGACACATGCAGTGCCATGTAGGCAGGCAGGCAGCTGAGGTGGTGCGGTGGTAGAGCCCCCACGAAGGGCTGCATGTTGCCACGCAGGTGCCTGCCCAGCTGGTTGGGTCGGCAACTGCATGCGAATGGTGGCGGTGGAGACTTGCTGGCGCGGGCCTGGTAGTGGCCCTGCCGAGTGGCCCGACAAGGGTCTTACCACGGCACACCATCGTCCCCGGCAAGGACCTTGCCGGGGTTTTCCTGGGCTTCCTCGGCAAGAACCTTGCCGAGGATTGTTGCCTTCCTTTCCTCATTTGATCTTGACTGTTCATTGTCTTCACAAAGATCTGCATTCCACCACGGAGGTGCCTCCTGAACCTTGCCCCAACGCGTCTTCTTAGTGTTGGTGGGCTCGAAGGTCGCTCGCTCAGCTGGGGTGGACGAGCTGCCCCCGCAAGGGTCTTGCCGGGGCTGCTGAGGCTGCCCTCGGCAAGGGTCCTTGCCGGGGCAACCTGCATTGCCCGTGCGACCTTTGTAGTCTTGGTCCTTGATGTTGCTTTGTTCGTCTTGTGCCTTCGGCTTCCCTCTCCTGTCCTGCTCATGTGTGGCCGTGGTAGGTGGCTCTGACTGCCCGCGCACAAGTAAAGGGGTCAAAAGCTGGGCCCCTACTTTTGTACACCAACATAGATGCAGGCATGAGTCGGTCTAGTAATCTTGGATGTGATGCCTATATAATGATCATTGCATGGATATCGTCATGATTATTTGAAGTTCTAGCAATTGCCCAACAGTAATTTCTTTCCCATCGTTTGCTATTTTTCTCGAGAGAAGCCACTACTGAAACCTACGCCCGTCGGGTCTCTTTTAATCATATTTGACTTTGCGATCTATTTTCTTTTGCTTTTATTTTCATATTTATAAAACCAAAAAAATACAAAAATACCTTGCTGCAATTTATTTTATCCGCAATCTATTTATCCTATCTATCACAACTATCTTCATATTTTGAGGGACCATTACCTGAAAGGGATTGACAACCCCTTTAACACATCGGATTGCGAGTATTTGTTATTTGTGTGCATGTGTTGTTTACGTGGTGTTAGGTTGTTCTCCTACTGGTTCGATAACCTTGGTCTCATCACTGAGGAAAATAGCTACCGTCGCTATACTGCATCATCCCTTCCTCTTTGGGGAAATACCGACGTAGTCCTAGCAGACATCAAAAGGAATTTCTGGCGACGTTGTCGGGGAGGATCTTCAACATAAACCAGGTTCCTAATCACAAATCTCATCTCCTTGCAATTTACATTATTTGCCATTTGCCTCTCGTTTTCCTCTCCCCCACCTCACAATTTTTTTGCCATTTTATCCGGCCTCTTTTTCGTGTGTCGTTTTTTGGTCAGATCTGTTTTTGTGTGCGATCTTGTTTGCATAGTCATGATGCCTCAAAGAAAATATTATGATGTTCCTTACCCAGATATTTTGCTTGAAATTGAGAAAAGCAATAAGGAATATATGACTTCACAATTTGAGCATAATAAATATTTTACTGAAGAACTTAAGAAACACCCCGTTGTGTTATAGGCTATAACAAAACAACTTGATGATATTAGTAGAGAAGTTTGCAATCTCCAATCTAAGTATGCTTTTGCTGAAAGTTTGTTGGAAAAAATATCTGATGCACAAGCTACTTTAGTAAATCAAATGTCCGCTAAACCAATCTCGTTAGAAGATAAAAGTGATGAAGATGTTAAAATGATTGGTCTTTCTTCTATTGATTCTTTGTTTAGTAAAAGTAAGATTGATGAAAAGGGGACTTGAGAAGAGTCAACTTTAGTTAGAGGGCGTCCCGATAGTTCGGAGGGTGACTATCTTGTTGAAAAAATTGATAAAAGTGGGTTTTAAGAAGTCAAGACTTTAACTAGTGACGTGCCCACTATTTTGGATTACAAAGACTTTAATTATGATAATTGCTCTTTCGTTGATTGTATTTCTTTGTTGCAATCCATGATAAATTCACCCTGTGCTTATGAACAAAATAAAGCTTTTACTAAACATATTGTTGATGCTATGATAAAAGCTTTTGGAGAAAAGTTGGAATTAGAAGTTTCAATTCCTAGAAGCATGATGAGTGGGAACCTACTATCAAAGTCAAGATTAAAAATTATGAGTGTTTTGCTTTATGGGACTTGGGTGCTAGTGTTTCTACAATTCCGAAATCTTTATGTGATGTGCTTGGTCTTCGTGATTTTGAAGAATGCTCTTTAAATTTGCACTTGGCGGATTCTACTATTAAAAATCCTATGTGAAGAATTAATGATGTTATCATTTTTGCAAATAATAATTATGTGCCCATAGATTTCATTGTTCTTGATATTGATAGCAATCTGTCTTGTCCAATTGTACCTGGTAGACCGTTTTTATGTACTATTGTGCCGTGATTGATATGAAAGAGGGTAACATTAAATTTCAATTTCCACTAAGGAAGGGTATGGAACACTTCCCTAGAATAAGAATTAGGCTACCATATGAATCAATCATGAGGGAATCGTATGGATCTAGAACTAAAGATGGCAAAACTTAGATCCTCTGTGTTATGCCTAGCTAGGGGCATAAAATGATAGCGCTTGTTGGGAGGCAACCCAACTTGTATCTTTTTGCCTTTTGGTTTTCTTACTATTTTCAATAAAATACCCAATTATGCCTCTGTTTAGATGTGTTTTTGTGGTTTAAATTAGTGCTTGTTCCAAGCAAGGCCTTTGGGATGATTTGGGTGAGAGTTGATTTGATCTTGCTGAAAAACAGAAACTTTTGCGCTCACAAAATTATTTTTCATTTTTATCAGAAGAGTGCTTTAGAGTTGATTCTTTTTGCAGAAGATTAATAAACAAATTGTAGGTGGAAACGACACCTATGGGATCAAAATGGGATCCCTACTACGGTTGCGGGGCGCAGGGTTGAGAGGAGAGCAGGATCGGAGGCCAATTTAGTGCACACAGGGGGTTTACCCAGGTTCGGGCCGCGACTTGCGTAATGTTGAGTCGATCTAGTATGGAAAATTCCTCGTTGTGCGCTCGCCTTTTGCCTGCTTCTGCTTCATCTGCAGATCAGATTCCTTCCCCAGAGTTCTTACTTATAGGCTTTATAGCCAAGCAATAGAATAGCTGCTTCTTCTAAAGCGGATTAGAGAGCGACGACCAAAGCTACGGAGCGGCCTCTACCGCTTTCCCTACTGTTCTGGTTGAACTAGGGCTTTGGCTGAGCGACCAACCCATCTCCCCGAAGGTAGGCATGTTCGGAAATAGCTTGCGCAGAAGCGAGAACCCCAGGTCCATATCTAAAAAAACTATGTAGTTTTTGTAAGCGAGCTGAGGAATAAAAGTAAGAAAGATCCGCAAGAGAAGAAAGGATCTGGGACAGAAGAAAGAACCGAACCCTATAGTTGTACAGAATTCCGTTTGTCCGCTTTCCATTTCAACCACTCGCTCCTATGTATGAAATACCCTAGTCCTGCCTAGAATCTCTATTTGGATGTTCTTGTTGTTCTTGGGCTAGCTGCAATGAGCGTAACTTGTCCAAGGATCCGAATCCTATTCCTGGATGCCTTGGGCCTCCTTTTATAGGCAAGGGGATTGCCACAGTGGCACCAGGAGGTGGCATCGGGGTACTATGTTTAAGCCTATCGATAGCGATATGGGACAAGGCGCATTAAATGCGAACCCACGTCCCGTTCGCTGCCGCTCCACCCTGCTTCGACACGCGCCCGAGCCAGCAAGGGGCGTGGCGCCATGTAGGCTAGCAGGGAGCTGAGGTGGCGCCATGTAGGCTAGCAGGGAGCTGAGGTGGCACGGTGGTAGGGCCTTCACGAAGATTTGCATGCCACCACGTAGGCATGCGCTGAGTTGGCCCAGAAGCTGCCTATTGACATGCAGATGCCTACCCAGCTGGTGCGCTAGCAGCTGCATAGGGAACGAGGGCGGGACCGTGGCAGGCGCAGGCTTGGCGTAGATGTCACAGATGTTCTCGGCAAGGGCCTTGCCAGGGCCCCGGCAAGGGTCTTGCCGCGGTGTCGTAGTCGTCCCCAGCAAGGATGCTGCTGGAGGTCTTGTGTGCTTATTTAGCAAGGATCTAGCTGAGGTTTGTCGCCTCCTATTCTTCCTCTGATTTGGAGTATCTCTTGTCTTCACAAAGATCTGCATGCCACCACAGAAGTGCCCCCGAGCCCTGGTTCCAATGAGGTTGGGGAACTTGGGCTCAAGGATGGCATCTACAGCTTGCGTGGGGCTGGGCAAGTTGCCCCAGAAAGACTCTTGTCGGGGCCGCGGATCCTGCCCCGGGAAGGCTCTTGCCGGGGAGAATCATCTTGACCTCTTGATATTCTGGTCTTGGTGTTATGTTGACTGTTCTGGGCTCTGGCCCTTCCTCTTGCCCTGCCTAGTGTGGTCGTGGCCGCGCGGCTTTGGCTGCCCGTGCACTTAGCAAGGGGTACAAAGTAGTGCCTCTACTTTAGTACACCGACAGGAGCCCCCGGGCCTGGGCCACACATAAGCGCGGCACATTTGTTGGGCTAGGCCCAAAAATAGTGCATGGGCAGGCGGGGCAGTTTTTCCACCGCAGTAACTTTTTACCCATTGTGTTTCCCCACGACCCGTGTTGAATGCGTGACGTGGGGGTTGCGTGCGTGGGTGATCGAAGCATGCTGGCGTCATTTGTGGCGAATAGTAAAGAGGCAGCTTGCATGTCTCTTCGAGACTGCGGGGCTGCTGTTCATTTACTCTCCGCACTTGGGAACTGTCGCCCCACGCGTCCCATTACGCCCGTCCCTTGCGCCACGTACACCGCTTGCATGGCATGGGGCGAGTGACCGGCGCGCAGAGCGCGGGAAGACATGCACGCATGGGGGGATACCCACGCGCCTTCAATTTGGCGGGGAGGGCGGTCGACGGCTTTGCCCGATGTCATCTTAATTAGATAATTGGCTGAAACAGGCGGCTGAGCCCCGCCCCCATCCCTTTATAAATAGGGGAGCCGGAGAAACGGTGCCCCTCAGACCTTCGCCATCTGCCTCTCCCCATCTCTGCTCCTTCCTCTCCCTTGTCATGGCAAGAGGCCGTGCTAATGCTTCATCGGTGGCGGCAAGGGTCTCTGCTCGACAATGTGTCGCTCCTCCCCAAGAGCTTGCGGTGGCGGAGCCGGCCACGATGGAAGAGGGAGAGGGCGAGACCGAGGCCACCGTGGTGCTCGGGGAAGAGGAGGACGGGGCGGTGCATCGTCCTCGCCTCTGCCAGCAGTCCTTCCCCCCATGGAGGGCCACGTCGGGGACAACCCTTACGAGTTCTTCATCAGGTTATGCCGGCCTGCGCGCCGTCGTCTCCGTCTCCTGACCCCGTTTGCTCGAGCCATGGAACTGGACCCGTCGCTGGCGCTGAGACTGCACATGAGGGGCTGTGGGAACAGCGACACATGGGCCGATGTCGACTTCCCACCCCCTCATGTCATGTAGCTTCGCCGAGGGTGGAAGACCTTCGCTCGCATCCATAGCCTGATGTCGGGGCTCGTTCTCTTCTTCAAGTTGATGGAGAACGACCTGCTCTCCGTCAAGGTTTTTGGAGAACTTGGCACTCGTCTAAAGTGCTGTGTGGAGAGCTCCTCCGACGATGAAGATTCTTTCGCAAGCGAGAGTGACGAGGAGGACAGCGGCAGCGACGATGAGGGTAGCGGGCGGCGGGATGATGGATCTAACTAGGCGTCGGGTGCGCTGCTCCAGGGCGACACCGTTGACCCCATCATCCGTGTCGCCGGCTCCTTAAACTTCTCCGGGTTGCCTCCTCGGGCGGCTGCCGTTGGGAGGCCGGACAAGCGAAGAAGGCGGGTGGCGGGCTGTCAGGTCCGAGTATGATGGCACCGACGCCTTCATAGCGTATTGATGGACCGCTGCCTCATCTTCCAGTTCTTCCTCCGGCGCCATCATCGCCAACCCTCTCCTAGGCGATCGCCGACATGTTCTCTTGGCGCCTTCTGCTGCTCGTACCTCGCCTAGGCGCTCCTTTTGCCCTTTTTACCTTCTTGTCGCATTTCCTGAGGAGAGGGACAAGAAAGGGATTACGCGCACCTTATCTCTTTTTTAGCTTGTAAGCTTGCGGGCCTTAGTTAGATCTAAAACCTACAATCCCCTTGCTCATGTATACATTTCGTATGATTTGTACTTGTATGGGGCGTATTAATGAAAAAGGGGTGCTTTCCGGGTCCTTTGTGTGTGAGCCATGCTCATACCAAGGAACGAGTCCTTGTTATTTTCTGTATAAACAAAGTGTCCCGGCAAAAGCCCTTGCTGCTGCCTTACTTCGTTCAACTGCACTCACATTTTCGGCGGAGGCAGTGATGAAATAGAGTTTGGCCCTACACATGTTTCTTTGCTGCCGCAGCTGCAACCAGATTCTGCCGCAAGAAATAATTTCTTTGGTACAGGAAAAAAGGAGCACGGTAGCCTAGAAGCAAGACGAGGCTTCACACGCCCCTAGTTTCATACGGGAATGCAGGACAGGGGATGAAAAACTTATCTGGATATGCGGTCCCCCCGGAAGCATTGGCTTGCCGGGGTCGGACCCTCATGTCTTCAGTCCACGACAACCTTAGCTTGCCGGGGTCGGAGCGCCAACTTGTTCTCCTCTTCTCCATATGGCTAAGCGGATATGCTCATGTATCCTGCGAACCATGAAAGGATGAAGAGGAACAAAGAGACGCAAACTCGACCTCTAAGCTAGGAGTTAGTCGCCGCTAAGCTCTATTGACCCTAACGGAGGAGGAGACTCAACCTAGCATGCATGCTATAACTTAGGGCGCCAGCGCTTCGTTTATTTATGCTCAGGGTCTACCCCTGGCTCTGTACAAAGGGTTACATGCCTTGCCGGCAAGGCTTGTACAAAAGGTGGCCTGCCGGGGGCCCCGACAACCGCGCCTTATGGGTAAAACTTACGAAGATGCTCGATGTTCTAGGAGTTGCTCACTGGAATGGCATCTTCGGTCTCCAGGTGGACTGCACCAGGCCTGGTGACTTGTTTTACCCGATAAGGGCCTTCCCTCTTTGGCGTCAACTTGTTGGAATTCTTGGCCGACTGAACGTGCTGAAGAACAAGGTTGCCTTCCTCAAAGCTCCGGGCATGAACCTTGCGGCTATGGTAGCAGTGCAAGGCTTGCTGGTAGCGTGCTGGTCTCACAGCCGCCTGCTACGAATCCAGTAGGAGGCTCCTCACAAGGCTCACGCACCTACACAAACAAACAAAGAAGTCACAACCAACGCGATAAAGGGGTTGTCAATCCCTTCACGGCCACTTGCGAAAGTGAGATCTTATAGAGATAATAAGATAAGACAAATATGTTTTTGGTATTTTATAATATAGATTGGAAAAGAAAAGATGAAAATAAAAGTAGATTGAAAGCTTATTTGATAAAAGATAGACCCGGTGGCCATAGGTTTCACTAGTGTCTTCTCTCAACATAGCATAAGTATTACGGTGGGTGAACAAATTACTGTCGAGCAATTCATAGAAAAGCGAATAATTATGAGATTATCTAGGCATGATCATGTATATAGGCATCACGTCTGTGACAAGTAGACCGACTCCTGCCTGCATCTACTACTATTACTCCACACATCGACCACTATCCAGCAGGCATCTAGAGTATTAGGTTCATAAGAACAGAGTAACGCTTTAAGAAAGATGACATGATGTAGAGGGATAAACTCATGCAATATGATATAAACCCCATCTTTTTATCCTCGATGGCAACAATACAATATGTGCTTTGCTGCCCCTGCTGTCACTGGGAAAGGACACCGCAAGATTGAACCCAAAGCTAAGCACTTCTCCCATGGCAAGAAAGATCAATCTAGTAGGCCAAACCAAACTGAAAATTTGAAGAGACTTGCAAAGATAACTTAATCATACATAAAAGAATTCAGAGGATATTCAAATATTTCTCATAGATAAACTTGATCATAAACCCACAATTCATCGGATCTCGACAAACACACCGCAAAAAGAGTTACATCGAATAGATCTCCAAGAAGAGGAAGGAGAACATGGTATTAAGATTCAAAGAGAGAGAAGAAGCCATCTAGCTAATAACTATGAACCCGAAGGTCTGTGGTAAACTACTCACAACTCATCGGAGAGGCCTTGGAGTTGATGTAGAGGCCCTCCATGCTAGATTCCCCCTCCGGCAGAGCGCCGACGACGGCTCCAAGATGGGATCTCGCGGATACAGAAGGTTACGATGGTGGAAATAGCTTTTCGTGTGCTCCCCTGATGGTTTTGGGGTACGTAGGTATATATAGGAGGAAGAAGTACGTCGGTGGACGCCCGAGGGGCCCACGAGACAGGGGGCGCGTCCAGTAGGGGGGCGCCCTCCACCCTCGTGGCCGCCTCAGGGGCTTATTGACTTGCACTCCATGTCATCTGGATCACATTCGTTCCAAAAATCACGCTCCCGAAGGTTTCATTCCGTTTGGACTCCGTTTGATATTCGTTTTCTTCGAAACACTTAAATAGGCAAAGAAACAGCAATACGGGCTAGGCCTCCAGTTAGTAGGTTAGTCCAAAAAATGGTATAAAAGTGTAAAGTAAAGCCCATAAACATCCCAAACAGGTAATATAATAGCATGGAAGAATCAAAAATTATAGATACGTTGGAGACGTATCAAGCATCCCCAAGCTTAATTCCTGCTCGTCCTCGAGTAGGTAAATGATAAAAACAGAATTTTTGATGTGGAATGCTACCTAGCATATTTCTCAATGTATTTCTCTTTATTGTCGCATGAATGTTCAGATCCAAATGATTCAAAATAAAAGTTCATATTGACATAAGAAATAGTAATACTTCAAGCATACTAATCAAAGCAATCATGTCTTCTCAATATAACATGGCTAAAGAAAGTTCATCCCTACAAAATCATATAGTTCGGCTATGCTTCATTTTCATCACACAAAATATTCCCATCAAGCACAACCCTGGTTTCAGCCAAGCAATTGTTTCATACTTTAGCAATCTCAAACTTTTTACAACTTTCACGCAATACATGAGCGTGAGCCATGGATATAGCACTATGGGTGGAATAGAATATAATGATGGGGATTGTGTGGAGAAGACAAAAAAGGAGAAGGTCTCACATTGACGAGGATAATCAATGGGCTATGGAGATGCCCATCAATTGATGTCAACATGAGGAGTAGGGGTTGCCATGCAACGGATGCACTAGAGCTATAAATGTATGAAAGCTCAACAAAAGAAACTAGTGGGTGTGCACCCAACTTGCTTGCTCACGAAGACCTAGGGCATTTGAGGAAGCCCATCGTAGGAATATACAAGCCAAGTTCTATAATGAAAAATTCCCACTAGTATATGAAAGTGACAACATATGAGACTCGCTATATGAAGAACATGGTGCTGCTTTGAAGCACAGTGTCGAAAAAGATAGTAACATTGCCCCCTTTTTTTTCTTTTTTTGGGCCTTTTTTTGCCTTTCTTCTTTTTTTGTGTTTTTTTCTTTGGCCTTTCTTTTTGCTTCTTTTTGGCCTTTCCTTTTCTTCTTCTTTAGGGACAATGCTCTATTAATGATGATCATCACACTTCTATATATTTACAACTCAAGAATTACAACTCGAAACTAGAACAAGATATGACTCTATATGAATGCCTCCGGCGGTGTACCGGGATGGGCAATGAATCAAGAGTGACATGTATGAAAATTTCTGCATGGTGGATTTTCCACAAATACGATGTCAACTACATGATCATGCAAGGCAATATGACAATAGTAATGTATGTCATGATGATAAACGGAACGGTGGAAAGTAGCATGGCAATATATCTCAGAATGGCTATGGAAATTCCATAATAGGTAGGTATGGTGGCTGTTTTGAGGAAGATATAAGGAGATTTATGTGTGATAGAGCGTATCGTATCACGAGGTTTGCATGCACCGGCGAAGTTTGCACCAACTCTCAAGGTGAGAAAGGGCAATGCACGGTACCGAAGAGGCTAGCAATGATGGAAAGATAAAAGTGTGTATAATCCATGGACTCAACATTAGTCATAAAGAACTCATATACTTATTGCAAAAATCTACAAGTCATCAAAAACCAAGCACTACGTGCATGCTCCTAGGGGGGAGGTTGGTAGGAGTTTCCATCGCGCACCCCCGACCTCCACACAAGGGAAGGCAATCAAAAGAGCACCCTATGCAATAAATTTGTTACACAACTTTTACCATGCGTGCATGCTACATGACTTGCTAACTTCAACACAAGCATTCTTTAAATTCATAATCACCCAACTAGCATGACTCTAATATCACTACCTCCATATCTCAAAACAATTATCAAGTATCAAATTGATCATAGCATCCAATTCACTTCTATGATAGTTTTTATTATACCCAACTTGGATGCCCATCATTCTAGGACCAATTTTATAACCATAGAAAATACCATGCTGTTCTAAGAGACTCTCAAAATGATATAAGTGAAGCATGAGAGATCAACAATTTCTTCAAAATTAAGCCACCGCCGTGCTCTAAAATATATAAGTGAAGCACTAGAGCAAAGATTATCTAGCTCAAAAGATATAAGTGAAGCACATAGAGTATTCTAATAAATTCCAAATCAACAATTTCTCTCTCAATAGGTGTGTACAGCAAGGATGATTGTGGTGAACTAAAAAGAAAAGACTAATATCATACACGACACTCCAAGCAAAACACATATCATGTGGCGAATAAAAATATAGTTCCAAGTAAAGTTACCGATGGATGAAGACGAAAGAGGGGATGCCTTTCGGGGCATCCCCAAGCTTAGGCTTTTGGTTATCCTTGAATATCTTGGGGTGCCATGGGCATCCCCAAGCTTAGGCTTTTTCCACCCTTTATTCCATAGTCCATCAAATCTTTACCAAAAACTTGAAAACTTCACAACACAAAACTCAACAGGAAATCTCATAAGTTCCGTTAGTGCAAGAAAGAAAAACCACCACATATGGTACTGTAATGAACTCATTCTTTATTTATATTGGTGATAAACCTATTGTATTCCAACTTCTCTATGGTTCATGCCCCTAGATACTAGCCATAGATGCATCAAAATAAGCAAACAACACACTAAAAGCAGAATCTGTCAAAAACAGAACAGTCTGTAGCAATCTGTAACTTTCGAATACTTCTGGAACTCCAAAACTTCTACCAAAATAGGACGTCCTAGGAAATTTGTCTATTGATATACAGAAAAATGAATCAACGCAAAAGCACGTTTATGTAATTTATTCAATTGTTTCTCGTGCATGCAAAGTTTCTGTTTTTCAGCAGAATCAAATTAACTTTCACCCAAGGTTATCCTATAGGTTCTACTTGGCACAAACACTAATTAAACATAAAAACACATCTAGCGAGAGACTAAATAAATTATTTATTGAATAACAGCAAGTAAAAAATATTGGGTTATCTCCCAACAAGCGCTTTTCTTTAAAGCCTTTTAGCTAGGCATTGATAATTTTAATGATGCTCACATGAAAGACAAGAATTGAAGCGCAAAGAGAGCATCATGAAACACCTGACAAAAAACATCTAAGTCTAACATAATTCCTATGCATAGGCATAATATAAGAAAACAAATTTGTAAGGCAAGAAAAAACTAGCATATGCGAGGAACAAGAAAGAGACGATAGCAATCTCAACATGACGAGAGGTAATTTAGTAATATGAAAAGTTTCTACAACCATATTTTCCTCTCTCATAATAATTACATGTAGGATCATAAGAAAATTCAACAATATAGCTATCACAGAACATATTCTCAATACGATCCACATGCATGCAAAGTTGACACTCTTCCAAGATAGTGGGATTAACATTAAGTAAAGTCGTGAACTCTCCAAACCCACTTTTATCAAAAATATCATAAGATTGAACATACTCCAAATATGTGGGATCTAAAGTTGACACTCTTCCAAACCCACTTTCAATATTATTTTAAACACCATTATCAATCAAATATTCATCATGGGGCTTAAATAAATTTTCAAGATCATAAGAAGAATCACCCCAATCATGATCATTGCAACAAGTAGTAGACAAAGCAAAACTAGCATCCCCAAGCTTAGGGTTTTGCGTATTATTAGCAAAATTGACATCAAAAGAATTTATAGTAAAATCATTGCAATAATGCTTTTTATTCAAGGAGCCATCGTGAATCTCTTCATAAATTTCTTCATCATAATTTTCAGATTCACAAATTTCGAGCAAAGCTTCATAAAGATAATCTAGTGCAGAAAACTCACTAGCAATTGGTTCATCATAATTGGATATCTTAAAAAGATTAGCAAGCGGGTGAGGATCCATAGATCTTAGGTTCTCTATTTAGCAATAAATAAACAACTATTCCAACCAAACGAGCAAACGAGCCAAGTGTCGGTGTCAAAACCGGCGGATCTCGGGTAGGGGGTCCCGAACTGTGCGTCTAAGGCTAATGGTAATAGTAGGCTGGGGACACGATGTTTACCCAGGTTCGGGACCTCTCAATGGAGGTAATACCCTACTTCCTGCTTGATTGATCACTACAAGAAATATGTCAACTTATGACCACCACTATTGGTCCCTGAATGGTCACAAATTTCCATTTATGACCTTTTTGTGACCAAAAACATAAGGTCAAAAGCTGGGCGTAGTAAACTGACTATAGCGACCTTTCTTCTGGAATGGTCGCAAACGTTTATGACCAAAAAAAAGGTCGTAGATTTAACGACCAGCTGTTTTGGTCACTAGCAATCCGACCACACCACGTCAGATCCACCGTGGCAAGCTGACGTGGCCGACTTACGACCAAGTGAAAAGGTCGTAAAATAGAATCAGCCCGGTCCATTTCAGCCTTCTTGATCGGCCAAGCCCAATAATTCAGCCCATTTAATTTTTTTTCTTTTTATTTTGCTTATCTGCATGGGCCTGGCCCAATAATTTGGCCTTTTATTTTCTGGGAATGGAGCCTTTTTCTGATGATTTTTTTATATTCCACTATTGTTTTGGGCCACAGCCTTTTTAGTCTAGTTCGAATTTGGGCCTCGGCCTTTTTATTTTCTATTATGCAGCCTTTTATATTTTTTTTCTTACAGTCATTTCTTTTTTTAGGCCCAAGCCTTTTTGGTCTAATTCTTGTTTGGGCCTTGGCCTTTTAGAGCCCAGGTTCTCATTTTGCATAACTATAAACAGAAAGGCCCAGGTGCACAAGTGATCCACAAGCCCAGGTGCACAAGTGATCGACATAACTTCATAGAAAATAAACAAAATGATCCACATAACTTCACAGAAAGGCCCAGGTTCACAAGTGATCACATAACTTCACAGGATCCATGTGCTCTAGTTTAAACAGCAAAATGCAACAAAATGCAACAGCTCTCAGCTCAGCTCCCAGGTTCACAGGTTCAAAATGCAACAACTACCTTAGCTCAAAGACAAAGAGATTCATAGCACAGCCATCAAACTACCTTAGCTCCAAAGAGAGCCATCAAGTGGGCTAACTTCTCTTCCTGTTCTTGAGACATCTTGCGCAGCAGCTCAAGTTCCTTGTCGCGTGCAGCTTCAGATTCTTCCGCCTTCATCTTGATTGCCGCCAATTCTTCTTGCACCAGTTCAGCTTGAAGCTCGGACCTCTCCAGCTTCTGCTCAAGGTCACGAACATGAGCAGCAACTTTGCCGGAGTTGTTCCTAGATGACTGGAGCCCAACATTCCTGAGGAATGTGCTTTCCTTGGCTTTGGTCTTGAGGACTTGTTCGACAATTTCAACAGCAGACTTTGGCTCTTCACCTTCTGGTACCGGCGCTTCCTTCATTTTTTCCATCTCAAGCTAGCATATGGAGGAAAATGATAGGAATTAGTGGGAGATCTATTTCACATTTTGCAAACCAAACGAAGCAAGAGAAACCAAACCAGCACACAAATGGATTATTTGAAGTAATCAAACCAGCACACAAAATCTATACAAGAAGATGATGACTAGTGACCTGGAGACATGCAATTGGAACAATATGATCACTTCATTAAGCCTAGAATGGTGGTTCTATATAAGATGGCTTCCCGAGTGAGAAGATCATCAAACTAACATTCAGATCAAATTTCATCATATCATAAAAAATGCATCAAATAGCTACAGCAAGTTCTGATATCTTTGTTGAACTATCAAACAACATCAAAGCATGGAACATAGCATGTGTTCTTGACTGGCTCCGAGTCAAACAACATCAAATCATCAAAGCTTCAAAGCTGGCTGTGAATCAAACAGGGCAAAGCATGGAGTGACTTACTATAGCAGTCTTGACTGGCTCCGAAAACCCGTGATTCTTGTTGTTGTGGGTGGCCTTAAACAAGTCAATCGCAGACAGCTCCTCACCCTTACGCTCTTCTTTCTGAAATGTTTTTCAACAAAAATCAAAATGTTATTCAGCAAGAATCAGAAATGTTATTCAATGAGGAACCAAAGGTAAGGTCTCTAGAGAAGAGTTCTCACAGTGGCAAAAATGTGTGCTGTGTAGTGCCTGGAACCAGTTCTTTGATTGTACATGACTTTTTGTCGATTCATCTTGTTCGACAAACAGGTTTCCTACAAAAAAGCATACTGTCAGCATGATCTAGCACTAGCATATCATGTGCAGAACATAAAGCATCAAACAAAGCAGAGACAAACCTTGTGTCTTGGGGTAGACTACATCTCCACCAGAGCTTGCCATTCACCATCCGTTAGATCAGGCACCGGAGACTTAATGCTGACTTTATTTGCGGCTACGGTATCAAAATACTTCTTCTTTCTCTGATGGCGTCTGTTCTTTGAATATTTCTGCAGAATATCTTTGCACGAGGTCTTGATGGTCTCCGAGTCCGTGTTCATCTCAAAATTTGCCTACCAAGATAGAAAACAAGGTAGGAACAATATTAGTGATCATGCATAGGTGTAACATAAAATAGATAGCACATTAACTATGAAACAAGTAGCTTACAACAACTTTTCCAATGTAGTTCTCCAATAGACTAGCATTTTTTTGTATAGCTTGAAGTGAGGAAGAACCGGAAGATGGCTTTTTGCAACGAGTCCACACTCAGAAGCAAGCTTTGCTGCCTGCAGAGGCTTCTCTGGACGAATCATCCCTTCGGCAATTTGGATAGGCACCTTGCTACCAAGCGACTTGGTGATCCTCTCTAGCCCTCTGCCCTTTCTAAGTCTAGTCTTGGGAGTCATTGCATTTGAAAATGAAACTGAACTCATAAATTAGAATAGAAATCGACAAATGCAAGAATCAACAAAAGCATACATGATCATTCCATTTGGAAAATGCACTAGTAAAAGATAGCATTGCAAAGGTCAACTTGCCTGATTGAAGCACAAGCTGCTGTTCTTCTTCATTGATGACAGCGTTCCTGTCAATAGAAGGTGCAACAGGGCTGAGGTCTGTGTGGACAGTGCCTGCTTCATCAATGCAGATGGTTCCTGCTTCATCTAGGCAGACAGTGCCATTTCCATCCATGCTGAGAGTGGTTCCTTCATCGATGGGCGGCAACTCATCACCCGTTTGCACCGAGGTCTGAGAGTCCATGAGCAGCATACTTTCCTGATGGTCCGTCGCAGTCACCATCCTTTCTTTCTGCCTTGTGACTCTATGAAGGGCAGGTTCATCAGGTTCCAGGATCCTCTTTTTTTGTCCTGGAGCTGGGGCCATCACCCTTCCTGGAGGCATTGCAGGAAAGTATGCGGCGGCGGTGGGAGAGGAAGAAGCCGGTGGCGGCAAAGAGGAGGAGCGGGTCGAGTGGATAGGAGGAGTGGAGAGGGGGAGTGGGGAAAAGAGTGGATAGGAGGAGGAGCGGGCCCAATTGTCAGCGAGTTGTTTGATACATTGAAAAGGCTGGGCATAGAGTAGATGATCAGTAGCCTCTTCCTAGCCCAGTGGTACAAACACAGTGAAACGAGCGCACGGTCGTGGGTTCGAGTCCCCGCTCGCGCATATTTTTTTGCAAAATTCAGTTGCTCTGACCAAAACATCTTCAGTTCAAAAAAACATGAATTAAACATCTTCAGTTCTGAAACTTGAACTAAACATCTTCAGTTCAAAACTACTAAATGATCACAAAAACAACCAAAAACTACATCTTCTACAACATGTGCTAAACAAAACTTGAACTAAACATATTCTGTCTGATCATTTTGCAATGTTTTGCATCACAACCAAAAACAGCATCTGCTACAGCATCACATCTTCAGTTCACCAAAAACAGCATCACATCACAACCAAAAACTACATCAGGATCATCTGCTAAAACCATAAGTCTCATTAATATCCAAAATGAACAACCATCAGGATCACATCCAAAATGTGTTTTGCATCCAAAATGTGTTTTGCATCCAAAATGCTTACAAAATACTACAACCATCAGGATCACATCAAATGCTTACACAAGGAAATCAAATGTTTTGCATTTTGCATCAACTTTTTGTCACAGCATCACACCACTACAACCATCAGGATCTTCAAGCATTTTTCTACCTGGAGATAATTGTAGTACATCAGGATCACCATGCATATGCACAAGAAGGAAAACTACAGAGAGTTAAAAGGATCACCAAGGAGACCAAATTTACCTTCATGTCCATTCGCTACTCATCGTCGTCGATACGAAAACAAGGAACTCTATGCCCACTCCTATTTTCCTCATCATCACTACAATATTGCAGCATAGTATGATCAGTCCGGTTTTCCTCATCCTCGCTTTCATGTCCAGCCTGTACCACCTTTCTTCTTTTCTTGACTGTTGCAGCACCAACGATCACACGTTCCCGGTCCCTTCGCACTCTGCTTTGCACCGGATCTTCCATAGAGTCATCATCAGCTTGCAATGGAACTTCCGTAGAGTCATCATCTTGGTATGTTAGTCCACCATCACCGGGGCCCTTTTCCACTTCAGTTTTAGTCACACTCCACAAGTGTCTGTGCTGAAAGTTTTGCACAACTTGCCATTTTCCGTGCAAAAGAGTGTCTGGCAGATAAAACACCATTGTTGCTTGTGTTGTTAGAATAAAGGGATCACTCTTATACCAGCACCTTGCAGTGTTGATGCTTTTGAAGTGGCCATCATATTTGACAAAAGAGTCTCTCCTCTTCTTGCTACCAAGCTCAAACCAGTCACAGCGAAATAAGGCAACCGAGCGATGGATGCCTCCACTAGAGTTGTACTGCAACTCTATGATGCTTGTCAACTGACCATAGAAGTCAATGATCTCACCATCATGTGACCCCTCAGTGACGATTCCACTATTCTGTGTCTTCCTTTTTTCCTCGCGGTCAACGGTGTGGTACCGGACACCTTCAGCAATGCATGCTGAATACACTCTCACTCGCTTATCCGGTAAGCATGCCAAAGCAAATAGATCATCACTGACCTTCTTCTCCTCATGCAACTTTCCAATCTGCACAAATAAACCATTTAGCAAACAATGGTATTTAACAATGGGTGAATAACACAGAAAACATAAAACATGTGGCTAAAGATCTCACATGATTCTTAAACCAATTAGCAAACACCTTGGCAACCCTTTTATCAACATTGATATTGCTTTCTTCCTGATTTAACTCTTCCTTGCATTTACTACAATGCCAACAAAACATGTGAATTAAAACATTAGGCTGGTGCCAACCCAAGCAAAAAATATATATATATAATGAGTGCACAAGATATAACGTACTCGATATATGGTAGAACCTCGGCGCAATTGCTGAGCACAAACCAAACCATCTTGTCATACGCATCACCAGCCTCCAAGTATTGTGAGGCTCCAAGAAAGTTCACACCATGGTTGAAAACAGAGACATCACCACTTTGCAAATCAGACCGCTCTCTATTTCTGCCCGGCCGGTTCCATCTTGTTTCCACATCACCAAAGTATCTAGAGCAAAAAGTCAAGCACTCGTCAACGACATATGCTTCAGCAATAGAACCTTCAGGTCTTGCTGTGTTTTGCACATAACGCTTACAAGTAAGCAGCCTTCTTTGGATTGGGTACATCCAACCGTATTGCATAGGGCCTCTAAGCATTGCCTCTTTGGGTAAGTGCACCGCCAAATGGACCATCACGGTGAAGAAAGCTGGAGGGAAAATCTGCTCGAGCTTGCAAAGAATAATTGGGATTTCGTTTTCAAGTCTTTCCAAGACAGTTAACCTGAGGGTTTTGTAGCACAGTTCTCTAAAGAAATTTCCTAGCTCAGCAACCGCTTCATATATATCCTTGTGCATGATTCCTCGGAGGCCCACCGGTAAAATCCTTTGGAGGAGGTTGTGACAATCATGGGTTTTCAGTACTGAAAGCTTGAATCCATCAGAAGTAACACACTTTGCTAGGTTAGCAGCATAACCATCTGGAAATTTCACCGCTCTTAGGAATTCACAGAATGCAAGCTTTTGTTCTTTATTCATTGTATACCATGCTCGTGGAATTTCAAATGAATCTTCATCTTCATTGTGCTGTAGATGCAAATCTTCTCTTATGCCCATGTCCTCCAAATCAAGCCTAGAACTAACGGTGCCATTTCTCTTCCCTTCAATGTTCAGAAACGTCCCTAGAAGATTCTCGCATATGTTTTTCTCAATGTGCATTACATCGAGATTATGCCTTAATTTCAGATCAGCCCAGTATTGCAGGTCCCACAAACAAGACCTCCGGTCCCAACATTGACCTTCCTCACGCTTTCTTTTCTTCGCCAGCTTTCCTGGTCTCACATCTTTCACCTTTTCAAGTTGCTGCTCCAGCTCTTCTTTAGTCAATTCAGCTGGCTTGTCACGGGTTTCATTCTCACCATTAAAATCTTTGCTTCTTCGCTAGCGATGGTTTCGGGGAAGAAAGCGGCGGTGCCCAATATAGCATATCTTGCTCCTTATTCTCTTTCAGCAAGGGTCTTTGTCACAATTGACACAAGCCTGATAACCCGCTGTGATCTTCCCAGACAGAGTGTGCAGAGCCGGGAAATCATGGATGGACCATATGATCGCAGCACGTAGATTGAACTTTTCTTCCGGACTCAAGGCATCGTATGTAGGTACACCAGTCCAGAGCTGGAGCAGTTCTTCTACGAGGGGCTCCATAAAGACATCAAAATCCTTTCCTAGAGAATCTGGACCCGGGATAAGCAATGACATCATGAAGTTGGACTGATCCATGCATGCCCATGGTGGCAGGTTGTACGGCACCGCAAAAACTGGCCACATGCTATAAGACGTGCTCATGTTCCCAAACGGATTAAACCCATCTGTGGCAATCCCAAGTTTTATGTTCCTTGGATCTGCAGCAAAATAAAAATGTATACGGTCAAACTCTTTCCATGCCTCTCCATCCGCTGGATGGCTCAGCTCATTGTCCACAGGTTGCCGCTTCAACTTGTGCCACTGTACCTCACGCGATGATTTCTTCGAGATGAACATCCGCTGCAGCCTTGTTATCAAGGGAAAGTGCCTCAGTACCTTCTCCGGTATTGACTTCTTCCCATCAGCATCTTTCCACCTAGATGCATTGCATTTTGGACAGTTGTCATGCTTTGCTAAATCCTTCCAAAACAAGACACAGTTATTTGGGCACACATGTATTGACACATAACCTAACCCCAGCATGCGGATTATGCTCAATGCTTCATCATAAGATCTGGGAACACAACTTTCAAGGAATTGCGTTGAATGCGGCATTGCTAATCCAGTAGAAAGACTTGATGTGGAGTAACTTCACGGTGAAGGTAAATCTTGAAAATTTACCCCCTTCATGAGTTGCGCGCTTCGCCTCCTCTAACACCTCAGCAAACAACGATTTCTGTCCATCAGCACGATCTTCAGCATCGTACAAATCCTTCAATAGGTCAGGAATCCTATCATCTTCATGCCCATCCTCTTCCTCCAAAACAGCATTATCTCGCAAAACCTTTTCCATGAAATCAATGCCAACATCACCACCACCCATCATATGAGGGGCCTCTGTATCAGCTTCAAAATGTTAAGGTTGTCTGTCTAAAGGTTCTCCATGATATATCCATCTATCATATGTGCTGGACATCCCATTAAGAAGCAGATGATCTTCCACTCTTCCTTGAGCCATTCTTGGACGGTTGAGGCATTTACAACATGGGCAAAGAATGTGAGCATCGTTGGCAAAATTTGCCCGAACAAATGCCATGAAATCATCAACTCCTTTCATATGTTCTTTCGAAAACTTTCTAACTCCTTGTCTAATCCAGCTTCTATCCATCTACCAAAGACAACAAATTGTTGCAACTTAGCAAATCAATCTAAGTGCATCAACATTAATTAATGAAAATGGATGGAAGTAATGGAAGCTAAAATTCCAGAAAATAAGGTAGGCACCCAAGTTTATATGCTAACTGCCTAAGCACAACATTCAGCTATTTCCAATTCCTCACTACTTTAGTCCAGTTCACATGGCTTACAAATTTCACATGGGAGCAATAAAAAGTAGTTCAAATGGAAATACAGATTTCACATGGGAGAAAAGAAAAGCTAACTAAAACATGATGGTTCACAAAAAATAGAGGTGGTTAAACAACCAACAATAACAATATATGCTGCCATTAAGAACTATTTTGGTTAAACCACCAACAATAACACCACTGTCAATTTACATGAATGCCATGTCCAAGATTGCATCAAATCTATATCAATGAGAGTTTTCCTAGTTTACATCTAATCTACATCAATATTCAGGTCCTTTCACGGATTTGAGGCTGAAATTTCAGAGGTGTAACATCAAATCTACATCAACCCCAGGATCCTGTTTCAGGGAAAGACCAACTTGAGCTCTGTTCGCTGACAACATAATTTACCAGTAACAATTGACTAAATTCCAAAAGAATTCTTAACAATTTCATCAACAACAATTCTCCTAATAATTTCATCAACATAAATTCTCTTCACAATTTCTACCAAATTCATCAATGACATTTCCAAGAGATTTTTCCAAGTTTACAACAAACCTACATCAAATCACTCTGAAGATTCTCCTAACAAATCTACATCAAATCATTGACATCAACAGAGAGGAGAGGGGGAAGAGGAGGGGGAAGGAGAGGGGTGCATACATGGGCGAGGTCTGCTTGCGGCGGTGGCGACTCCCCCATGCTCGCCGGCGGAGAGTCCCCCATAAGTGGGCGACGCGAGCGGTGAGGTCGTCGTTCCTGTCGTGGGCCCCGCCCCTGCCACCGCCTCCGCCCCTGCTGGTTGCTTCCGCCGC